>NC_051847.1:157418002-158018002 GCF_002237135.1 Teleopsis dalmanni | reverse complement strand
CATTTTTTCGTTTTGCAAACACAATGTTGACAAACTGTATTTCATTTCTGCTTTTAAAGAGTAGAATATACATAGTATATGAGGTTGCAGCTATGACAGTATGTATTAGTAGACCTGAACCCAGTAATAACAACATCAAACACATTCCTCTAGTTTCATTCTATCAACAAAAACATCAGCTTAAGATTACATACAGTCTAGAATATTCCAATTGTCTCTTAAGTTCCAAGGCCCTTCTATCTACGGTTTTAGCAAATTAATTTAAGTAGCTCTTTTTGCATACTCAATGGCTTGAGAATCGCGACTGCAAAAGCTTCTTGTATGCCAAGTCTATTTTTTGCCAGTTTATCATGTTTTCCGTTTCCCTCAATACTGCGATAACTACTGACCCTGATAAGAACAATATGCAATTTACTCAGTCTGATTAAGCTTTTTCTACAATATTCCAATTTAAAGCTTGCCAGATAAAATAGTCTGTGATTAGTAGCGTTTATACCTCATTGCAATCTATTGCACCTGAAAGACAATAGATCAGTAGATAAAACATCCAAACTTTTTTAATGTTTTATATATCTCTTTTAATGTATATCTACGCCATCTCTACTAACCGTCAATGAAGACTGCGATGTCGAAATTTATCAAGAGATATTTCATATTGCATGTCCTAGTTTATTAAATATCACTTTTGAGACAAAGTAGCCAAGTTATTCGTTTGGATTTTTAATAGACATTCATAGCCATAACCAACTTTATTGCACTTATTATAGCTTATTTTTATGTGTCGGTGTATTTGGCTTACCAGTAAACCACTGAATCTTACGATTCGTTCGTGTTTCGCCTTCACCACATTGAAGACGTTTAACGTTCCAGTTGGTATAGTTCAGTGCTTAGGTTTTACCGTTTTGACCCAAGTTAGTTTCAATTAAAAGCCTACTAGTCCCCAATACACTCTCGTTTCCCAAACAATCGCCTCTCACATTTTTGTTACCACGGGTTACCACAGAAACAAAATTTGGATTTAATTTAGAGCTACTTCAAGGCCCTGATATCTAATTATAACATTTATTAATCTAATACCTGGAACTTTTTTGTAGTTTTACTCCGATCTCTAAGATTCAGACGTAAACTTCTCAAATTCAACGTTATAAGTAGTCACTTAAAAGAATCGAGCGCTATTAAAAAATTATTAATACTAATTTAAAAAGATATCGATACACAACTTTGTGAATATTTAATTTTACACAATAAATTTATTTAATTTTAAACTCAATTTTGTAAATCTTTATTTACCAAACTAATAGAAAAAATTAATAAATTACTATTTTTATTTCAAAAAAAAAAAAAAATATTTTTATAATGTATTAATAAATTATTTCTATTTATGAAATAATATTAACCTATAAATAATGTATTTATTGATCAATTTTTTTTTCACGCTATTATCATATATTCGATATCCAAATACTCAATTGTTTTAATTAGTTATATATTCATTTCATTAGTAAGTTTCATAATTTTTTTTATATGAATAGTTGTATTTAATTCATTTTATTTATACATGTATAAATTATTAATTATGAATAGATTACGTATAAATTATAAATTATAGAACATTTATTGAATTTAAAATTTAGTATTTATGGCTACATTAAATTTTACAAAATATCATTATTTATTAAATTAAATTCTTTATTGATTTTTTTTCATAATAAAGTATTTATACATTTTATTTTGCCAAACTCAAATTACTTCATCTCACTTAGAACTTAGAAACTTAGAAACAGAATTCGTTAACAGAAAAGGTTTTCTAATGCAATATTCTAAAAATAATGAGTATAATAATATATAATATACAGATATATGAAGAAATGTTTTACATTTATCAATTTTATTTTATTTACAATTAAAAAATAAAATATTATCTTTTATATTATTTAAAATATTAATTATTATTTTTAAAAGAATTAATAGTATAATGTTAACCTTAAATATGAAAAAGAGGACATGTGGTATATATGTAAATACTCTAGAAATAATAATGTAAATAAGAAATAATAATTATTAATATACATAATTATTTTTATTAAATTCTTGATTTTATTTGCTTTAAAAACAAAATTAAAATAGAAGAACCTAATGTATGCGTATTATTAAAATATCAAGAATATTGTTATATATATGTTATAAGAAGAGAATATATGTTTATTCACATATATATTTGTAATATGCTATATGTTTATATTAAATAATAAACACATTTATAAAACAAATTCTATTTAATATTATTTTAGTTAATTTATATATGTATATATTACTTCTTTAAAATAAACAGGAAAAAATTAGTTGAATTAAACACAAAGTAGCTATAGCATATTAATATTGATTTTGGTTTGGAATTAATGGAAACTTTAATATACTTCACATAGGCAGTTAGAGACAGACAAACGCATATCTTTACATTGATTGTTCTTGATGTACTTAAGTATATAATAAAAAATTTGCAATATAGTTGTAGTATACTGCAATAGTTTACAAATTTCTTAATAAACCTCATATATCATTTTTACAAAATATTTATAAAATTTATTAAAATGTATATTATGGATGTATCAATATACCATATACATTACTTTAATATTATTTATTTATTGTGAAATTATGTAGTTATGTAGTAATTTATATTATTTATGATATTTAAAGCATAATTCACAAATTATTTATATTATCAAATAAAAATATATTAACATTTGTACAATATATAAAACAGAATCTAATAAAATTAAAATAAAAAAATATAATGACACAAGTATATAAAATTATATTAAATAATAAGATATATAACTAATGAAGAAGATTAAAACATAATATATAGAAATAAGTATAAATATAATATATTTTGTGGTTCTAATTTCCCAATTTTTATATATTTTGAAAAAAAATTAATTTAAAAATAATATTTCTATATATAATTACAATAATTTACTTCTTTTGCAACATTTCATGAGTTTATTAATTAATTAATTAATGTTTTCAATAGTCACAGAAAAAAATATATTAAATGTGACGATTCTCTCTTTTCACTTTAATTTTGTTGATCAGAAACGAGCGTGGAAAAAACATATCCACAGATGTACATTTTATCCAACGTATTCATCTAAATCCATTTAGTCTTAATTATCATATAAGAGAATACAATTAGTTTTATATTTCCTAATATTAAAATTCCAATATGTAATCCATAATGCATAATAACAGTTATGCTACGGTGGAATAGAAATCTGAAATAAAAAGATAAATAAAAATATATAAGGAAATTTCATTTATATATATTTTTTTAATACCTCCAAACATCTCACATGTCCTCTACGCTGTACTTGTAAGCTTCATCCTGTAGAGCGCGTTTACTGTTTTGCACATCAAACCATTTCTTTTCATAACCATTTGAGCGATCAACGCCATCCCACTTATGACCGGGACGTATGCCGAAGCGATTTTCTGGATATGGTCCCTCATAAATAGGTCTTTTTGGTTTATCGTCGTCTTGCTGACGCTCCTTTTTCCTTTTACGCATATACTCCAACATTGGATCCTCAACACGTTCCTGTTCACGCAAAAACTTATCCAAATCTTCGTCGTTTGCATAACGTGCTAAAGGTTTACTACTCTCGTACTTCTGATCTTCAGTGCGTTGGCGATGATCCTCGATTTGTTTAAGGCCTTTACCAAAACGTTCATATTGTTCTTTAAGTTTTTGTTTTTCTTCCGCTTTCTGTCGTTCAACTTCAGGATCTTCCGCTTGAGCATCTCGTGCACGTTTACCACGTCGCCCTGTACTACGTACTTTAACTTCTGCGTCACGTCCAGACACTTCATGCGACATATTGGCATACATAAGTTCTTCCTTACGACGACGTTCTTCAGTTTCTTTTTTCAAAGCTTTTGCATCTTGTAGACCTGCTTTCTTGCCATCTAAAGTTTTTGTTACTTTGGGTTTATGCGTTGGTGGTGGTGAGGGAGTGTGACTTGGCCTTGATGGTAATTGCTTGTTTAATTTTTGTCGACTTAACGAGTGGTCAGCAGAATTACTACGTTGTCTTATTTCTGATCGCCTTCTTGCTGGTGAAAAGTCATTATCATGTCTTTTTCCTCTTGCGGTATTTTCTACTTTTCTTCGTGGCGGTGATTGGTCACTGTCTTCATTTCTACCGCGCGCGAAAGAATCATTTGAGTTATCATATTTTTGCCTAGAAGGACTGTGATTTCTTCTTCTTGGTGGTGATTGGTCACTGTCACGCCTTTGTCGTTGAGGACTCTTTATTTTTCTAGGTGGAGATTGGTCACTATCACTACTACGTTTACCGGGACTAACTTTTCGCCTTCTTGGCGAAGATTGATTATTGTCCCGTGTCTGTCGTTGAGGGCTTCTTAAATTTTTTGTGGATTGCATACCATCATTTTTATATAGTTTATCTGGACTATAATCTCTTCTTCTTGGTGGTGACTGATCATTATCACGTCGTTGTCGAAGTGGATTTTGATTTCTTTTTCTTGGTGGAGATGGATCGTCATCACTTTTACGTTGCCTATTGGGACTATGTTTTCTTCGTCTTGGTGGTGATTGATCACTGTCACGTCTTCGTTGCTGAGCACTTTGATTTCCTTTTCTAGGTGGAGATGCATCACTATCACTTTTACGTTGCCTATTGGGACTATGTTTTCTCCGTCTTGGTGGTGATTGATCACTGTCACGTCTTCGTTGCTGAGCACTGTGATTTCCTTTTCTAGGTGGAGATGGAATGCTATCACTTCTATATTGTCTATTGGGATTACGATTTCTTTGATTTGGTGGAGATTGATCACTCTTACGATTTATATTTCGGTTTAAATTTCTAGGTGGCGACTGATCGCTGCTACTCCTTCGTTGATTATTTAGACTACCTTTTCTTTGTCTAGGTGGCGATTGATTACTATTAAGAGATTTATTTGGTTCTCTTCCTGCTTTTTTGTGCAATGGTAAATCACGTCGTTGTAGTCTATCAGAACTTCTTCTCCTTCTTGGAGATGAATAATCACTATCATATATTTGCCGTCTTGGACTCTCATATCTTTTTCTTGGTGGAGATTGGTCACTATTTGAAGCTACACTATTTTGGCGGCGTGATGAGTGTTCATTTGAATTTCTTCGGCGATGACTATCAGATGACTTTTTTCTCGGAGGTGACTGATCAGAGTTACTACTACGTTGTCTTTCTACATTTTTATCCCTATAATTGCATTTGCGTTGTGGTGATAGTTCTAAAGACTTACTTCGTCTGTTTCTATCATTAGCATTTTTACCTTTATTCCTTATAGGTGATAAAGGTTCTGCTTTTATTTCTGTTTTAATATTTCTCGACTTAATTCCCCATTTGTCATCATCGGTTTTATTTCTTGCTTGTTTATCAACATCCTTTTCCTCCTTTACTGCTATACTTCGCCATTTACTTTTACCTTCATCCGTGCGCTCCTCAACGTATTCACCCACAATTTGCGGTGCATCTTCTCCTGTTAGTAACAGTTCCTCGTCAATTTTAATACCACTTCCTGAAGCGCCAACATCATCATCAATGATTTTCACGCTAACGCCATGTTTTACCTTGTGTTTTTTATCCTTTTTTTTCTTTTTTGTTTTCTCGCCCGATAAATATTTCTTCAAATATTCTTTTTGATTAATTTTTGTAACACCATGTGCGGACATTATTTAAATTATTATTATTAAAAATTCACTTAACACATTAGCTAAAAAATGTACCAGTGAACTTGCATTTGACGCTAAAAATGTCAGCTGTTTGACAGTGTTGGTAAACGGAATATATAGAGAGCGAAAGTTTGTATATATTTTAATTTTCATTAAAAGTCACATCTAGTATGTACAAATCAAGAAAACCGTTTAGAAATTAATCGAGTTTACGCTATGATACATTTGTAATTTTTAAAGTTACATTAATAATCGACAATCAATAAGAACATAAGTTATAAACGCTAATATTTAAGCCAATTGGAAAAATCGTACTCCAATATGTATGGACTGATAAACAAACTCAATAATACGGCATTTATATTGGCCAAAAATGGCTCATTATAGGCAAAAAAAAATGAGAAGCAAATGGCTCATTCTGGCATATAAAATTTCAAGTGCGAATGCGATCCACTTCAGCACATTCTGTATGAATGCGTCCCAACGTAGTTTGAATGCATTCCAAATATGTTCCAAATACAAAGGAATACATTCAATATACCCCAAATAAAAGCTGTTCAATGCATTTTGACAGTTTGAGAAAGCTGTTTTTGATATATTTACAAAAAACGGTAAACAAATATTTGGTAATTGGATTTTCTTGAAAACGATGCAACTCTTTTTAGAACTTCTACTTCCCAAAAAGTAATTAATCGAAGTTAAAAATATGTTTTAAGTTCATATCGTAAGGTTTGAAGGCATATTTAACCTTCATGCAACATTTTTTTTAGCAAGTTGAAAAATCAGCTGATTGAAATGAGAACAAATGAAATACAATGAATGTAAATAGGGCTCATTCAAAATGAGCTATTTTCGACCAGTGTAAACGCCATATAAGATTGATATTTAGCAAGAGAAACTCATCTTAACTTGTAGGACAAAACTTAAATCCATAGGTATTGAAGTAAGCATAGACTCAAAGTAGAGTTTATATTAAAGTAAAACTGGAATTAACCGAAATGCACCTTTTTACATTTATTTTTTATTCATATATCTTGGGCTATGAGAAATTTTATTATTAACATCGCCAATATAAATTTGAATACCTGGCGATGATATTTTTTTTCAGTATAAAACTTGAACCCAGACATTCTAAGAAAGTTTGATATTTGGACAGTAAATATATGTAAACCAAACTTGGAAACAGGTGGGGAGTGGAGGAAAAGGCGATATTACAGAAGAAATGCGGACGATGTCGTTCAGATATGAAATCAGGAATTGAGGAGGCTTTTCTCTTGTTTTATGAAGTAGGTCGATAGGAAATTTAGCCGGTTGAAGAAATTCAATGGAAAAATTATGACGCCTGATAAATTAATTTCATACTAAAATTTAACACTTTCGAAATAAAGGAAATTTGGCTGTCTGTACATAGTATTAATATATGTAAATAAAATTTAATTAGAGTAAAACAATAAAAGTTTTTCAAGTAGTTTTTCAATTTAGTTGTTGTATAATTAACTTCACATTATAAACTATTTAAATTTGTTGATATTTAATATTTATAAAAATGCTCACACACGTACATACAATTTCTTCATAGTCCCTTGGCATTTATTATTATATTTGTTGTATTTACTTCAAATCGTAGCTGAGCATTGCGGTTTCAATCCAACGCTCACTTCTTAAACAACCCTGTACCAGATTTTTGTGCTGTTTGACAATAGTGATAAAAATATTTTTGTTTTGAAATCAGTAGTCAATTGTGATTGGTCGCGTATATGTCGTCTAGTCCGCTCCGCACATTTGAGATCGTGAATAAGTTTATTTTGGTTTCAAGAACATATTGAATTTTTCATTGAGATATTTGTGTTTACGAAAATAAGGTAATATTAAGTAACAAATGCAAGATTTTAAATCTATTAAAAATGTTTTCCATATTGTTCGAGACTGACAAATATAATTAAATAAATGTCGTTTAATCAAAAGTCTTTTGTGAAGTGATGTGGTTGCATCGATTTCGTTATTCTGCACATGCAGAATGATTATCGTGTGACAGTTAAGAGCCGACAGAGGGATTGATAACAGTGAAAGTGGATTAAATGAACGAAAACGATAGACAATTTTACGGTGTTTTTTTGTGTCAACTTTTTATTTGTGTGTGCAAAAGGTGTTTACATATGAATTAGAAAATATGATTAATATGATGTTTGGCTATTGTTTGTTTTGTTGAAATTTGCATATAATAATGCGAAATTGTGTGCGAAATAAGAAATAAAAAATAAACAAGTTACTTTTCGCGAAGTGCAGAGCACAGCCCATACGGCGCGGGCAAATTTTGCTCTGCAAAGAGTACAGTACAGCGCAGAAACGGAGCGCAAAACAAGTCTAATTAATGCTGCCACATCATTTGCATATCAATTTAAGTGGGACTTTTTATATGAAAATTTCGTGGAATTTTACATAAATTAATTATTCTTTATAAAAGGCCCTTGCTAATAACATTTTTCGGCGTTTAAGTACGTAATAGAGCAGTAATGTGACAATTTAAAAAAATCCAAAATAACCAATTTTAATTTATGCTAATTTTA
Source organism: Teleopsis dalmanni (assembly GCF_002237135.1). Lineage (NCBI taxonomy): Eukaryota > Metazoa > Arthropoda > Insecta > Diptera > Diopsidae > Teleopsis > Teleopsis dalmanni. The sequence goes on along the minus strand of NC_051847.1, from coordinate 158,009,698 downwards.
TGTGTGCACATTTGACGATGAGCAAAACAGCCGGTTTGGGGAATCTTCGTATCAAATTTTTAAGTAAATAAAATTATTTAAATTTGCTCAAACGGCTTTTATTGCTGTAAATTTAGTCTTTGGAGTGATGTATTTTTTTTTTTGTTTTGGCAAAATTAATTACAATTGCAGTTTTAATTTACCTTCTAATTGGTAATTACTTCAAGAACAGAGGGTTTGCGGCTGCGGCCAGGGACAACTAATGTCAAAGAATATCTTATTACCAAAATTATATTAAAATTCTTTTGTGTTGTTTTGATTGTGAATTTTATTCAATTTTATTCATAAATATTTCTTGAATATATTTTTAATTTTGTCAATGAAATATTCCTAATCTCTGTTTAACATCTTAAGCAACATATAATTATGAATATAAAGATTCTTTCTACGCTGTTTACATATAAAATTACTCGCGTCAACAATTTGTTTACAACTATGAGTGTTCACGGTCTTGGTTTTTTTTTGTTTTTTTTTGTATTAATTATATTAAATTTAAATTTTTCTAATTTCCATAATTGTTTTTTATAATTTTTATAAATACGAAGATTCTATCTTCAGCGTTTCTACTAGCGTCTAGAAAATATTTATAATTTGAGTATTCATGGTTTTTTTTGCATTAATTATAATTTAAATTTTTAAAATTTTTGTATTTGTTTTTGATTTAAACGTGACGACAAAACTTTCAACAATAAATTATTTGTATGAAAATTTTAAATCCGCTTTAAAAAATTTAAATATAGTTTAACATATTGGCAAATAGTTTGTGAAAGAAACCGTCACGAAATATTTTGTCTTTTTGTACTGTGATTCAGAAAATAATAAAAAAAAAATTGTTATAATGAAACTTTTTTTTTTTTAAATATTTACTACAAGTAATTTGTGTATTTTTTTATAAACATTATGAAAAAGAAATGTTGTGCGAAATAAAAAAAAAAACTAAACAAAAAGTTGGCTTCCCCTTTCTGGAAGCTTCAATACCCTTCACTTTTTGATTTTTATCAAAAATCAAAGTTTTGCTATTAATTACTTCCATTAACATTATATGGTCAGCGAACTTATTTTCTGTTTTATATTTTTGAATGAGATTCTGGTGCATTCCTCGGTTAAACTAAGGTTGGTATTGGGTTATAGGAACAGAACTAGCTATTTTACAGTCAAAACACTGGTTTTTAGTGGCACATTACATTCCCTAACAAGAATTTTTACAATAACAAACGTATTAGGTTCAATACTTAGGTTAAATTGACTATATGTAGAGAATACTTTAAAAGAGTTAAAATAAAGGATGACACGAATTAAATCTTTGTCAAATACTACATATAACACATGGTCCGCCTTTACAAGAAAAAAAAAGAACAAAGGAATCTTGTTTGCCCCTTACTGTTCACTACAGTTGTCATACTGTTAGGATATTAACTTAATGTCAAACATGCCGACAGGTTAGGCGATCCTTCCAGCAATTAACATTGTAGCTATGGTTCAGATGAATATATCAAACATCTAATCCGACATTATCTGTATTATTAAAACGTCAAAGCGTATAATTAAACTTTGGTCTTCCAGAAGTATCTTCAGTTATTATCAATATTTTTATTAAAGACATTACCTGTTTTATTAAAACGTCAAAGCAGTTTCCCACCTAATATGCATAATATATACTCTAGTAATACAGTAGATATACTTTTTAGACCTTAAACGATCAGCAGAGCTGTAACTAAATTTATCTTATTATTCAGATCAAATGTGTATCATTTATAGCTCTTCCACATATGGTCTGTGATCTTGCAAGCATATTGAAAAAGTTTATATACCCTTTATTTATGTACCTATATTAGTATGCAGGGTATTAAAATTTAAATAATGAACTTTTTTGTTATGCTTGTTTCATATTGCCTTCTTTCACTTTCTTAAGGTTTAATTGTATACACATAGATGCTTTGTTGAAAGTAAATTGTTGCCCGCTCGTTAGGTGGCGCTTTAAAAATGAATAGCGGAACGAAGATCAGCGGGGTCGTGTTTGTACGTAGCATGAGAAAAGAAGAGCAGTGTACCAAACAACAATTAACTTTGTTTACTCATTAAACCAATAACAAAATCGTTTTTTTCACTTGAAATGCTTGAAAATGAAATGTAATAAATTAGCACCAACTATCTGTTGTCTATGAAGTGATGTCTATATATATATATATATATACTCATAGCTATAAGTAATTTGTATTTTTTTAGTAAATATTGCTGTGTAGTAAAAATAAGACAAAGTAATTTAAATAAAAGGAAAAAAAATTGAAATAACTTTTACGTATATATGTATTTGTTATATATACATATTTATGTATTTGAAATTAATCTTCGATTCTTTGATTCATTATGAACTTGTATAAAATCTTGCGTCTGAACTGAAAATAATATTTCCAAGTGTTTCTTTTTTTTTTTTCAAACAAATAATATAAAAAAACCTTGAAAGTGAATTATTAGAAAGTATTGTTTGATAAGAAAGTATATTTCATATCTTGTTAATAGTTTTTTTTTTGCTTATGAACGTCAATATTTAAATATTGAATATTTTAGAATTTAAAAAAAATTATTTCTTTTTTTGGCTTATGAACGTCAATATACAGGTTTGATTTGAGAACGTTAGACTATAATAGAATTGAGGTTAATAAATTTCTGGGGTTGCTAACAACTGACCCTAATTAAACTGAAAGCGTTCAGTCTTTCAAACAAGGGTTTTGGCTTTGCAGATGAGAAGGAATTTGTACTCTACCTCATGTGTGAGTGTCCATCATTGTGTAGGAGAAAATTTAAAATTTTTTAGGCCCTTTTGCTTACCGACCTAACAGAGCTGTCATTTAACAAAATTAGGGATTTGGTCAAGTTTATAGATTTGTCAGGTTAGTTCACACGTTTACCTGAATGGCTGTACGGGTAAGGAGGAATTTGTACTGTACTTTATGTACCAGTGTCCATCATCGTGTAGGAGAAGATTTAAAATCGTTGCGATCCTTTTGCTTACCGATCTAACAGAGCTGTCATCTAACAAAATTAGAGATTTGGTCAAGTTTATAGATTTGTCAGGTTAGTTTACACTAACTGTTGTATGAACAACGGTAATCGTGGTATCACAACGGGTCATTATTTGAGTTTAAATAGGGTTTGGATAAATTGCCGCTACCTAACCTAGCTTGTTTATCCAGCGTGTCTTAGTGATATGGTTTTTTTTATTTTTATAAAAAGTCTTTTTTTTATTTGAAAACATTTTCTTGACTAACAACAGTTGACTAGTGTTTTCATTTTATGCCCCCATCTTTGAATATTATAATAAGTACAGAGTTGCGATCTTGAGAAAATACACCTTTACAAAATTAACATTTTTATTTTTTTATTCTATGTTGATAAAAATAGTTAAGTGTTCAAATACTAAAATATAGAAAATGACAAAACAAATAATTTTTTATTCCAAACACGGTGCGAAGACTTGTAGAGATGACCAGCATATGTAGATTAACCTTGAATTGAACAGCAATTAACAGTGTTTATTCAACGTTTTTTTTTTCAAATATTACAAGACAACATTACAATTAACATCGCTGAACACAGCTGCTAATCCCAATAGACAACATAATTTATCCAAAAATAACTTTTCTATCTACAGCTGTCATCTTGGCCATGTTCCCGTAAATCGAATGCGGGTTGCACAAAAGTTGACGAAAGCTTTTCAATCGTCACCAAGACTCATTACACGCTCATTGCCCGCCTCTATCTTCGCTGGCTTGTGTTTAACACAAAATAATTTATTATTTTCCTGTTCTAATTTTTTTTCACATTTTTTACAATAGACTTACGTTTAGCGTTTAACGTTTAGTTATTAATTTTTCTTTTTTAATTTGTTCATAAAAAGCAAATGCCCGTTCACATGTATTTTGTTTTTTTCTCTAAAAATAAGATAATACATATTAACATTTGTGTAGCACACACAGGGTCATCAATTCTAAAAGTAGCCACAGCCAACTTAAATGGCGTAAAGCTATGCTTCTGTTTCTACTGCTGCTGCTGCTGCTGCTTTTTTTATAATTGTACTTGTAATTGTAATTTTACTCGGGTTTAAATAAATGCCGTACACTTTGTACGTTGACCCTTATCAGTAGAGTAAAGTAATAGTTGGTTGCATTTCTAGAATGAGCATTTGAATTTCGAAATATCTAAATTTTTCTGGATACACCACATGCACGGACGAGCATTCGTTATCGGTGTGTCGTCTCTATAAAATCGAGTTTGCGCACTTGAATGTCACATGTAAGTAAATGCACTTTGCATATCTGTGGCCAGTTAGTTACTGATGCTCTTTGGCTTGTTGGCTCGCTGGCTTGCTTGCAATTATCGTTAATGATAATAACGATTTTCTTTATTCACTGCTAGTGATATTTTCTGCATATCACGGCAATTTAAAATGTATGTACAAATAAATAAAACGACGAAAGAAATAAAAATAATTTGGCATTTACACGTACTTTGCATACCTTAACGATTTCACGGAATGATTTCCTGCAATGGGGCTGATTTGGTTACGATTGTTATTCTCATAAGAATTGTGTATGTATGTGTGTGTGCGTGTGTGTTGTCACTTTCAAAAATCTTACCGCTACCTACAGCAAAGAGAGTGAGAAAATTAAAAATCGGTAACAATGAAAGACAACAACAACAAGACAATAACAGCAATGCTAGCAATGCCAGCGATACCAATAATAACAACAACAATAACAACAAAGTCTACATATCCACTAGTCTGGCGGAAATTTGTTTTCAAATTTTCTTGTACTGTGCCAGTCGAAAATCAACGTGCTTACAGTGTGGTTGTTTCGGCGAGTGCGTGTGTGCGGTAATTTGTCGGCACTTTGTGGAAAAAACAGTTACCGTTTGCTCGCTTATTTAACACTTCAGAGTGTAGAAAAGGATTAATCATTTCAACATGTGAATTCGAATGCGAATGCGAATGATAAAAATAATAATTTTAAGTTTAAAAAAAAATATAAAAGTGAGAATAGTTTTACATAAATAAAATTAAAAATATTAAAAAAGAAACAAATACATTTTTTTAAAGTAATAATAATAAAATTAGTTCTGATTTCTTTAATAAAAAAATTAGGTACGCACAACGTTGCTGTATGACACATTTGTTTGATGTGGAGGAAATGGCATATCGTGAGTGCTCATAATAAAACTGAAATTCAAATAAAACAAAAACAAAAACCAAACGACAACAAGAAGAAAAAAGAATTTGAAATCTATGCGCTGTTGGATTTCGTTTTGCGGTTTTTTTTTTGTTGTTGTACGTTGAAGAGTTTTGTATTATGGGTGTGCAATTTGCAGAAGAGTGTCTAGGGTGGATAGGGTATAGTTTTTAAACTAACATGACATGATAGATAGATAGATAGATAGTATGTACGAGAATACATACGATAAAACGTCATTAAATACATAAGTGGGCGCGCCAATAATTGAAAATTATTTATTGCAGCTCGCTGCGCGCTTTATATGGCAAAAAGTGTCCCCTTTACAAAATATTTACAAACTTTGTTTTGTTTTGTTTTAATTTTTATTGTCACTGTTTATTTATATGGAATTTTAAATTACAAATAAAATCTTATTGTTAAAATTCTATTAATAAGTAAAAATTATTTTCTCTAGGCCTTGATCGCCAGTTGTCATAACGTCATGGACGTCAAATATATTTGGAAATGGCAGTAAATGATGCATCCAATTGGATATACAATAAATTAAAATCGTTTAAAATCAGAAAAAAAAAAAATTAATTAAGCATAATTTGCTGAAATAAAATATATTGCACTAAAAAAAATTGTAATGAAATGAAAATATTTTAATTAAAAAATTATATATCGCAATTTTTAACTCAACTCAACACAAAAAAAAAACAAATAACATAAACAACAGCATAGCACGTAAAGTGCGTTACTACTATCTCCAATGATTTGTTGTTGTCATTGTTTTGTATGTAATTTTGTAATTTTGCTCTCTGAGAAAAAAGACACTGTTTTTTAGTTCGCTAGCAAATCGTATATTTATTTATATAAATAAGGAGCACACATATGAGAAGTACACACGAGAAGAATTAAGCAAAAAAAAAAAAGAATATTTTCAAGTAAAATAAGACAAGCATCAACATAAGAATACGTATAAACAAACAACAGCAGCAACATTACAAAAGGTCTCCGTTTTATTCTTCACCGCAGCTTGCTGCTGTCAACAAAGTAAGAAAAATGGATATGGGTGATATGGTGTGTGAAGTGTCAGCAGTAGTCCAAGCAAATACTGAATCAACAGCAGCGTTGGCTGAAGCAGCATCAGAAGCAAAAGCAGCGCCATCTTCATCGCCAACAGCATCAGCATCAACATCAGCAACAACAACAGAAACATATAACAAAAAGAAGAACAGAAGCACAACAAATAACAACAATAGCAATGCATGCTCAATTACAAACTCAACAACGAATATCATCATCGACACCATCTCCACCACCAATGTTGCTACTACTACTTCTGCTGCTGTTGTTGCTGTTGCTACTACGTATGATTGTGATTTTAACATATTGGATTTATGTCGAAACTGCGGCAAACCGAATCAAGAGCTACATTATCTCTTTCCAAATATTAATAAAATCGCTAATAAAAACACAACAGTCGTAACACCAGCTAAAACTACCTCCAGCGATATTTCAAAAACTACCACTACAAAAACGTCAACCAGTTCAACTGATGGTGATGCTTCTACTCTTGCCGCTGCTACTGCTGCTGCTGCTGCCGCTGCCGCTACTATTAATAACGTTTCGAACTCAACCGCGGCATCAACGGCATCAACAACAACAATAAAAACAGCAACAACAACATGCTCCTCCTCGCATGCAAATAGCATCGCTACTACCCGCCAAGAGCTGTTTAATATGGAACATATAGTGGAAGAAATGCAAATTTTTCAGTTGGGGGTAAGTAACATTGAATTTTCTTACTTTTGCATACATATGTGCTCTATGTGTTTTCCCCCTTATGTCTGTTTGTATTATATTTTCGCTTTTGTGTCGTGTTCTTCGCAAATAGACTTTTGCATATAAATGAGGGACAACACATTTTCACCGTTTTCTTTAAGCTTTTTTTTGTTGTTGTTGTTGTCGATATATGGTCTTTGTCCAATTTAACTTTTCTTTTCAGATAACTTTTTTTTTTTGATTTTTTTTTTCTAATACAAGAAATTTATGTTTGTTTTCTTTTGATGAAAAACGTTAGACCATGAAGTTAAAAGGAAATTCTTTAATTTATAACTACTCATTCATAAAGTGACCATCTGGTTTAGCTTTAGGCGGTACAGTACGGGTTTTCGTATGCTGTGCCTGATATTCCACTGCATTCTGATTGGTAGTTCTCTACTCAAATTACTGTTTCTTTTCACTTTTTATTGAATTTTTATTTTTATTCTTATTTTTATTTTAGTTTCCACTTGCTTTGAATGAAAAATATTTATAAAATGTATTGATGTATGCATGTATACGTTTTTATGGATACGTGTGTGTATGTGTGAATGAATATATAATTATAACTAAAGACGTGCCGGTCACTTGATGTATGTACTCTTGAAATTATGAACATAAATATGTATATTACATTTTAATGTTTCATAAATATTTTCGAAATCAGCATATAGAGAGAATGTATTTCTAAAAATATACACAAAATATATTACCGGATATATAAAAAACAAAGCTCACCCTCCTCAGTGTTTTAATAGCGACGTTATCGCTTTTGCCTTTGGCTTCACTTGAAGGCATGAGATTTCGGTGTCAGCTTCTGTGTAAATAAGTTAATCTGGCAGAAATAAAAATCACAATTTAGACTATTTATTAAACCCAAGTCCTCCTCTGAAGTAGCAGTTTAGAGTTAAATGTGGTCCGAAAAGTTTTATTTATTTTGATTTTATTTACTTTAAAATGTGTCAATAATAAAGTTCTTGAGTGGACAAATTTGTTTTTGAGCTTAACAGTTACTCAATACTTTTGTATTCTTAAATATTCTTCTAACTCAAACAGGATACAAAAATTAGTAAGGGCTATATGTATATACGAAGGGTGTTTTGAAAGTTTTGCCTTCAATATAAAAAGGAGCGTTTTCATATTTATTGTTATTGTTTAATTGACAAAATCTCTTTTAAACTTGATACACTTTTCCCACCGAACAAAACTTACTTACTTAGTCCGGTTTTGTAAATAGTGGGAAAAGTTGTGAAATTGAAACGTAAGTTGTAAATTAGACAATTTCCGAAGTATGAACTAATCCATGGAATATTTTTAATTAATTACTTAATTATGCCACTTATCCGATCGTAGACCGATGTCATCGTAGATTTTTCATGGGATAAAGATGAAGAAAGTTTAATGGACAATCTATTGTGGCAGATGTAGCTCTAGTAAGCGCAACTCTTTGAGACGTAATAAAATATCATTCAATCCTGTCAGCACAAGATTTTACCTATTGCGATCGGGTGAAATCGGAAGTCGCTGTTGACCATCTCATTAAGGAATTTGAAATGTTTCATGCAAAAGAGTATAACCAATATAATTGCGGCAATTTCCTATCTAATGCAACCCATCTCTTTTCCTGCACACACGATCCTGGTTCAATTTATATCCTACTCATTATTGATTTATTCTTACTCTTATATAATCGCCTTCTCTTTCACACTATCATTACTTATCCACATCCTAATTGGATGTGAATCGCTACTTTAATCTACTGTTTTAATTATTCTTTGGTTTTTCAAGTGTTGTGGTCGGTTTCATCAATAATTACGAATCTGTTACCTTGTTTTGCGTAAACCGTTCTAACAAACTGAAATATATACAAACGAAACTGATTTTGGTGAAAGATTAAAGATAAAGCTACTGCTTCAGAAAACTATCCAATACATTGGCTCTTGATGCTTTTCACCTACCGCAAAAAAAACTGATACTCATTTGATCTTTTTCAATGGTGACATGTTTTTACCATTACATAACATATTTTGCATTGGCACAAAGTCTAAATAAATTTTAACTAATTCGATTTTAATTTACAGTGATGTGTTTTTTATTAAAAATTTCACAAGCATTTGAAATCGGTCAATGAAGTATATTATTAAAAATAATTTTGATATTTGTAGAATTGCATTCTAAACCGTTATTCATAATATCAGAGAAATGTTTCACTGACCAAAAAACTTTTCGAACGTCCTGGGTATTGGTATTTATCGGTCTAAGCAAACTCTAAATCTATTCAAACATATTTTTTAAAAGAAAATTTTCTCAACTGTAAAATACGACTAACTTAACCGTGAAATGACAGAGAGTAAACGGAAATATAAGTCAAAGATTTTAATTCCACATGGAAGCATATAAACTTTATGTGATTCCTGCCGGAAAAACGTATCATTATTATTTACATATATTGTTTATATTGTTTTCTTTTGTAATAGTTTGGGACCCTTTCAAATTCATCTTTATTCTTTGATTTAAATTGAATATAAAGATGTACTACATAAACTTGTACTCAATCTTGTATTCTTGTTTTGGATAATAATTTGGGATATTAATCTGTTAAAAATTCTTTTATGAGCTTTGAGTATTTATTTTATTTTTGTTTTATTTGAACCAATTTTTTTAAAAACATTCTACTACTCTTTCCAACAAATTCTTTTATATGAATATATCAGATTAAAAAAGTGATATTATATGTAATTTTATTGCATTTTCAAAAAGAATCAACAGAATTTCAAAAAATTCTATATCCTCGTCTAATGGCCATTTTATTTACTATTATTTCCAAGTCAGTTATAATCCCATAATCTGCCTATTGTTTGCATTGCTGAGTCGCGCTTATTTATTTATTCTTTTAATTGCATACTGAAGAACCCTAAATACTTCTATTCAAAACTCAATTGTCATGCAGCTTCTTTGCGACTGATTATAGCCACTTTGGTATTTGTAAGATAAATAATTTTTATTAAAGAAATCAAGTTAGTGTTTGTTAGGAGTATTTATTTAGGTTTTTTTAAGTAATTAATAAACATATTGTGTATATATTTTACATAAAGGTTTTTGATAATTTAATTTGGTCGTCAGTCTGATTAGTTATATTACTGAATATCTTTTTCACTTAAGTATTTCAATATCCTAAACACACTGTAGTATTAATAACGAATGGCATCCGAAACAATTAATTGACTCTTTCCATTCTTTGAGTTTTTAAATAAATGTTTATTTTAAAATAAAAAAATATTTACATATTATAAATAACACTATATATCTTCAAATATATAATTTAAATTTTGGAAACTTAATGTGTTTTAACTTTCATCTGTATCTTTTTTACCCTCCCCTGATAGATATCAAATAGTGTGATTAATTTGCTTCGTTGTATATTTTATGATTTCTATGGTAATTGACAATAGTAATAGTAAACTTATTATTAAGGATTAATATACCCCTTAATAAATTTGCTACATCCTTCTAGGATTTAAACTATCTTTTTAGTCCAATTTATTTAATAAATTGTAGCATTGGTCCTAGATTCAGGAAGTCTTAATTAATAGTGGGATATAAGTTATTCTTAATCTTAATTAGTTAATTTGAGTAATATCTTCTTAGTCTAAATTCCTTTATTGTTTGCAGTATTCAACTTAGACTTTGTATCTCCTAAATTTTAGTAGTACCTTCATAGTCGTATTTTTTTAATTAATTGTAGTATTAATTGTAGTATTGCACTTTGACTCAGTAATTCATTATGGGATGTAAATTGCCCACCTATGTATTTCTATCGTTTATTCATCGTATTAATTAAAATTTTATTAGTAAATCTCTTCAAAAATATTATCAATATTAAAGATTTTTTGTAGTTATTATTATTATTATTATTTATTATTGATTCAAAAAAATTATAAAATTTTACTTAAAGTCTAAATCGACAATAACATATTTGTTGTGTGTCAGATTGGTATACAAAAAGGGGTGTATATTATTAACATTGTTATTTATATAAATTATTTAATATTGTATTTTCTATAACTTGAAAAAAACACTTTTTATAAATTTTTATTGGTTATTAGTATTGCTACTATTTAACAAGACGAAGAAGAAGTTATTCTTTGGACAGAAGTGCTTTATTGAAAATAAGATGTCTGGGTTCTCTGAAAATATTGAACATATTCCACTAATATGACATGTATTTATTTTCTATTACTGGTCGATTACACAAAGAACAATCACATTCAGATATATTAAATTCTCTGGTATTTAAATTAAACATTTAAAAAAGCCCCTACATTTAAAAAGTATGTTCCATCTGTGCTAAATGTTTTCCTAATAAAAACTATGCATAATGTCATATATTGCAGTTGTGGGTATATTTTATGAGATCCCGACCTAGCATTCGCGACAAACGAATCACGTTCACTCCGTATGCATGAAGTTATATATTATTGTGTAATAATTTTAGATCCATACTCTGATTACTGATTATTACCGAATACTGAAAGACCTAGTTCCAAATACATATTTTCCCAATCTTTGGCCCAATATATGCCTTCGTCAATTATAAGTTTAGTTAGTATTAGCTAGTACTCGAGGAAGTTTTAATAAAGGGAGATTAAGAATTTTTCTTAGATAAACGAAATGAGTTTGCACTGTATCTGCAAACTGCGTTTGTAGTTACCTGTTTCTAAGTGGAGCATATTGTTTGGGTTGTTGGTGGGTAGAAGTAGAATCTTTTTTATAAAAAATCTAAAGCGTTTTTTCGCTTTTCTGTAGTTAGTTTTCTATTTTAAATATTAACAATAAAATTGTTCTATTCCAGAAAGTAAAAATATTTGATGTTTAGTCAAAAAATTAAAACCTATCATATGTACATATTTTAGTAATTCCATTTAAGTTTAAAATCAACATTATAGTACCTATATTTATTATTGATTGAAGATAGGCATAATTACGTCACCTTAGTTACTATTTATTTCCACCATTACGTCGATGCTTTTGTTTTAGAAAAAGTTTTCAACATATTTTGTTTTATTAATTTATTATTTTTCATAATATTTAATTTTTGACATTTTAAATTGCAGGCTTTAAGATAACTAAGTCAGTTTCTGATTAAAATCTACCAAGATAAAGTATTCAAAATTATTTATAGAGCTTATGAATTTATGAAACATCATACGATTATGTAGTGTTTACATGATATTTGCGGTTTCCACCAGTTTGTAAAAAATTTGTTGGCCTTAATAGCAGTTCCAAATATTAACGCTTTAACTGAATTTTTACCAAACAATTTACGGTATTTTGTTCCCGTTTTCGTACAACCCATGAAATCTAAAAAATAAAAACTATTTACCCTCGCTTTCCATTTCTTTAATTTGCTCATACAAAAGAAAATAAAAATCATAAAAAATGCTGTTTTAAAGCAAAATAGGAGCAACGCTGACATTACGACGAAATGGGGTGATAAACAATGAGAATGAATGGAATGAGTTGGGATGGATGGAGTGAGTTAGGATGGTATAGGTTGCTGCATGGTCACGTATTGACATATATATTACATGTCAGAAAAACGAATGGCCTTTATGTCCTTTTGACAAAGGTTTTATTAACAAAAAAAATTGTTTTAAGTTATTTAGCAAAACTTTTTTGCAAAAAAAAAACAAAAAACAACAAACAAAAAACAAGGGAAACGAACTGTTGATATCTTCAATATATCAATATAATCCTATCATGTTGTTTTTTCACAAATCATGTCAAGAGTTAAAATGATTAATGGCAATTTTTTCTCTCTTTCACACGTTCTGCATAGCTGCATTTATTTTACAAGCCATTGATTTTAGCGTGTAATTTAGTTTCAATTAGGAGAGCAAAACAAAAAAAAGCACTTAATATTTTGATTTTTCTTTATTTTTATTTATTTTTTTATTTATATTTTGGAATGCTGTAAAAAATAGTGTTAATATTGTGAGTCGTTAAACTACGCACATTAACACCTTTACGATATTTAATATTTATGTCGTATTAGTAACGGAATTTTGAGAACAAAAGTGTTGTATTTTAACAATTTATGGTTTATCTCCTGATGTGAAATCGATAAGGGGTTAAAGAGTTATAGGTTATTTACTATTATTAAATAACAAAATATCGAGAAAAAGGGTTATAGATTTATAGGTTATAAATTATAGAAATCTATTTGAAACTCGGATAAATTTCTCATTCGTTCGATCTGTGTGTGGAAATTATTTATTTTCCCATTACAAAATAGATATTATTTTTGTCTGTTAATTTTGAAAAAATAATAAAAAATTAAATTTTTGCAGTTTTTCTGCTTGAGTTAATAATTTGTAATGGAGGTTTTGAGATTCTTTCAAGCGTTAACTTAAAAAATAAAAGTGAATAGAGGTTCACTTTTTTTCATTGTTTCGTAGACGTAAGTAAGTAGCGATATCATTAACTATATATTACAACAATAAAACAAACAATAACAATAAAAACATTAAACATTATTTAGTAAAGTAATTAAGTCATATTATAAAAATATCACTATAAATGATTGCGTATGAGTTACGTTCTTTAATTGTATTCATATGACTTACAAAGTAAACTTTAATTCACTTCATACACACAAGCAGTTAGGGCCTGATTTAATTAAAGAAAAATTCCTAATGTTAATCAACGGCATCGGCATTAAAAACAGAAAATTATATTAAATAATTTTATAAAAAATTGCTGTAGGAAATATCTGTATAAATTATTTTTAATGTTAAAAGGTAGCTTTGACCTTACCGTAGCTTAAATATCCTTCGCATTGACCTTTACTCTACAATGCAAATACATTTAAAAATAAAAAAATTGTTTTTCTTTATAACTTTGTATATCTATTTATCTATAATCCAATTACAGATTGGATTATAGAATTGTTCAATTTTAATATATTTATATATTATAAATATAAATATCTGTATGGGTAAAAGCTTTATTAATAGTAGTGCTTAATAATTTCTTCTCTAAATTTTTTTTTTTGGTTTAGTATATTCCAAATACAAGTATTAATTGACTTATTATAAAAACTTTCGATTGATAAACTATCGTTTTTTTTTAATATGTTATATTCTTTCCAGTTGAATTAAAATAAATATGTAAACTAAGATATCTTATTAATTTAAATCGCGATAAATCCAAAGCTAATTTATTTTTTTGTTATATCTATATATAGTAAAATTTTTAATATTTGAATAAAAGATTTGACAATCATCAACTTATAAAATATAAAAGCATGCAACAAATAATACCTCTACAAACAGAGTAGTAATGAAATTTAACACAATTAAAAAATAAAGTATAATTAATCAATTCAACTTGTTAATAAAAACATTCAAAAAATGTGCGAACATAAAAGTCAAGCTTTGGGTCAGTTAGCTAATGAACGCTGACTCTAAGCTTCAAATTTGGCAGGGCACGAGTTCGATTCCTGGTACTTGCAGTCTCAAAAAAAAAAAATTTTTTTACGAATAATTAAAAACAAGAATTATTTTCAAGACCACTGATAATAGGTATTTGACTGTACTCGAAATAGCTGTATAGTCAGCCAAAAATTCGTTTAATTAAAATAATATAAAAAAGAATTTTTGTTGTTGTAGTTCACTACTTTTCGAAAAATCTCTTTATAATAAAATGACTAAATTTTTAATCAATTCGTTAATTTTTTTAACGTATGTTACAATGTTTTCTAAAAATTAAATTCGAAACAAAATATTTTAACAATTACTTTTTTTCTGAAAAAAATTGTATCTCAATCATTTTCTTATATAGAAACTATACATAAGCTATGTATAAAACTGATTATATGTTAATAAAATTTGCTAAAAATATTAGTTTATTATTCATATATGGTATATCACATGTTTAATTTGAAATGAACAAACCTTTCAATTCAGTAAATATTAAACAGCCATACCCAAAATGTTGTATGTATCAAATTTCATTTTATCTAACAGATAAATTGAAATACTTGTTTAAGTTGAAGAAGGCAGACACACGTTTAGACACAGATCATCGACTCATCGTATTGATCTAGTCAAAAGTTTTGAAATGTCTAGTATATGCCGTGTTTCTTTTTTTTGGTGTAGTAAAAATTTTAGTTTACCTAAATCATCATTTTGCTAACATTATATTATATTATGTATGAAGGAGGATTTATGCATCTTTAATTAAAATATGAAAACAACTTTCATGTTTTCATATTTTAATTAAAAGTGCATAAATTTTCAACTTTGGTATTTAAAAAAAATGTAGAATAAAAATCTTTGCCAATTATTTTTCAGTGCACAGTGATCAGTCAATCACAGTTTATATCAATCACTTATGAAAATAATACAACAAAATTTTTATTTTAATTTCCTCATTTATTTTTGAACTTTATTTGAACAAATGCATCTTTTTGCATGTAATGGCATTTACTATAAATATCTTTGTATTTTCTTTAGTGAATGAGCAATACAATATGACCTCAACATGTTTATTTTGTATCTCTTGTTAGTTTAGTGTTCAAGTGTTAATTTGGCATTTGGCACTTCAAAAAATTGTGGCTAATACAATAGTTCAAAGCAGTAAAAAAAAAGGTTTACTTTTAATTCCAACTTTGTTAATGAAAATTCTTTATTTAAAATATTTGAGCATTTTACAATTGAAGTTTTGTCTTCACACTAGATTTATCTACAAGTTGTTTAATTTGTTTGCTTTCGTTTTATTAGTCGTAAAGATGGAGTTTCTCGCATCTTCAAAAGTATTTTTCAAAATCTCACTCGATTTGTATTTTGTAATATCTTCCTAGTGTTGTTTCATCAAATACGCTCGAGTTGGCCCTATTGAAAATATTACCTATATCTATATATTGTGGCAATGAAAAGAGATCTTCATTTATTTTATGCTGTTTTGTTGTCTGTATGCAAAAGTATTATTTATACTCTTCAAAACGTTTAAAGGAGTTACTAATTTAGTTGTATTTGTTTTTTGGTACCTTTACTTTTCAATTGGCGGAGTGAGTTCCCATTGTTTTTTCCCTCCACATTTTTAATTCACAACTTTTATTTATGTTTATTGCTTGCTTCGTTTTTAGTTTGTTATTTTTTTCCCATTTTGTGTAAATAAAGCCACAGTTTGATACTAGATTGTAAAATAAACTGTGTGGTAAATTGTTTTCTAAGGGCCTCTTGCGCAAACTCTAACTACTTCAATTGAATTGTGTACTTAGTTCTTGAAATATTTTGGTCTTTAGTTTAATCACAGCATGAATTGACAGCTTATAGCCACACTAAAATCCTAACTATGAATAAAACCAATATAAACGATAAACATATCCATTATCCGATGAACAAACTCTGTGTGTTTTCTGCTTAATAGCCTTTATGGATAATAATAATAATAACAACAACAATATGAGTTCTTTGTTTACTCATTTTCCGGCACAGATGCATACATACCTATAAACCATTAACCTTTCTTTTGAGTTTAGTGTTTAATATTTATTTGCCAGACATCGTCAGGCAACAGACAATGTTGCAACAATCTGTTCGGTTACACCATTAATAACAGGCATGATCATGGATTTTTTTCAATTAGACAGAACTATATTAATGTCACGTTACGAATATTATGTATATCGACGATGTGATAATAAATTTAATCTCATCCATACTTAAAAGAGCGGAAGAAAAGATAATCGTGAGACTTTAATGCGTTTTTTGAAATATTTAAATGACCTTCTAACTGGTGTTGACCACGATATGAAAATCTTAAGTGTAACTCAAACTGAAATCGAAATCGAAAACTCAGAGAGCAGTAATGCTTATGATAGTCATAAATTTCGAATTTCTACACCAGCGAGTAGATCAAAATTTATTCATGTCATTTTATGGAAGTTGACTGCGGTTAGAATTCCAATAATTCGTTCGACGACAAGTTGATAAATTTTATGTCCTACACACGTTTCACAGCAGTTAACGATAGCCACGATTTGCCCACTAAGCTTCTTACAGGTGATCATAATATGCTAATATCAACTTTTATTGGTTGTGCACAAAAAGATGCTCCAGCTTGAGTTGAGTTGATATATTTAGAAGCGAAAGATATCGAATTTCAATTTCTTTATTAAGTTAATTATTTACTGGTGGAGATTAAAGTATGTTTTGCAACGTAGAAATCCCAATTCATTGAGAGCGGCGGTCATAGACATTAAATTCATTTGGCAACTGTGTATCTGACGGGTGTACATCAAAATAAATTAACTTCAATTTTTTACAATTACTACACACAGAGAATCTCAATTCAGTGATTAGCAGTAAGTTAATAAATTATGCATTTTGTGTAAATTAATTTGAGTGATGAAAATTTATAATAGGCTTAATTTCTCTTTTTAACAATATTTTTTATACATATATGCTTATCATGAAAATAATGATAAGCATATATAACAGATTTCACATCTCATATATTTTATTTTGTATTATGAAAAAATGGTATTTTATACTTTCCACTAAAAAATTTTAAACCATTGGGTAGGGTGTACATCAATAATAATCCTTATAATCATCTTTTAATTAAAATTTATTACGACTAGAAAATATAACAATTATAATATATAATTATAATTATTACAATATAATTCTAATTTTTAGAATTATATTAATTTTATCTATTTATTTATTTCGGTGTTAGTAAGTCTGTCAGTTTTCTCAAATAATTTCAGGGCTCTATCCTGTATGTATTTTTGATGGGATCAATCTTGAGGTCCCTGAGGATGTCATTCGTCCTAATGTACCATGGTACTTTGAAAATTCTTCTCAGAGCCTGACTTTGTGCAAATTCTAACTGGAGAATAGTAGTGATTGAAGCTTTGCTTAACGCTACACAACCATATCAAAGTGACGGACAAATTATTTGGTTATATATCAGTTTCCTGTTCTTAGTATTGAGATTTTCATTTCTGAATAGCGGTTGGAGGTGATGAAGAATTTTGGCACAGCTAATTATTTTAAATATATGATATATATATATGATACCGAGATATTTAACGCTATCCTCCCAGTTTATTACCATATCACCCACTCTCACTCTCGACGGATTCTGTCTCCACTTACGCGTTATAAACATAGCCTTAGTTATTTTTTATTATTGATTTTTATTTTCCATTTCTGGATATACTCCAAAATCAGGTTTATATGCTCTTAAAGCGTGTTGGTTATGTTCAGATCACATTTATCTGAGTATAGTATACACGTTTACACGTTAGTTAATATATAATTTCTATACGTTATTGCACATTTCTTATTGAATTAATAAGATTAATTTCTTTTTTTATGATAATAATGTCTTAAATATTCTGAATTCTTGGTATTATAAATTACTGTTTCAGGTATGTAATATGTTGATAGAGACAAGCGTCACATCATAGAAAATAAATATAGCTCCTTATCATTGTTATTGGTAGATAAATGTGTTAAATGAGCGTTGCTCACTCTAAAAGAAGGAAACTATAAAAAAGCACCAACGTGGTGCGACTATCAGCCATTCCAAACTAACATATTACAAACGCTGGTATTTCTTTTTTTGTTATTGTGTTTTGTACTAAGAATAAGGTTTTATTCAATTAAAGTGTTAATTGTTAGAACGATTTCTCCCGCAGATATAGTCTTTTTTATAGTCTAAAACGACACAAATGATTTATTCACACAGGGTTGTTCGAAGGCTTAACAACTGTCGACTTGGATGCTATGTTAAAAGCTTGAGTCTCCATTTTAGTCATCCCAGCGCATTAGCGGCAAAGATTTATTATCTTAGGAGTATAATTTTTTAAGGATCTTGGCGAAATCCCTTTAAAGAGTATTTTAAGTTTTGCCAAAAGTGGTTTTTAAACCACTGAGTTTCTTATACAATAACATAATGGGCTAATACGTCTAACTAGATATTTAAGATTGCCGACATAATCTACTCACCGTGCGTAGTGTTCGTCTATTTACAGTATTCAATAAATATATCGATTTGTTGATTATTTCGATCTGGACTGCTTACTGCCACTTAAGTCTTTTTCTCGTCGCTAATGCTTAAACTTTTGCAAAAATAAGCAAAAAACCACACTTACACACTAATTTGCTGATTCGACTTCAGATTCAAAATGAATGATGAATACATAAATTCTTTTGCCTTCTTCTTTGATTTTAACGAAGCCAGAAAAGCATTCCATTAATGTTTCGATGGCTTAGTCATTTTGACAGTTTTCTCATTGAAAATTCTTGATCAAGATAGAAGCGAATCTAACAAATTGAACAAATTTCTGCTTCCTTTTTGCTCCTTCCGCGGCACACAATTTTAATTAGCTTATTTTAATATTTTGTCCTTGACGAATCTTCCATTTGTTAACCTTGACTTCCTATAGAATTTGCCTAAACTTTCTTCTTCTTTACTATTGCGTGTTCGGTTTGCGGTTTGCGGTTTCATATTGATTTTTTTCACAGCTCTGACCTGACCTCATTTAACAGCCTCGTTTATGACGGAATTTTTTACTATTAAATTTATATTTAAATTATTTATGTATTTATATGTATTATATATCTACTGCAGCAGATTTTGGTTTGTTTTTTTTTGTTATGTGAATTTCGTTTTTTCTCCTCAAATATCTCATTTGTTTAAATAGTTTATTTTCAGTATTTAGATTTTAATTTAGATTGCCTGCAATTGCTTGCAATATATCTTAACCCGTGTGCATTGTTGTATATTGGATATTGTAATAAGCTACGTTCAAATCGATTTGCTCCAGCTACAGCTCCTGCTGCTGTGCACTTTCAGTTGGTAGATTGGTCTTCAAACATTCGTACTTATCTGGAAGAGCAGCAGCAGGAGCAGCAGAATTTTTTAAATCATTTGCGTGCACTCGTACATTTCATGGATTTTTTTTATGGCGCAAGTAATAAAATAAACCGAATCTGAATCTTTACAATGCAAAACGAATACAATATACATTTTAACATTAGTTCCACCTTCCATTATTGATTTCCTTAACTATTAATTGCATAGGGTTGCGTTGAATAATATGCAGCAATTCACGTTTGTCTGAATTGCTGCATCCTTCTTCTGTGGCAGCAAGTGAAAATTTCCTCAATGTTATTAATAGTAATGCTTTTTTTTTTGATGTGAACGAGGCTTCAATCATGGTACGTAGTTCATTTAAAGATGGACGGACGGCATATTCGCAGTGTGAACTGATTTGAGATTTGTAGATTTTTTTTTGTACTGATTTAATGGTTTGCTTGAGCGTTGCAATTTAGCAAAGAGTAAACAAAAAATACAGCGCTGAGAAAATTGTTGTTAAAATTACAACAACAATAAAATAATTAAATGAGTAAATAAAAAGTCAGCTTATTTTTTTTATATATTTTGTTTATACATGAGAGCGTTACTGTATGGTACATCCATCTGGTCAAGGAATTTTTTTAACCATCCAACCAATGCTTTGCGTCGTTTGGTTTAAACTGCATTAAATATTTCATTCATTCATGAAACATGCGGCCGCCGAAATGCCAAACATTTTCCCCATGCAACTCCTTGTATTTAAGCATTTTAAACTAAATCGTAATTAAATAACAACAGGGCCAAGTTCAATTCAACAACTTCTGACGTTTTAAGTTTTTCTTCTTCTTCTTCTTTTCATTTTCCTTTTTCTTTTATTTGGCCTTTCTTCATTTTCAGACCATAACATATAATTTCACTTGGGTGCGTTGGTGTGTTTTTTTTTCGTGCATTTCTTATGTTTCTTTTTTTTTACCAGCCTGGGGTAAAACTATTGCAACTGATTACAATCACAATCATCTATGGCACGTGCTCCTGTACTTGTAGGCCCGTTATTTCGTGCTATAATTTTGCACATTGGTATATGATGTGGTACCAACCACATCAAAATAAATATCCATATAGCACATATTTGCGTTTTTGTTGTATCTTCATAGTTTTTTGTTTTTGTTTTAGTTGCTATTGTAAAGTATGTTCCTTTACAGCAGGGGTGGCTGGCTGTTCACTTCTCAACACGTTCGGTAGACCATAATTGTAAAAAATGAAAAGGGCACGAGCAGTTCTGGCAGTATTGTGATACTGTTTTGTCGGTTATACTACTGTTATTATTATTATTGCTAGGCCTACATTAGTAAAACTCTCAAGTATATTTGTGTGTTCTGTTATTACCTAATAAATAAAAAATAATTGAAAATTACTATGTGTAAAAAACCATTAGTGTAAATCCTGCCTTTTATTCCTTATTTATTGTTATTTAAGATGTTAAGATTTGCGACAAGTTCAAGTATGAAACATTCGGCAGAGAAAACACAACAACAACAACAATAATAAAAACAGCGGCTTATCCACATTTGGCATGCATCTTTAACAATTGTGTAGAGATATCCGTATGGGAAGTGTATAAAAAGCCGACAGCATTTCATCAAAATATTATGCTAAACTCCATACAAGAATATAGTATAGAGTTTTTTTCGATACATATTCTTAATTCCCAAAGGTTGTCAAATCGTTCCTTTCTTCAAAATTGTCCTTGTGCGTTGATAAATGGTGTGCATTTGTCGAAACTAAAAATAAAAATAAATAACTAATGGATAAACTTTCGTCAATTTCGGTATAAACGCGCGGTCACTTCACTCAATTGGTTACGGTACATTTACTGTACGTAAAGACCACTTGAAGCCATCAAACAAAAAATTTTTCATTCAAATCGCTTGGCATTCCATCAACTTTTTGCTACATATTTATTTAATTTGCTTAGGCTCTGATATTTATTCCAACCTTCTGTATACAAAATCATCGTTTTTTTAATACATGCCGGCCGGTAAGCTGACATATGCTTTGATGTCAACTTCTTTCTAGTTTAGTGCATATACAGCAGCGAACGGCTGCGAACGGCAGCGAACAGCAGCGATCAGCGGTCAGTAGCAGCTATAAAAAAATTTAAAGCGTTTCCTCTTGGCTTGACTCGAAACGCTGGCAAGCATTTATTGTTATTCAGCCTGTTTTTGCAATGTGCAAGACTGTTACTGTTGCACTGAGATTTCCAGTTTGAATAAATATCCTTATTGTTGCTATTATTTTTAGTTAAAGCAAGCATAAATAAAATCATATAATTTAAAAGAGAACGTACAGAAATCATTGCAGTAAGCAGAATAGTCAGAAGAATGTGCTTATTTTTTTGTTGTCTCAGAGATCCGATGATGTGGCTCTTGCAAAAAGTGTCGATTTATTCGTTAAGTATGTTAAGCATTGCTTAACTACTGAAATTCCATAACTTATCCTTTCTGAATAATGGTTTGTATGCATTTCATATGTACAACTTACTTATATATTCGTGCTCCTTGTATTTTGAATCCCTTAAGGCTTTCGTGATCAATTATGTAAACTCTTTTGACCGTTATCCTAAGGCAGCAAAAGTTCTCCTACGGTGTCTGATTTGTAGCCTATCTGTGTATAAACATTATGATTTGAAATATTTAAAATCATCACTAAATTCACTAATACGTTTTTTGTGTCTTAACTCCTGTTTAATGCCTGAAAGCATTTAAGTTGATATTGAAATTGCGTACATATAGATAACCTAAAGTGAAGTTGGCTTTAGCTACGCTTAGGGGTATTAACTTTATGCACCTATATAACACTGAGATTTATTAAATTAATTAACCTGATTCCATAAATGGGTGTTACGACTTCATTCAAACATAAAAATAAACTTAAAAATCTTATATCTAAAGGATGAGAACTAAATGTAATATTTTTCTTCGGTCATGCACATTTGTTATGCAAATGACCCAGTAGTAAATAAAAAAATATTTAGATATGCTTATAGATTTTTTTTTTATTTCAAAGCATTTTAATGGAAAATTAGCTGTGGCGACAGAAATGAAACTACAAATTATATGACAATACTGTGACAACGTTAAATTTATTGTAACATTGTTCTATCACTCACGTTTACCGCTAACTTAAGTGCTAAGTTAGCGTGACCAGTAAGCGTGATACGTTTTCTTCACGTTATTTACTGCCTATGGCTGTAAAAATCACTGGTCCATCTCTTCTGTCATAATTTGTTGTTTCCATAAGTCATTGACTTAAATATGCTTGCTTTTAAATGCCATCCCTATAATAGTGTGGTGTTATATTGTTACAGTTCTAAAGTTTGGATTTCTACTGCATTATAATTTAAGTTGTAGTAATTACTGTGCGGATTTTTATTTATTTTTCTTTTAATTATAATCCAGATGAAATAAAAATGACCACATATCCAGTTGAAAAATTCATTTTTGTTTAATAGTATTGTTACTTTTATTTCATTAACGTTGAAATAAAAAATAACTTATAATTCAAGTGATGAATTTGTTATATTTATTAATATTAAATATCAGCACATAAACATCATTACAAGTCGATCAATGCTAGTGGATTAAAAGCAATATATCAACAATGTAATAATAATATCAACAAATTTTTATTCGATCGAGATCTTATATTTTGTAATTATAATTATAACAAATAAATGCTAAATGGTTTAATGATTTTTACTTATTTTTTAATTTTACTTTACTTATTTACTCATCAAATGTGTCGAAGTTATTAAAAACTTAGGAATCTGTTAAAACCATTAACATTAACACAGTAAACCATCTAAATCAATGTGCATAATATTTCACATATAATATTCTACTTTTTTTTGAATATATGGGCAATGTTCTACAGATAGTTATATTACGAATGTTCACGTCAATTTTACGCTTATTTTGTTCATGACATAAGTCCGGTTAATACAGAGTCATATTACTAATGTCAATTTTACTACTATTTTTGTGCTAATTGGTTGTGTCTAAATTTAAATGGAAATATGGAAGCTGTGAAAATTTTTTAGTTTTATATCTTTTTAAAATAAATTTTAATAATACTGATTATATTATTGACTTCTACCTGAAATCGGAAAGTGTATAAATTCATAGTTAGAAAATATATTACAAATATTACTTTTTTGTATATTACATATATTACTAAATGTAATATACGTATTATATTAAATATTAAGTACAATTTAGTAAAAGTGATATACCAAATATATTTTTTGTTTTTAAATACTTTCTTTAAACTATTAAATACTGAAAAAATTACTCCTATGTTTTGCAAGCAGTCCTATTAATTTGCAATTATTGATTAAGAGTCTTCGGTGAATCTCGTCCTACAGAGTGATCTCAATACATTTGTTGCTGGGATGGCTGATAATTTTGTGAGAAAAATTTAAATATGTAAATGCATTAATAATATTGCAGGCGTACGTAGAAAGTGAGGCTTTGGCGCGTAAATGAATATTTTATACATCAAAGATTGAGAATTTTAAAAACTAATCGTCCACTTGTTTGAACTTTCGTGGTAAGTTCCCAAATATGCTCATAACCAATTAAAATGTTATCTTATCGTTTCAATCTTATGCATTTTGTGCTTAAATTAAACGAGCTCCCGGGAATTATAACTTTATATACTATCTTATATTGAAAAAGGCGCAACAATTTTAATTTCTTTTTGCTTTTAATACTCTCTTGAATATATGCAGCTAAGTAATAATATTTTGCATAGGTTTCGTGTATGCTGAAGTTGAATGGTTTTGTATTCCGTCAGTATTTCCGTACTAGAAATTGACAAACCAAATTCAAGTTCATATACATAAATATATTTACAAGCACACTTCCATATAACATATAAAGACAGGCAAGCAAGCAATCTTGAATTTACGGGATGGGATAATAAAGAGGTTATTTGCATGTGTACATATGTAAATTTTTTTCACATATTATTTTATTTGTGCTTGTGAAAGACGTAAGAATAATTAAAAACACATCAAAATTCTATGTGAACAAGGCAGGCAGGGCAGTCAAAACGCAGTAGATAAACTTCAGCCACCAGCTCCAACTTTTAATTTTTAGCTCCAACTTCAAATTCAGCGAAACAACGATAATAATGCAAAAATGCATAAATGCAAAAATGACTGCAACTAATGTAAACGCAAACACACAATCTTCTGCAGTAGTGCATAACTAACTACACGAGCAAATACTAGATAAAATTTTTGGTTGAAAGCTCTCTTCTCCAATGCGTGCAACAGTTGAAGAGTCTTTCACTTGCTGCTTATTACTTCTTCTCTGGGTTGCGCTTTTGCCTACAATTAAAAGAATCCAGCGTTCACAAATCGTGAGGAATTACAGATTATCAACGTTATGCTACGATTGTTCGATGATGAAGAATAACGTATGCATAAAATTTGTTCATTTGCTTGCTGCACGCAAGGAACGTAAAATGAACTGAACGATCGTAAATGATTAAAAATTCGATCTTTTGTATTATTGTTCACTTTTCACCGTTCACTGTTCACTGTTGATTGTACACCATAGAGTATATAGTGTACACTTTGGCCAGATGGGCGTTTTTAACTTCATTTAGACGATTTATCACGTTTATATGTTTTCTGCTAAGGAATGACGATTTTTAAAAAGGTTCAACCGAAATGTATGTATGGTATATACATGCTCGTAAAAGGAAATTTTTAATATCAGCTACTAAGGTTGCCTTAAAACGCGCCGCCAGACAATGTGCAATTAAATTCCAAATTTGCCTTTTTGAATATTTGGCCACGTCAATGTGCGCTTATTAACTTACAACAAATAACAACAAAATCTAAAAGAATATGCAAAGATTTTAAAAGCAATTTCTGTGATATGTTCTCCATCTTGACAGTAAAATTTTTATTCATGCATATTTTCACAAAGCTCAGCTGTCCAACACAGTTCGCTCGTTTGACCATTAAACAATATATTTCATTGAAAAATAACTTAAGCAATCATTTGCAATCTAGAAAATTCGTGAGTACAAGATTAATGCTAATTATTCTCTGATACGTGCAAATGTAGCCACGGGGAATGCTACTTAAATTTTACATATAACATAAAATCCGAAAGTTGCTGAAAGACATTGAAATTTTAGCATTTATGTTCATCTTCATATCATAAAATTTTTTTTTACTAAGAATAGTTTTTATTAGTTTTGTGATATTTAAAATGGTTTGAAGGAAGGTGCTATAAGATTCATGAAAACGCAATTGTGTGTAATTTTAATATACGAGTAGGTATGTACGTATATACTCGTATATATGTGTGTATATGGCGTGAAAATACAAAAGTATTCATCATAAAATTTCTAGTTTCTTAGAAAAATGCAATATCAGCTCATGAAAATAGTTAGAAAAAAATGATGAATTTTTTATCGAAAAACAAAACGATGCACCAGCCAAAAAAAATGATTATTTCCCGGAAAAACTGAACATATCAGTACAAGTTTTTTTTGTATAAAATTATGTTAACATTAAAGTTCGAAAAATATTTGAATAAGTTAAATTGTAGTGATGCAAAAACTTGTTTACTAATAATTGTATAAAACAATTAAAAAAATTTAATTAAATAGATAGAATATACAAAGGGCATTAAGACCTATAACACCCCAGAACTGTTAGTGGAGATAATGAGATTGAAAATGTGATTATAAAACTTACTAATACCATTGTTACAATGTAAATCAGATATAGTTTTATAACATTTTTTTAAAATCTTATATAATATAAAATTTTCATTAGTACCACTTATATATATAATATACTTTTAATTTCTGTATAAAATGTAATGCGTTACATTTTTTTTATGTACTAGTATTAAGTACTTAACTACATTTAGTTCTGGTGCTTCCTTGTCCATGCATGTTTCTGTTTTAATTCCAACTCGTGTATTGTGCTATACAGATGTTTTATTAGCTCTATTTGTTGTTAGACGAATTTTACAAATTTGCAAATAAT
The DNA here is from genome assembly GCF_002237135.1 of Teleopsis dalmanni. Classification (NCBI taxonomy): domain Eukaryota; kingdom Metazoa; phylum Arthropoda; class Insecta; order Diptera; family Diopsidae; genus Teleopsis; species Teleopsis dalmanni. Next base: position 157,982,671 of record NC_051847.1, on the reverse strand, counting down.
CATTTGGATTAATATTTTATGTTAAAAATTACGTTATTCATCAATTTAGGTTTCATTATATATTATATATATCACTGCACTTTTTATAATATACTTGCCAATGAATTTTTATTTTTGGCCGTATTTGTATTTTTTTTATAATAACAAAAAACTTTCATCTTTATTACAAAAAATGTGACTTTAAATCTAATTCAATACATTTATAAAATAAATAGAACGTGATTCATAAAAATTTAATATTTTTAAAATTTAAAAATTAAAATTAATACATATGATTTATTTTTTTAATTTTAATAGTCAAAAGTAATTGACTAATTCGCCTAATACAAGCTATACATAAAAAAACAGCAATTTCAAAAATTTTATTTAAAAATATTAAAATGCAAAATATTAAATTAATAAATATATAAGAACATGAGTTAGTTACACAATGTCAATTAATCAACAATTTTTAAACAAGTTAATTTGTACGATAAAAAAAAATTATTTAATATAATATATAATATATTTATATGACATTTAAAATAAATATTCTAATAAAGTATTTATTTATAGCAATATCTTGTAATTATAATTTGTAAAATAAATGAATTTAAAAGTATGTATTTAAATTTTTAAAATATGTATTAAATATAATAAAAAATCATTACATATGTTAAATAAAACAGCTATTTAAAAAAATATTTAAAAATATTAAAGTTTTAGAATTATGATATAATAGATTATGCTACAAATAATGTCTACAAACAGAATAGTATTTAAATTTAACAATTAAAAATATAAATATAATTAATTAACTCAATTATCCTAAAGCTGTATTATGATTTCGTTCTAATATAGGTAAATACAGCAAGTAAAATTGTTAATAAAAACTTTCATAGTAATAGTAACAAAACTCCAGAAAAATTTGCGAACATAAAAAGTCAAATACGGCTTTGGATCAGTGGGTTAAGGTGCGCTGATTCTGAGCTTCACATTTGACAGTTCGATTTCTGGTACTTGCAGTTTCAAAAATAATTATTTACGATTAATAAAATACAAGAATTATTTCCAAGACCACTGATGATGGGTATTTGGCAATACACGAAACAGCTGTATGGTCAGCTAAAAATTCAATTAATTAAAATAATATAAAATGAATTTTTGTTGTTGTAGTTCACTATTGCTCAAAAAACCTTTTTAAAGTTGTAAAATAAAATAAAATTATTATTAATTATAAATAAGAAGAACAAAACTTTAATAAAATTAAATTGATAAACAAAAATCAACAAATCTTTTGAAATTTAATTCATATAATTTCAATATCATTTATAATGCAAAAAAAATAAAATCAATGAAAATAAGTTACACAATAAAATTGCTTATAAAATAATAAATTTAAATATATTATAATATTAATTCTGTTAAGTGTCTGAATTAAGTGGTTTTTTCCATTTTCTTAACTTTTGTTGTTTTATCAATTAAATGCTAATTCTATCAAATATTTTTATTTGTTTTTGCCATTTTTTGTTTTTTTGATTTCATTTTATTTTTAAATACAATTTAAATGTTAATTTCATTTTAATTTGTTTATGTAATGTTTTAAGTTGTTTATATAAATTCAGTTTTTGTATTTTAATCCTGTTGGGATGTTTTTTCCTCATTTGTTTACTTTTTTTGTAAACTAACCCTAGTGTAGTAGTCTTACACTGATATCTAACTGAAATAAGCATAATGTGTTGTTTTTGTTTTGTCTTTAAATGCAAAGTAATATTAGTATATTCTTAATTCTATATAACTAATAGTATTAACATATCCGTCCGTAGGCAGTTACTTAATTTCCTTTATAAATTTCGTCATATGTATATTTTTTTTTTATAAAAATTGTAATTAATTCATTTCGGTAAGCATTGTCTTAAGCGCTGAAGGGAGACAATAATTTTTATTATTTTATGTTATGTTAATGAGCATAACGAATTAGCTTACTTACAATTATCTATTTATGGTATTTAAATGTGCCATATACTACAGATGTATACAATAATTTTATAAACAAAAATCAATAGTCGACTGTCTGTATTTACATTATAATTTTGTTAGCATTGTGGACTGTTTCCTTCCGCTGTGTCAATATTTAAAGAATAGGCATACTAATGGCGCTTATTGTAACATAAATTTTAATGAAGGAAAAAAAAAGTCTACTTAGGGCACAGATTATACCAAAATTTTGGGTATTTATTTATGTTAGGTGCATAGTATGTATATGCAATAAAAATATATATTTTATTATTATTTACATAGCAAATATGCATATGCAATAAAAATTTATATTTTATTTAAATGCTGAAAACGAACCACAAAAAAAATGTGGTTCGCTCGAAATAAATAATAAGAAAATCTGTTTTACTTTAATCTTTAATCTTTACTTTTTGAGTAGCAGCCCTCGTATATATGGAAAAGAGCAGCAACTTTAACGTTGTTGCGTTATTATTTCCTTCGTAATAAATTAAATCGTTAGGTTATATTTAAGAACAATTGTATTGTATATTAATCGATGTTCGCGCCGAAATGCTCGCTTTTACACAGATATCAATCCAGTAACGCCTGTGTGTGTTTATATATATGTGTGTGTGTGTTTATGCATGTAGTTTGAATACAACGTAAACACTATGATTATCAATATTGATAATGATTTTAATATCGAAATCGTTTGCATGCATGCATAATTTTATTTTTATGTCAAGATACCTCAGCGCGGCAGTAAAACATGCCTCCCATATATAACATCGTGTACCCTACACGATTTCCGATTTTCGATTTTTCGATTTGCGAGTTTCGATTCGCGAGTTTCGTTTTATTTATTATTTTGATTGCAAATACGTTTAAGAATATGTATATTGCGCTGACTCTGGCTCCCTTACTGCGAACTAAAATGTTTACTGATGATGCTGTTCTTATTGCAGTTGTAGTTGTTGTTGTTGTTGCTGCTGCTCCTGCCATTAAACGTACAAGTACATATCAAAGCATGTCCTATTATTATATATTGATGCATAAAGATTATATAGTGCTCTGTCGAGATGACCAATCGTTCGTACATATACCATAAACATTGTATGACTATGGTGTTTTAATCAAAATAATATATTTAAATCGATTATGTACGCTTTTATTAAGTCATAAGAGCATTTTTTACCACACAAATAAAATGTATGGGAATAGAAAGAAATCAAAGTAAATTAAAAATTGTAATAAAAAGCATGTTAAATAAATTGAATCCATAAACTGACAAAGCAGGGTCACATTGATCCATTTTATTGAGATTTTATTTATATTTTATTTCATTCCAACATTTCACTGTACGTTTGTATTTTAAATGATTTATTTTTATTTTATGCTCAGATATCTTGAGTGGAATTTTTGTGAAATTTTGTATCAAATATTTCTCTTGGTAAATAAAATTTGCGAGGTTATTTGTAAATATTTACCTTACATACTTCATGTGTATTAAATCGTATATGTTATTGTTATCATAAGTAAGCTTGCGTGCATATGAGATTTAGATTTCTTTTCGGCTTCAGAGATAAAAAGATGCAAAGTAGCAGCCAACATACAATGCAATAAGTAATTGAAATTTTATTATGCCCGTTCCACAACGCCAGTCACTGCCAGTCACCCCACTTAATATTCTATGCGTGTTAGTGCATCTGCAGCTGTGGTGTATCTTATAACATCCCAAAACTTCTGTTTATTTCTTTTTAAAAATATACACGTATTTGTATTGTATTTTTTTATATGACCTTAACAAATGTTAAACAACACTTAAACAACCCAGTTCCCATATCTATACCTATTGTTGGAGGGCAAGCTGCCCAAACTGACTACCCACTGCATACTTTTCACTAAACACCACCCACTTTTAATTTAATTTTTTTCTTTTTGCTCTATAGTTTAGTAATTATTTTTGCGGTACATTAAAGTGTGTACGTGCCTTAAAAAATTATTCACCATGAATTTGCACCGCTGTCTCGGCCATTAACTTCGATATTCTACGTATTAGTTTTAATATATGATATTCATGCTATCTCAGTCTCCATTAAAATTTGATGGACTATATATATGCTATTTAATTAGTCGTCAGTCTTAAAGTGGCAATTATACATGACAATTCGACTGTTAATTTCGTTTTCGTCGTTTATTTAAGAGATACGTGGTTTATGTACAAGTATGGTATGTCGAGAGTTAATCGCCGTTCAGATTCAGATTGTCATTTCAAATGTAATTCGTATCTTCATTATCGTTCCTGATGTTATTTTGTGTAAGTTTATATCTCATCGAATAAAGAGGCACACCATGTATTTCCCTTTATGGTTTAACAGTGATAACACGTTCTTTCAATGCTTTACTCTTCTGGCAAACGACACTAGCGAAGCATTTCATTGTGATGCTTTTGTTTCCGAATTCTGTTAAAATTTTCTGATATTTATGTTTATTTTTTCTTATCAAAGCAAGCATGCATAACATTAAATATGTGTAAAATAGATTTGTAGCATTCGTTCTTTGGCTAACGCTGGCTGGCGACGTTCCATTCTATTTTATGTCATTCTCTATTATATTTGATACATATATTTTTTCTCTCCACCAAAAATTCAATTCTTATTTCAGGAACTTATTTACATAGGTTTTTTATACAAGGAAAGCGGACGTATAGAACAGAGTTAGTATTTAGTATTTCCATTTTCTATATTACAAACTTTATTGTATTTTACCAAATTGTTGTTTACTAAAAGTTGTAATATACTTATTTTGTTACATATATAAGCAAAAATAAATTTGTCGTGTTTTTTATTTGCCAATTGTGGGGTTCGGTTTTGTTTTTGTTTAATTTCACTTTAGCCAATAATATATATAAGAAGTAGATTAAGTTTCCATTATATTTTGACATGGATTACAAATAGCTACAATAGCTTCCTTCACTTACTCCATCTCACCTTTTTTGAGTTAGCATAAATGTCGACAATATTTGTTTAGTCTTAAAATTGACAATGTTATGCAGTTCTTAGACATTAAATTATCTTATAATAAAAATATAATACTGATAAGAAGAACAATTTAGTTCAATTTATTTGTTTGCATAAAACTCACTTATATTCGATTTTAAATGTATGTTTATTTACATAATTGACAAATTTGTTTGACGATGCTCTTTTTTTATAGACATGTTCTACATATTCTACATTTTTATTACATACATAATAAAAATGGTAAAACTAAAGCCTTTCTCGAAATATATTTCTTAACTTTTATGGATCTATTAAGTATCACCGAACATAGGTGGTATATTAATATCATTAATAGCATTTATCAGAAACTGGTTCAGTATCTTTATACAGTTTTAACTAAACCAAATTGAATTGAAATCTTGGTAAAAAAATATTGTTAAATTTATTAATAGCTCTAATATGTTCTGATTACTTAAGAAAACTGTCTTAAGCGATTGTACAAAATATCTCATAGGTGGCGGTGAATCATTCTCCTTTCGAATAATAAATAAGCAGTTCTCAAAATATAATATTTTCCCATCAAATCAAATCAATTAATTAACCTTAAAATAGTGTTACAGTTGCTAGGATTCCATATAGCTTTGGAATAAAAAACACAGTCTTTATTATAAAATAAATTTAAAATATATAATAAAAGCAAAAAAAAAATAAATAAATCATTATAAAAATTTTATGCAACTATGAGCGAATATTCATACAATAAAAATTGTTCTAAAAAAATTTTGGTTAAAAAATTTGTAAATGTTAAGATCAGTGAAACGTTAAGATCTTACCCCTTCAAAAGACATCGTCCCAGTTTGAATGCAAAAAAAAATCCTAACCCGAAAATTCGTGCACCCTTATTTAGGGTTTCAAAAGTAACATTAAGTAATTATTTTTGCGAATAATTTTTCAGATTATTTCTTGACACTACAACCTTTATAATGCCAATAAAGAAATAAAACCCAAGTAAAACAACAAACAATCTTTTATTTAAAGAATTAAAAAACTTATAAATAATAGTAGATTTATGGTGACTGCGACATATTTTTAAGAAATATTTTGAATGTCACATACAAGAGTAGAGATTCACATTAAAAAGATTTACGAAAAAGGGAGCACCACTTATCTGTTTTGTATCCGTAAACATTTTTCACGAATTCAGTAATTGATAAGAATTGGTAAAACAATTATCAGAAGTTTAAAAAGATAAAAATTAAACTGCTTTTTTAAGAAAACTCTTGACTGTTACTCTTAATGCAGTCAAGTGCTTTGAAAAGTGTCTCGATGATGACAACGTTTCAAGTAACATGGACAGAGTTTGTTATCATGACAGAACACACAATCCTCTTAACTGTTTTCCTTGTGAACGTTCGATATTTTTATTGGACGATAATAAATTTAACATAATTTGAGAAAAATTGAAGTAAGAAGAACTGATGCACATATAACTACGTATGTGACTGAATAATATTTTTTTCTTTTGATTGCATAATTAAGATATTATTAACGTATATTTTAAATTTGTTACTTCTTATTTTATTTAAAATTTATTTTTTATTTTAATTTTATTTTATATTTTTTTAGTGCTTAGTCTTTTACATATCTCCTTTTATTGTCGAAATAATAATATCTTTTAATTTTATTTATTTTATTTTAAAAGTTCTTGGCCTATATCAGCCTTTTAAACAGTAAGAGATTATCAAAATATTTCGGAAACATTTAGTATTATCAGCCGTTTTTTAAATGATTTTATATTAATAATCATTTTGACGTGAGCTTAATAAAAAACAATCATGATAATATTAATTAAAAAAATGTTAAAAAATTTTTAAATGAAATAATATCATCCTTTCTTCTCACAAGTTCTTGACACGTATCTGACAATTACATAGGACCAAATATGCAGGCAGCAAAATTCGCTTTTTTTCACAAACATTTGACTCAGTCATACCTCACAATAAGACAAGACACGAATAAGCAAGCATTGTATTAAAATCTTCCTTTTTTTTTTTGTTTTGGTATCTCAAAATATATTGATCATTTTGATTACTTTACAAGAAAGGTGAAAAAACAATTATCTACGCTTTTAGAAGAAATATAAAAGACAAAAATCATGATTTTTTAATTTTTATTTTAGTTCTTGTAAAATGAGTAGCATCGATGAGTTTTTAATATTTTTTATCTGACAAGTTATTGACACATATCTACCTATAAGAATGATCCAGATAAAAAAGAATTATCATGTTCTTTTTAAGTAGAAGTAGCCACAACCCCTTTTAATCTGGAGGTATTTTAGTTTAAATGTGTTCATTAAAGAGTATGAAAGGAAATATAAAATAGCGTAAATAATAATAAAAATATACAAAATAAAGAGAAAGAACTCTAAATATTATTTTTATGTCTGATACATTATTGTTACAAATGAATATCCCATTAGATATAGATCAGATAACCAAAAAGTAATGTTCAATAATGGCTTTTAAAAGTTTGTATTGCAACTAACTTTAAAATCAAAGTATTATTATATGTCACTGTACGTACCTGTACTTCTATTTACTTAAACGTTATATTGAGAACTACTGATTTTCTGATTTAATCAGATTTTCTTTGCCATAACAAAGTGATCTATTTGTGTTATGAGTACACTTAAAAGAAAATATATATATTGTACTTTCATATTCACATCTCCTAGTTTAAAACGTAATTAATAATAATAATTAATGACAATAATTAAAATACTTTTCCATAAATTGTGGTAACTAATGATTATTTTAACAATTAATTTTGACGTTTGTTTAAGGTTAAATTTAACGTGGGAATGATTTTTTAACTAACATAAATTTATGATTTGTTTAAACATTAAATGGTAACAAAGTTTGTCTTAACGTAGTTTAGAGATATCGCTGTAACTAGTCTTATAGGTGTTCAATAAAAGTCAAAAAAGGAGAAGAATTGAATGTTCAAATACTAACCATAATTTATTAAACTTAATTATGCTATAATCGATAATAAGATATTTATGAATTTTTAACTTCAAATTTGAAAACGAAGCTTGAGAATTAAATAAATAAATGGGTTAAAAAAAGAAAAAATAATTAAAGAAAAAAGAAAAAATACTACTAATGTTATATAACAGTATAATACAATTATTTTTTTGTGTATTTATGAAATAATTTATTGTCTAAAGAAAACTAATAGTAAGTACTAACTTATTATATCACTATTACTCAAATATCACTATTTTTCAAAGTAGATGATCAAAGCAAGTAATTCCAATGTATCATACTAAATTTTTCGATAACATAATTATGTGTCTGTTCATCATCACTTTATTGAATACACAATTCAAAAACTTAATTGGATTTAACATAAATCAATTAGATCTACTGAATTGAAGATGTTCAATGGTAAATTTGAATACAATCCTGCGTTATTATTGTAATTTTATGCTCATCTGCAATAATTTGATATGGTTTTTTACTTATAAAATTATTTATTGACCATTATTATTTATTTAAAATATATAAGTATTTACTATAAAAATTTTTTATATGGTTTTATAATTGCAATATAGACAGACGTTTATTCTAATACAAATTTCAGTTTAAACATAATATAATTAAATTTTTCTTTCTGCTTAGTGTTCGCTTTCCCTACATATATATGTAATATGTATGCTTTGCCGCATACATATTATTAATAACTTAAAGTTAGGAAGTGTGTGAAATCTACATTATGGTACACTCATCACATTAAGTATATTGTAGAAAAATTTTATTAAAGTGCATTCAGTGACATGTCAAATTTCCAAAACTAATTATATTTAGATATGAAAATATTTAAATTGGTATTATTGAATATAACAATTTTGTTTTTGTATTTTTTAATTATAATCAGTTAATGGAAACATCCTGCAGGCATGCGCTAGTTTTGTCGAGTGCCTAGTAATTTATTTAAAAAAAAAGCAGACAATTATTTAAGTGCACTTTTGAGCAAACCATGTCGGATACTGTTAAATATCCATCATCATTGATATTCTTTTGAATATATATTCACGTCTAATTGTATAAATATGTAATAGTTGTCAGCACCAATTTAAATTTATTTAATAACAATTAAATACATTTATGTATGTGTTCATAAGTGCTATTCAGTTAATTAACTGACATTCGCATGGATCACTTTTAATTGTTCAAAGATTTTCTTCCCTATTTGTTTTCTCTTAATACATAATTTTTAAAATATATTTTTATATTATTAATAGAACTATAGTTTGAATTATCGTAAAATGTTTTATCGATTTTATTTCTAAATTTTAACGATTGGGTTGGTTAGTGTTTTGGCATTTGATTTATATTTGTAATACAATTTATAAATAGTTAATATTTATAAGCTTATGTTTATAATAAGTAAAAATTTTGTTGTAATTTTTTATTTTTTAATAAACTTATATATCTGTGTTCATACATTTACTGAAGTACTCATATAATTATGGTTGTTTTAAACATTAAACAAAATCTATTAAGCGCCCTAAAGTTTTTAATAAACTGGATAAATTTAAAATAATCAAAATTAATTTAAGATATAAGATAATTAAAAATATAAAACATGCGTTTAATGTGTGTTCAATACTTTTACTTTCTTATATTCATATCTTAAAATATAAAAATAATAAATTTATAAATTTAGTGTTTATTAATATACGATTAATATATTATATTACATTTTACGAATAACATCTTGCTCCACTATGCTATATAAATTTTATGAGCTAATTTATAACTAAATTATTTACAATATCACTTAATTGTTAATCTTTTCAGATATTCATGTATTTTTTTTTTTTTTGTATTTATTTTTTTTAATTTTTTAATTTTTTTTTTGTGTTTTTCGCACTTGTTATCTTTAAGTTCTTGAGAATTTTTCACAATATAGAGAATATTTATAAATTAAATAAAAGTGTAGTCTTTGAGGGTGTTCTCGGTCACAAGTCACTTCCTTATTTATACATACATATGTATATACAATGGGTGTCAAAAGCAACTGCATACTTTTAAATATTTTATATAAAGCAAAATTTTCATTTGTATTTTAATTTAATGTCCGAAAGCGTGATAAAATTTTGTAATGTGTATAATTTCTTATCCAACTGTTAAATAATATTGTTGAAGAATCTTAAATACAATTTTTTTTATCAGAAAAAAAGCTACTAAAAGTAAAATAAATTTATATAGAAATTATTATTTTTTGCTTTCTCTTTAAATTATTTCTGCATTAAAGTCTTATGTGTATTGATTGAAGTACTTTGTATTCGTTAACTTTACAAACCGCCTAATATACTTATATTCTATTGTTTCTAGTAGTATATTTAAAAATATTCCATGGAAAAATAATAAATTTTACTGGATTTTAAAGGAATTATAGAAATAAACTTTTTTTAGATTTAAAACAAATTTTATCTGTAATGACTAAATTGAATTTGTAAAAATTTTGTTCTAGAAAAATTCTTAAACGTAATCCAGACGGTAACTAAACGTACAAGAATGAATTAATTCATGTGCGTACTTTAATACGTCTAGAACAAATAAAAAGATACTTCAATATAACTGTAATGAACTTTTTTCGTTCTTTCCTTTTGTCTCTAACTTTTTAATTTTCTGTATATTTGCAATGGTCGTAATAAGTAAATAATGACACAAAAAACATATGTTAAAATTGTAAACTTTATGTCTATATGTAATTAAGTAAAAAATTTTAAAACAAAACCTATTTACTTTTCCTATAAAATTACTTCTGACAAATGTGTTTCACTCCGTGGCCCACATGTCTACTGATTTAACCCGAAAGCTGCGTTAAAATTAGACCTTTTTCTAGTTTTACCAGTTGCCGGTTGGCAAACTTCAAATATTCAAGTTTATTGTACGTAAAGTGCAATTGAGTGTGAAACCTCTGTCATAGGTCATATTATCTGTACAACCTTTTCTTAGAAGCCAACAAGCCAGCAGTCCAGTCACACATGAACTTGTGAAAAACACCAACCGTATGGCATTTTTGATAAAGGGTAAACATAATTTGGCAAGTGTATGTGCTTGACTGCTTTGATGGCTTGCATTAGGAAGAAATGTTGACGTTTATTCCATTAATAAACACACATTTTGTAGATTTTTTTTTTGTCAACAAAAACATAAAGAGTTGTTTTCTGTTCTTTACATTGAATAGCCTTATATTAATCACGCAATTATCCGTATAAAAATTGACTGTCCCATTTAAATGTGCTAACTTGACGCAACAATGAATAGTTGATGGGTTAGAGAAAATTTGAGTAAACATAAATTTGATGGCTTATAGGAAATTCAATTTGCTTGGAACAATTCATGCTGGACACATGAGACCATTTTTATCTCGTTTACCATAAATGCTAGTTTGAATGAGAATCAATTTTCAGCATTAATAGTTTTTTTATTTAGATTAATTTTATAAACAGTAGGGAAATTCAGTATTTGACAGCTACCCCGTGTAGATTTAACCATAATTGTGTTGCCACATGTGTTTCTGTGCATATGATGAGCACACTTTTCTTATGTTCATATATTTTTTACTAAATTGCTTCTTGGTTTAATATACTTCGAAATGTTTTTACTTTAACCTTTTCTGTGCATTAAAAATCTTTTTGTTTTATAAATGATGTGTTGTATAGATACTTTTTAAGTTTAGTTCTTACATTTTTGTTGTATTTGTTTTGTGTCCCTGATAAAATTGTTTATAAAAAGAAATTAAATTAGCGTACAATTTTAAATTCAGCTACGAATCTGTGCCAATTTCAATGTTCAGTTCTTTATGTTATGTGCCTTTTTTATACATTGTATATATAATTGTTATTAAAACTATTTCAATTGTTTTCCCCGAAAAAATGTTCAACATAACGTAAACAAGAAAAAAGTTGACTTTTGGTTTTCCTAAATTTGACTATACACTTCATACATAAAATTTACTAAATAATAATGTTATATTATTAAAATATAATATGTAATGTATATAATAGTATATAATATATATTATATATAATAGTATATAATATATATTATATATAATAGTATATAATATATATAATAGAGTATAATATAATATATATAATATAAAATAAAATAATAATAATAGTTTTTGGGTTAGAACAGTAAGGTCATGTGTTTATATTAAAAAAAAATTATTGTTAAAATGTTTAAGATTTTTGGCCTACGCAAGCTGACAAACAGATCTCACTAATAAAAGGAAACTACTCCAGCTAATATAATATTAATTATATTTGTTTATTTATTATTTGGTCAACATTAAAATTTAATTAAATAATATTAAAAAATTAAAAAGTTTTGTCTATGAAATAATGAATTTAAACCATTAATTTGTATAACGGCTATAAATAAAATATAAAACGATAGACGAAATTTTTAACAATTATATAGTACTTGAATCAATTTTTGTAGGGAGTATATTAAAAAGAACACAAACTATACATAAAAGAACTTACATTTTTTCTATTAGCTTTTGTTTATGAAAGTTATAGCCAAATTTCAGATTAATATAATAAGAGAATAATTTGCGACAGGCATTGGTAATCAAGAGTAGGTAGACAGACATGTAGTACATCGTTAGTTCATTTGTCGTTTTCTGATCAAAAACACATATATATATGTATATAGTTTACATGGTTTATATTGTCTAATTCATTACGTTACAACCATCTCAGCAAATTTAATATAATCTTTTGAAAGTACGTATGCAAAGGGTATAAAAATTACTTTTAAGTAAACTATTATAGACAAGTAAATCTATGCAGATATATGTGCATATATGTGTAGTTACGTAGATGTTTTTTAAAAAAGTTTCATTGATTTGTAATTAGTTTTTTGAATAAAGTACTTTTAGCAAATTCAGAAGAAGCTATTCAGAAGCTTTTTGTAATTGGTTTTATGTAGAATACTCTGATATATGCTAGAGTGAACTACATTTTTATGACAAAAACCAGTAAAAACATACTTTTACAGATAAAATATTGAATTGTCAATAACATTAGTAATTCAATTGACGTAAATAAAAAGTTTTAATGCTAAATTGTTATCCTGATAAAAATGAAACTATAAATATATTGACTCACCTTCTTTTGCACCTTACGATCCGGTGATAAGATTTGGTTAAAAAAGTTATAATAAATTATTTATTTATTTTGAAATATGTAAATTAGTCAACGCAATTTTAGATAAACAAAGGTAAACGACGCCAAAAAAGCAAATATTGTAATTATACAGTATACCTATATAAACAAAAAATATTTATCCAGAAAGTCTATATATGTGAAGAATACATTTTTATCTGTTCTAATCAAAATTTAAAATGTGTAAATTGATTAGCTTTCAGAGAATTTCCGTTTCAGCAAATGTTAAAGTTATGTCTTATTCTGAGAATATCACTTTATTACTAAATTTAATAAATATTTAGGGAAAAATTTATGTATGACATAGATAAGTTCAACAATTAAGAATAAAACAACAAATTTATATTGATTTAATACTTGGAAACTTAATGTAAATATAAAATAACTTTGTTATTTAATAAATATGCTCTTTTAACAATATATTGTGTAATAACAGTTATTTTATATTATATTGAGAAAAATGCATATGCTTTTATTAAATAGACTGTTGTTTGGTGTTTATATATTAATATTTGTACATTAACAGTTTTATAGAGCAATATAAGTTATTAGTTATTGGAAATTATTCAGGCAATCTTTTGGCAAAGCACATATTGTTAGCGTTTATTTAAAATAGCTAGCCTAGAGCATACAAGACTAAGACATTTCTTTTAAGTGTTGATTGATATCGTTTCTACATATGTTCATATATTTTACATAAAATATTAATTATTTCCTTTATCAGAAAAAGTAAATAAATACTCGTAAATATGGAAAATTATTCTAATATAATTAGTAAATAAAATTATCTTAAAAAACTCATATATATTATATAAATAATAAGCTATACTTTAAATTAAAACAATCGATTATGTACTTGAACCGTTTTTTTTATAATTTTTATATATTAATTTTTGCAGTTTTTTTTAAGTTCATTGCATTTTGCTTAACACATGAGAAACGAAACAAAAAAATTAAAATCAATTTAAACAATTTTACAATGCGAACTCCGTAGAGGCTACATTTTTTATAAGAAATATAAAAATTTACATTTAACAAGTGAGTGAATAAAATCACTTTGCACAATTTTATAATTAACAAACTATTTAAAAAATGTAAAAGTCTCTTCAGTGGAATTGCAACAAAAAAGTGGTTATATGAGTGAGAATGGCAACATTTTCAATCAGGTGTGCTTCAGGCTAAAATACATGGTGTTCACGTGTAGCTAACCTAAAGCAGGAGTATAGCGATGAAAATGAAATCAAGTGTTTTGCAATAAAAAACAGGGTCTTTAGCTTAATATATCGCCTATAGCTATACTTTTAGCTAATGTTTGCAAAGGGTATTGCAGTTGAATCATGGTGAAATGTTGGTACGAGTTAGTTGTATACCGAGTCGAAGAGTATTAGTTTGCCAATTTTTTCAGTCATTTTTATCTGTCTACACAAACATATATATTGCAATAACAGATACAAGTCAATAACACGACAGACGTTCAAGTGTTGCTAGTTTTTTTATGACAATGTCTCTTTGATTGCATAAATTTATTTTGAATAAATAAATAATTAAATGAATGTTAAATTTTTTGTATAAGTGCATTAGTGCTGTAGACTATAAATTATCTCTAAACAAATAAAAAAATCAAAAATAAAATCACCTGTTTTGAGAATATAACTTGATGACAAACTCTTCTTATCTATATTCAAAAAACGTATTTTATTATTTCTATTTTTATTTCAATTTGTAATCATAAATTTAATTAAGTATTCCACAATGAAATGAATAACGTTAACCTTTGATAATGTACGTAAACTCTTCAGTTGATAAAGTATTGTATGCCCCTTTTATTAATACAATAACACGTGTAATATATACACTTTACAACGGCACATTTAACAGATACAAAAAATGTTAAACCATATATAATACACAGGCATATACTTTGTATATAGAAATATACTCTGCATTACAAACGTAATTATTAGTAGGAACTACAAATTTCAGAAAAATTCTCTTGATAGAATCAAATAAATTCTAATAAATATCAAAAAACATTAGTAATTAAATTTGCTATATATTTGCTCATTTTCTGCATAATCTAAGTTCTCTAAGTTCTAAAAATCTGTGTTCTTTAATAAATAAAGCACATTTGCTCGAATTATTAAGACGTAGTATGTGTAGCTTAGTATAGTAAATTGTTTCATATAACTGATTTGACTTAATTAAAGAAAACTTAATTTAGTTACGGATATTTCCAACTATAAAATTTAAAATTAAAAAAATAGGCGTATACAAATGTATTGAAAGCCATATATGTAACATTTTTATTAATTTTTTCAAGAATTGTAGAAGTCTCTATATGGCAATTTAAATTATTCAAATTTGGCTATGCGCATGGAAACAAATAAAACACACGTTCTAGTTTTATTTTTACTGAATTTTCAGTTGTTTATATTTCACTTCATTTCGCAAAAAATTTAAATAGGTTATATTTTTTTATTTGTCTGACAGTATTAAATGTGTATTAAGTCAATAAAAAGACTTAACAGTGCCGCACTTCTTTTTGTACATTTTAAAAATAAGAAAGAAAGCAATTTAACTTCACTCGGAATGTGTCAAATATTTAAAATTCTTGTATATAACGTTAGACTTGTCTGTGCTTTTAGGGTACCACCCTCTAAATTTTTTTAAAAGTATTTGGAACTTCATTGTGTCAAATAAATTTATTAGGTTGCATATAAAATTTTGTTTATGGGTTTTTTTTAAGGTTACATTGAATTTTTATAGCTTACTTTATGTTATAAATGAATCACTTGGTTAAAAACCGACAAAGAATTGCCTGAGTTCGTGGCAATTACTCAATAGTGGGAATATAAAGTAACATTAAAATCTAATAAGAACAGTCGACTCTTCAGTATTAAAATGTTTTCAACAGACTTAAATAATCTTAGTTCCACTGTTTGACTAAGTTAGTGCATCTCTATTCCAAACTCATTAACTGGTGTAAGTGATAATCAATATTCACTAGTTTTAACTATCTATCTACTTTGTATTATTATTTTATTTACACCAAACATATTTTTTAATAATATTTAATTAATTTATTTAGTATCAGGAAAATACTTCGTATAACACTGGAGATGGTCTACAAAGTAGGTCGCAATATCTGTTAAATAAAAAGATATACATAACATCTGTAAGAGTTTTATTTAATCTTAAGTTTGTGTATTTATATAACATAAGTTATTATATAAAAATATAAATCTTTTAAAAATTACGGTCTACAATCTGACAAAATTTAACCAAGTTTGTATTTTTAAATTATTTTAAAAATAACGAACAGCTGCAACGGAAAACACTTGAGGATTACCTACTTAAGCTCTTATTGCTATAATTATTAATAATAATAAAACATTATGCTATTGTGGTTGATGTTACTGTTACTACTGCTTCTGCTGTATTGTTATTATTGTTGTTGTAACCGAAGTAGTTCCCCCGATCTTGTAATATCTTACATGTTAAGACATCAAGATTTTTAATATATGTGTACACATAGCGCATTTAGCCATAATAATCAAGGTATAGGTGTGCCGACCTGTGCTATAAACACTATACCACTAGTCATCATGCTAATTATCATTCTTGGGAAGATAGTATTTGCAGGATCTAAGTTTGTCTTATTTTGTCACTAATACTTTTTTATTAACCACTTATTTTTACATACATATTAGTTGATAGTAGTAGTAGCGAATGGATTCATCGGTCAACTATAACAGAATCTCAATTATTCTAATTCTGAGTTGTTAATATATTTAGTAACCTTACATAAACAAAGTTTTATGTTGATTCTTTTGCAACATATAAAATACAATTAATTGTTATCATTCGTCTAAAATATACATTATGTTATGTATTTATATGCATATATACTAATTTTGTAGACTTGGAATGCCTAATATTTAAATTTAATTATGCACTTTTGTCATTATACATATCAGCAATAGTAATTGAAAAAATATACTTAAAATAGCTTATATGTTTGGTTATATGTTGTTTTTATTTCAAATAATCTGTATGTCACATTCATAACTGATGTATATATATTCATGAGTTGATTGTGTATACATTAAAAATAAATGTACTATAATACATACTTGTTAAATATTAGACTTGTTAATAAATATGAATTAAAATTAAATAGAAACAATTTGTTTTGTTTAAAAAAAAATTGAATTAGGTTAATAACTTGCTAGAAAACATTAAATTTAAATTAATTTTTTACTAAAATTACTAATAAAGAAATTTTGGTTAAATTAAATAATAATCAATTTATTTTGTGGCCCAAAAACTTTCAACTATAAATGGATTTCGCATTATGCGGTTAAATAAATTGTTTTTTTTTACTTTTATAATTTTTCTTTTACTTTCTTATTTAAGTGTTTGAAAGACTTACTTACTTAAGTAAGTCTTTGTTTGTTTGATACCACTTACTTAAACCAAATGTATCTTATATGCTTATTTCATGTTTTTTGATAGAAAGACATAAGTTTTTAATGTTTTTAAATGAAGTGATTTAAAAATGAAGTGATGTAAATGTTTCTAAGATAATGTACTCGCAGTTCCCTAAAAATATATTAGGATTTGTATTATTTATATACTATTTATTTATTATATATATATATTAATATTTATGTATACAATATTTATATATATAAATCTAATATTTGTATTAGACAATTTAATATTTTTGGTAGATAGTAAATAACTTATTTTGTGTTCACTAAATTTAGTTGAATGTCACTTAAAGTACTAAAAACTGTCACTTTTCCGAGTCGCTATTCTTTGTATATACAACACTTTCCCTTCTTGATATTCGATTTTCTTTAAAGAAGTTTTTTGTCGCCACATTCTAGAAACTTTTACTTTTTCGTAATATAATGTGAAAAGTACATTCTTTTCAAACAATATAACTTAAAAGAACTCTGTAAAAAAGTGTGAGTAAACTCACCATCAAACATACTTGAAGACAATAAATCACCCCCCTTAAAATGCTTTAAACTCAGTTACCTCAATAACAAAGTAGAAAGTTTCCTCCACCTTCTGAAATTCACTGAAATTCAATGTAAAAGAACTTAAGCAAATATTGCAAATTTTTATATTTTCGTACAGCAGTTCGAAATTTCTATCTACATGTTTAAATGGCTATTTTGCAAAATTAAAATTAAAGTTACATTTTTTAGCAATTCGATTTTTGATTCTATGCACTAATTTTGAAATTCTCGATGTGCTTATCTCATAAAAATTCCTTTCACACGTCCGCAGTGGTTTATGCTGACCCTAGGAGGGTTGTTATTTCTATGCCAATATATTGATGTAAATTTACAGAAGTCAAAGAATGGACATTTTTTTATCTGTGGTTACCAATGTTTCAAGTTTTTTAGTGCTTGTTATGTGCACATTTTAAATAAATAACAAAGAGGACAAGAGAAAAACTTTGCCACTTTCTTTGTCAAATTTAAAATCTGTTTTTTTTTTTAGAAATTTCCGAGTATAAAATGATATACGAATTGTATTGATAGATTATGGGTGATTACAGATTACATTTAACTGAAGTTGGCTATTCTGGCTGACCAACCCCTAACATTTACACGTATTAATGTAGATACATTTTGTTATTCAGTTTTTTTATTTTTTTGATCTATAATTTACAATTTTTTATAATTTGACATTAAGGGAGAAGAAATTTGTTTTTACGGAGCATGGAAGTCCCTCACCGATTATTTTGTTATATTCTAACTCATATGTATTTGTATCTGCAGTTAGTTAGCGCAAAATGATTTTTAAATTAGTTTTTATATATTTTAGTGAAATCATTTCAAAATTCATTTTTTATTCATTTTTATTAATAAATAAATTAATACTCATTTGATGAAATTTTAGAAAGGTTTTTACAAAATTTCATTTTTTTCATGCTGTTAATATTTATGGTAACTATTGTTTATTATTGTATTTTACATACATAATATATCAATACATTTTTTAAATATAAACAACAAAGAAATTATTACATATACCGCAACACAATTTAAACATTTTAACTGTACATATTGCATAAGTATGTATAGACTCATTCATATATGGTTTTGATATATTTTATTAATACATTTTATTATATTTTTGTTGAAAATTTGTCAACTCAGCAAAATCGTATTCAGCATAAAAAATGTTACGTATATACGTGTTCAATTTACTTGATTATTTTTTCACTATTGTATTAATGAGATATATTCCACATTTATAATATACGAATATGATATGTGATATAAGTAAGTTTTCTTATATATGACTGACCATTAGAGGACATTAAGCCAATTTCATCTTTTAATTTTATTAAAAAGTTTTCCTCATGGAAAACTTTACGTTATTAATTTTTTTTTCTTGCACTTATGCTATTTAGTAAATTGACTTAGCTCAACTCGGCTCGTTTTACATTTACTTAACCATAATGTTGAAAATGGACTAAAAGTGCTGACTGTCACGAAAAAGTTTTAACAATACTTCATGTGAAATTATGTGTATGTATATGAATGTATGTTAATAAATAATCCCATTTTTTTCCTATTCTTATAACGTTCTATCACCCATTCACGTGTTAAAGAAGTTACGACGAGTATCTTTTTATTTTTGTAATTCTGTTTGCGAGCAAATACAAATTATCATATAAATAGAACTACTGAAATATTACCGAAAACACTTGTCAAAAAAATATGTAAAACACTACCACAATCAACAGTTGCAAAGCCGTAGATATTTATTCTATACTGCAGTAATATATTATGGCACCCTAAATCATTTATCACAAATTCTTTGTATTGAATCACAATAAAACCATTATCCAAGCAAATTTTTCATTTTATCAAGGCGTAAAAAAGATTAATATTCACACAACTTATTAAAAAGAAATGAATAATTTTATAATTTATTTAATGATAATAATAATAAAAATTGTATAGAATATAGGTGAAAAGATCATATTAAAAAAATAATTGTATGCATATATATCCATAGATGCAAATAAATAAATGGTGATAAACAATAAGAATAATATTTATTTATACTGATTAACTAAAAATAATTTAATAAACATTTTCATTGGATATATACCATTGGCGTTTTAAGGTTTATATAATATGTATGAACATAAAAAATAAACATAAAAAGTATGTTATTTTTATAGTACATTATTATGATAATAATTCAAGTATATACAATAATTTTAATTCAATTAAATTTTTTTAACTATAATTAAATTAAATTTTAAAAAAATTAATAAAATAATATAATAATTAAAAAAAAAATAAAAAAACTTATAAAAAACATAGTGAAAAAATATGTCCTACGGTAAAAATAAAACGGCAAGGATATATAAGAATAATATAAAAATATATACAAAATACTTTTTGTTATTTTTAAATGAAATTAAAAGCAGAAAAGTAAATATAGTAATGTTCAAAATGTAGAAATAGTTAAAAAATTATTGTTGAGAAATAAATTCATTTAAGAAAACTTCTTGATAAAAACATATTCGAATAATAATGAAGAAGCAATAACAAAAATTTGATTAATTTATTGAAATTTGGTAGTATGGTTAACGCGGTTTAGGAAATATTCGAGTGATCCTAAGATTACTGATGATGAATACTTGGCAATACTCGAAACATCGTTGTATGGTCAGCTACATTTCCATATTTTAATCAAATTTTTGGTTTTGCTTCTTCATTACTATTCAAACCCCCCTAGTTTTTTTTCGTCATAAGACGTGTCAAATTCGACAAAAAATAAATCAAAACTTTAAAAACAAAATATTTTAAATATTTGTGGCATATAAGAAATTTAATTTAATATATATATTAATTTAATAAAAGTAATTAACAATCCATTGGATAAGCATTAAATAAAAAAGATAAAATAAAAATAAATACATAAAAAATAAAAAGAACGTAAATTCAAGAAAATAAATAAATAAATAAATAAAAACATTAAATTAAGAAATATGAAAAACTAAAAATTAAAAAAATTTAATAATAAAATAAAATTAAAAAATATGAAAAATATGAAATTAAAAAAACTACACAAAACATGAAAAAATAAAAAATATTAAAAAATAAAAAATATTAAAAAATAAAAAAAAAATTTAAAAGAAATTTGAAAAATAATAGAATGAAACAAAATAAAATAAAAAAAATATAAGGAAACGTTGAATAATTGATACTTGCGATCGTGAGTTGTAAAAAATGTATCTATGTACATGCAATATTAAAATATTAATTAAAAATTTGTTTAAAATTTTTGAATATTTTAAATAATTGTTGAATAAAGTTGTAAATAATTACAAAATGTTTATGTTAAAATTACTTTATCTATGTTATACACAGTTCATACCTTACTTCGAACTGGTATATGATCCTTTTATTGCAACATATTCAAATCCAAAAACGGAAATTATAAAAATGCAAAAACATAAAACATGAAAAAATTTAAATATTTAATAATATTGTTCGGTAATTATTTTTGCCGCCGGCATTTGAAACTTTGCAATTAAAGTAATTTTTTTAATATTTACTGCAAAAAATTAAGTGATTATAATTTTATAAATCCAGATACAAAAAATGATACTTATCATATGTGTGATGATATATATAAATATAAAAAAAAAGTTTTTAAAACGATGTGTAAACAGATAATAAAAAGAAATCAAAAATACATATAATTTTAAAAGAAAAACCTGTTTAATAAATTTTTATTTTAATTTATTTAGCCATTAATATATAAACAAAAAAATACAAATTTGAACATTTTTGACTGAATATATTTCGTCTGCTGTATCTGTGCTAACGCCGATTTTATGTAATTTATAAAAAAAGTAAATATTTGTAATTTAGATTATATCAACCCAAATCTGTATATCAAATTCTTAAAATATTCTTATTTAAATATTTGTATAAACACTAATACTGTAAATAGTCATTAGCTGCAATTTATTTCCTGAAGTTAGTTGCATTTAGTTATTCTCAAAAGTTTTTCATACGATAGAATTTGTTCTTAAATTTAACAATGAAATTTAGGAATACATTTGATAAAATTTCATATGTGAGGAAAAAAATAAATAAAATAACATTCTTGTGATGACACATTTAATTTTGAATTTTATTCTGATATAGAAGTGTGCATACAACAAAGGCACTGGTCATTGCAAATCTAAATTGAATTAAAAATATAAAAAACTGGTATCCATTAAATTCATTTACATTTTAGAGAAGTTTTTTAATTAAATAAAAGTTTAAATGAAAAAAATCCTATAAGATTTGAAAAAAATTAAGATAAATGAAATCAAACTATATATATAATAAGTTTGAGGTTTTAAAAATAATTGCATTAAAAGAACAATACTTAAATTGCCAAAAAAAGTTAAGTTAATAATATTATTAGACCAAAATATTTTTAGTATTATTACAATATAATATAATATACAACATACGTAAATCGTATCAGAGATAAAAACAAAAATACATGTACATAATATAAAAAATGAAGCATAAATTTAAAAATAAAAAAATATAATAATAAATAATAATGAAATAAAAAACTAAAAGTTTTTTTTTTATTTTTAATTTATTTAATTATCTATAATATATCGCTAATGTTTTGAAATTTATTTGACTTCTTATTCAGGACGAAATGCAGTATACTTACTTAATAATGTTATAAATCAACATAAATAAATATTATTAAACAAGTGAACTAAAAACTCTTATAATAACACAATTTCAAAATTATATAAAAATTAATAAGTTTAAAATTCTATAAGTTGTGTATGCTATTAAAAAAAATTGTAGTAGTTGACTTTTTGACTTATTTTATTAATTCTGTTTTTAAAAAATTTTCAAAAAACTATTCAAAGAATATATAAATAAAAAATGATATAAGATTATAAAAATGTCATACATCAATATTTAAATCAATAAGTTAAAAAATAATGTGTTCTTAAAATTGTTTTAGATGTAATTAAAAAATTGTATAAATACATATAAAAAAAAAATAAAAAAATAAAATACAATAATATTATTAATAGTATAAATAATATTAAACATATTATTAATAATATCAATAATTAAACGAATAATTATTAAATAATTATAATAACTAAGTTTATTATAAAACAAGTGAATATGATCTCATATTTGAAATATTGTATTAAAAATAAAAAATTGATTTAATGACGAAATCAAAATATTAAATTATTTTTGTTATAAATTTATAAATTTCTGTGTAATATAACAAATTTAAAATAAAATAGTTTAAGCTCATAGTAAAATATTATATTATATATATTATTTTTATTTCTGAGACGGGCTTATTGGTCTATTGCTCAAATATAACACTTTTTAAATTATTTTTGAAAATTATATATATAATATAAGTAATAAGTATATATCGTTTTTTTAAATAAATATTATTATTTAAAAAAATTACATAAAATCAAAATAAAAATAATTTATATTAAATCTATTATGACTACAAAAATAAATGAAATGCAAAAAATATCTATACATCTATTAGTTAAAACTTAAAAATATTTTCTAAATTTATTACAAATAAAGACGAAGTTATTAAATTTGCAAAAAATAAAAATCTATTATATTTTTATATCACACATTTTAAGTATTATTTGATAGTATATATTTTTTACTTTTTATTACTTCATAAAAATTTATTTCCTATAATTTGCCTATTATTTTTAGGCGTTACTTTTGGCGATCACAAATTAATTTAAAAAATAATGCTATATAAATTGTTTTCTGTGTGAAGAACCAATATTAAGAATATAAATACTACATATTTATACAATTATTATTTATTATTATTATTTATACAATTATAAATGTACAACACCATATACATTTTTTGATATATGCGTTTTTGTTTAAATGTATAGTAAATGATTGTTTTACCAACCACTTCTTAAAATTACTATTTTAAGAAGTGGTACCACTGGTGGACATAACTCCACAGGGAATTATAATACAATGAAAATTGTTACGCAGTTTACGCTGTGACAATTACGATTGTTATAACTCCAAGAGATGTAAGGTCTTTCACAGCTGGGAACATTATAAAATTGTAGGCGTATAATTCGCGCATACACTAAGCTGGTACCTTCCACTTTTAAAATTTTTCAATACGAAATGACTGGTATAACTCAAACAATGTGGGGGGTATTTCACACTTTGTATATTATTAATAATAATTTCTCAATGATATGATGACGATATATTGCTGTGTTTGACTATGATATAAACTATAAGTGAAACCAACTCCCTTGGTTAAATTTAAATAAGTTTGTGAAGTATTTTTGAAATATTTTGCTTTAAAACACGTGTGTCCATGTGACCATGTGTCCGATGCAGCGTTATCTGTTCGGTACTTTAAGAAAACCAACAAATGCACAAATTGATTTAAGCAATGTGTGTTCTGTTAATGATGTTTAGTGTTTTTTTTAGCATCTTTACATTTAAAACAAAAAGATAATAAATATTTTCTAAAGAAGATATATTAATCTTTAATAGTACAAATCACTTGAATTGATTTTTATAGAAAAATTAATCAATATCATTTAAGTATGTAGTCAGGCATCAAAGTAATTTATTATGTTATAATCAATAATAAATATATGAAACTTTTTTTTTGAAATATTTTAAAGAATAAATACGTTTAAAATTGGTTTAGCTTATGGGGAATTCGTTTATTATTCGAAGGTATTTTTAAAATTAAAATCGTACAGTATTGCTTTTGCTTTTTTGTTTTAAAAATCTATGTATTTTTACCTAAACTAGTAAAATATTTTTTGTGAGACCAATAAATTTTGTTTTCAATTTTTTTGCCTATCTATTAAGTATATTTTAGCTATCATACAAGTGCTAACAGTTTTGTTTATGACCGTGTAATTAATCACAAATTATGCCGAAAGTACTCCAAATTTGAATGTCTGTTAGCACCCCAATAATTATGGCTTTTGCACGCCTATAGCCATTTTGCTTTTCTGTGGTACTTTTGACCACCCTTTTTATTTTACGTGCAAGCTTAAATTTTTCTATTCTAATGCTTTTCCCTCTCCGTAACATTGGCGATGTGTTGTAATTGATTACAGGGCAACAAAGAAAAGCCATTTGCATTACCATCAATATATATTTCGGTAAATTGAATAAATCTTTCAAAAAAAAAATTATATATACTCGTATATACATATAAATAAATAAGAAAGAACCTTTGCAAATAGTATGCATACTTTTTCTTATATGATTTACTTAAGCTTTTTAATAGCCAATCCTCCCCAGAAATTGAGCAACTAATGCTCTTTTTTATTTGTTTTGTATTAAATGTCGTCATATGTATCTATAACTGTCGGATAAAAAAATCTATATATCTCAAGAATATCATTAGTGCATGCTTCATTACACAAGTCCAAGGTTTATGGACATAAATTTCTGTGGTATTTTCTTTGAATGTGCAATAAATATCAAATTAGATACTTATAGACGTAGTTTGGCAAAAAATTACACATAATATTGCCATTATCTTAAATCAATATCTATTCGCAAAACCTTTTAGTATAAATCATGGATCATACATATGACAATAAAACAGTAGGTTAAAATATTTTGTAATTTAGTTCTCTGCACACACGTGACTTCACCATATCATATATACAATTTCTTAAATATAAACATTTAACTTATTGTTAATAAAAATCTTTTTCGTTTTTAATTCTTATTTCAATATAATACCAAGCAAAGTGTTCTATTTAATTTCTATTATGTTGTACTAATTATAAGAAATAAATTAGCTAATTTTTACATTGCAATATGTGCCTTTACAATGTTAATTGCTTAGTTTTACATTAATTTACGGTATAATTTATTTTATTTTGTTTATTTGCACTTAATTTGTTATTAATTTTCAAGCTGTTGGTTTTTATTCAGTTTCAACAGAACACGTTTCTACAAACAAGTTTTTTAAGTTTCATCAATTATCGTTCGACGGATGACGTATAATTATTATCTCAAGTCAAAGTATCAAATATTATATTTGCAAGTATTTTGTATAACTACATGAGGTATAAACGCTTATAGCTTGCATTGATTAAAATAAATTAGTCATATTAGCATTTACTAGCGCTTCGTTATATAAAATAATTTTAAAGTGCGGCTTAGCACGTGAGATAGGCTTTCATTATTATACAGTTTCTTGAATAAAGTAGTTCATTATACTTATAAAAAAAAACACCGTAATGTAACATTTTATGATCTATAAAAGAATATATATATATAAATATATTAGACTTGAACTAGACATTTCTGTTGCTAATATAAATTTATATTGCATGCAAACTAAAATGCCTGTTTTATGGTTTAAATCCGTAAAATTTTATTTTACCGACGGCATTTCGTTAAACATTTTTTAAGCTTCTTTTCTTTAAAAAATAACAGTTTAATTATGGTGTAATTTTATATTTAATAAGTTAATACGTATAATACGTAATGTAACCAATATCTTACATGTAAAAAGTTGTGCCTAAATGAAATATACAGATATTGTATATTTTGATTACATTAAATAACCGAATGCTTTATATATGAAATACAACAGGTTGGTTGTATGCAATTAAATGCTAATTATCAATTACCACGCAAAAATTATGAGCTCAAGCACGTCTCCATGTTATTCTTGTTTCAAATTTCTTTAAATTCTGTGAAATAGAGTTTTGTTACAAAAGTTAATTGAGGGTCTATATAATACCAAGGAGTGATATCAAATGTGAGTTCGACTTATCCTTTCTTTTGTCTGTTCTGTTCAGTTCAGATTCAGGTTCAGTTTAGGGTAAATATTTTTACATTTTTTTGCAGCAAATAAAAGAACCACAATTCAAATATGTAATCTAATATATTTTTTTCGATTTTTTGGGAAATTTTTTATTTATTTTGTTGTTTGCATTGTGTTTCACCCTTGTGAGAGATCCATAAATACACCAAATCTTCATTTGTGTAAAAAACACAAAGTATCATCTTTGGCTTACACTTATAAAATTAACCCTCGGTTGAAAATTCTTGACATTTATTTATATGACCTTCGAATTAGTTATGAGTGTGCAGATTGAACCCCAGAGAATTACTTGAAAATTTTTAATTCTAACAATAAAAAATCGCCACAATTTTAAAATAAGTTACTTGATTTGATATGTGCAAAAATAATATTTATACAATAGTGAAATTAACTTATCTTAATGAAAATAAATACAATTTGAACACAATTGGGAAATAACAATGATAATAAGTATATCTGTTCACAATTTTTGTTTATACATATCTTTATATATATTCATATATCTGTATCTGGATAACTTAAGGTGAACTTTAAATACTTTACCGTGACAGATATGATTTTTGTAAAACTGACCATTATAGCGTATTGTTATATACGTAGATAAACAAATTATTACAAAAAATATAATAATTAATAGTTTTCATTAAAATTCTGCTTGTAAAAATTTGAAGAAAGTATATTAACTTTTAAATTACTATTTTGGGTTAATGCCCCCTATTTTTTTCTTTGAGATTTATTTCATGTTTCAGTTAAGATGCATAAATTTCGATTTTATAAATGTTTGGATGTCGGCCTAAATGCGTTTATTGATTTCAAAGATTTTTAAATACTATTAGTATGAAATTTTAGACTCCTAATTGTCTTTGCGTATGATGTTTTTAAACTTTTAATGTGTATCTTCCATATGCAGCCGCATGTTAAGCTCATATAACATACATATAATTCTTATTCTTTTAATATTTTTATCATTTATGAAATGGTCTTTATTCCATACTATATTGATATTCTGAACTTTTACGAAATTGTCTTTGTTATTCTCAATTTTTGAAAATATATATTTATATTGTATAATATTAAACACATATATGTATATATTATATAATATTAAACACATATATGTATATATATTATATTATATATATTATATGTATTAATTATATATATGTAATTAATATTAATATTATGTCTAATTATATATTAATTATTATATATATATTATATATATATAAAATATATTTTTTAAAAAAATATAAAGTTAAAATTGAAGATATTAACTTTTGTGTTTTTATTTAAAAATATGTATCTCTTTAACAGCCTAAAATTGTATTATTTTGAAAAAATGACAAGAAATATTATATTGTAATTTGAAAATAATTTTAATTTATGAAAATCAAGGTATTTTCATCTACATAATTATTGAGTAATTTCATGTCTTAACAAATTAGTCAACATTTATATCTTAATACATTTTATGTTGTTACTATCAAGTGAAACCATTGAAAGATTTGCGTTCGTAAAAATTATAGAATGTTGCTAAGATCTTCTGCATTAAATACTTATTAATCTATATTAAATACTTTCTTCATTCTTCATATATTTTCATCATAAGTTGAAGGTCCCTGACTATTAATCATATCTTTAATGATGTATTTTTACGTATCCCGTACATGCACGTTACTTGTATCTTTTTTGTATTGTGTTATTTTCCACACAATATTGATTTCTTATATACAGTTAAATTCAAATAATAAAATATAAAGTCCCTTTTTGTTCTTTTTAAATATCTTATTAATCTATTAATATCATCTAATAAATTTATTAACTGTAGTAGCTAATTAGCAGCAAATCTTTCAAAGTTTGCGCTCACAAAAAAAATCACAAAAAAATAAAATTAAATATTTCTTAAGATTTATTAAAATAATTTTAATTAAATATATAGCTTAAAATTTAAATTTTCTTCATTTATATTTTTTATATATATATATTAGACATGTTGCAGTCATAATTATAATCATAATTTCGAGGCTGCTGAATTCTAATATTAATTAAGTTTAATATTCGTATGTGAGTTTGTAACATTTAACATTTGTTGCCATTACGTATGAGTTATTTCAATTTGATCATTATTTTAAATTATGTTTTTATTTTTACTTTTCAGTTTTTTATGTCAAGGTTTATTTAATTAATACTTTTGACTCTCAGATTCTATTTCCTATAAAGTGAACTTCAGTGCTTTTATGACCAGAACTTAAGTACAAATAATTTAATTTTTCTTGCTAAGTAAACGATTAATAGTTTTAAATATGAGGACTTAATTATTTGTTGCAAACAATACAATTTTAAAATAACGATTTTAATTAAGATTTAGAATGTTATAAAATACGCCGCTGATTTTTCAATTTGTTGTCAAAAACTCAGCGGTAGCATCTGTTGTTTAATTCCAATAATTTGTATGATCATTTTTAAACAAATCTAAACCAGTTAAGTTACGGAGTTAAATTTATTATTCGTTCTAATTACTTCTTAACGTAAAAAACAGAAATTTTAGAATTACTAAACATTCTGTTACGCTACTGTAATAATGAGCTCAAAAATTATGTTTTTTTAAAGTACATGATATATGTATCTAATAATATTGCCTTCAGATTAGGTTTCTTAATAAAATGAACTCATTTTTTTATTATTACAATAGATATGGAAAAAACAATAATGTCTCAATATCAAAGCTATGAATTAGTTATCTTCAAGATATGCTTACAACATGCTTACAAACATTTATTACTAAGTACAATGATCTATGCAATCTAAAAGTATAATTAATATCTTATTTATATATTTCTGTACAAGATATTATATTTTTTGTTTAAAACTGATATTTAAATATATCATATTTTCTGTATGTATTTGGTTTTTCATATCCAAGGGTAAGGATTATAAAACTCAATCATAATTTTGTTCAAATCTTATGAACAAGAAACTATTTTCTTAATAGAAACTATTGTTTGAATATAGAGGATTTTTAAAAAGCAGTGAATTAAAACAACAAAATTTTATTATTTTTAATTAATTGAATTTTTGTTTGATCATACAGTTGTTTCAAATATTGCCCTATATCCATTATCATTTTCTTTAATATTACTGTTACTACCATTATTTTATGAGGTTCTGCAATATTTTATCTAAGCATAAATTCAATTTGGTGACAATATAACTAAGTATTTATATACTTAAAGTAAAAAATTACTTTTACTAAAATATCTTATAGATTTTATAAACATGAGTCCAATTTTACAAAAAACAATGTGCAATAATGGTTTTTACCCTTAACTATTTAAGTTTTGATATTCTCTATATCAGCATTTATACGCTTGATGCTACAACCCAAACACAATAATTGTCCCATCGAACATATCATCCACCTGATATACTTAATCAGGTAGAGTGCCTTTTTGAACACCCACCGGAACTGGCCGGGTCATAACGGTTAACGACACCAAATAATTGACAAAATGTGATTTCGATTAGATAGACACCGGAATTAGCGTGGCCACAACTACAAATTATCATTAAACTTTAATGAAGATTAGATAAACATGTTTGTCATTGTTGCTAATAATTAATAAGTCTGTTATTGCTCTTATTAAAAACTGTGTATCGTCCTAAGTAAAGTGAAATAAAAGATAAATCTTTAAATGGATTTATATTAAAAATAACGTTTTAGAGCAATTAGGCGTTCTTACAATGACCTAGCAAAATAGAAAAGTAATGTTAAATACTTTATTTACAGTAAAAATGCATTATGGAATCAAATGTTTTTATTTTTGTATGTCTAGATCTACTCATAGATTTTACCTATTAATTTGTTTAACCTTGATTTTTTTTAATTGCTTTATTATTATTGTGTATGAATACTTACATATATCTCAATGGAATAATTAGTTAATGAAACTTACCAACAATGCTTTGAGTACTACATATATATGTATATATGAAGAAAAATAATTTTTTATTAATAATATATTTGAATATAATAGACTTTAAGAGTTTATAGTTCTCTATTTATGGCCAGTTTTATGATTCACTGAATTATTAATAAGAAGAAATCTACTAATAATTTCGATTTAAATGTTTAATCAACTCAAACGTAAAAAGAAAATAAAATTGAATAAATTAAAAAAATGTATAAAATAATGAATGAATGAAAACAAAATGAACATAAAATTATAGATAAATAAACAAAAAATATATAAAATGAAATATTTAATGATCAAACAATAAATAAATTTCAAAAATCAAAAAGTAAACATTTTTGTTTTTGATAATATTGTCTGATTAATATCTACAATTCTGTCAAACTACGTATATAAATAACAGTAACGTTAAGGAAATTTTTTGCATTTAAATGAGTTTCAAGAATACTATTCAATTTATTATACACTAAAATATGCGTATTTATCCAATTTATCTATACATATGCGTATGTAACTAATCTTAATTCCATGACGCATTTTTATTAAGAATTATTTTATTTCCTAAAAGTTTGAACTTTGTTTTTTGGTTTCATCATTCCATGGAAATAAACATTTCTTCCGCATATCCATTAAGTGTGGCGTGTACAAACGAACAAAAAACTGCATGGATTTTGCATATACTTAAGTATTGGATTTAATACTATTATTGCTATGGCAAAATCCTTTCTTGCGATGGCTTCGTCTAAGCTTTTATACATCAATTAAATGTGATTTCATTTCAATCAAATCCCTTGAGATGAAATCTATATTGTGAAATCTAGAGATTTATTTATTGTAAAAGTTGTTTGTAGTAACCGATGCTGGAATTAAATGCAATGCATTTGTTGATATTTATATTTGAATAAATCATGCAAGAATTAGACTATTAGAGTCTAATTTACATACTACACTTCAAGCAAAAAATATTGTATTTGTGTTCAAATGTTTAAAAGGTTAACATTTCCATTTAAATGTAGACGAAAAAGATAGTCTGAGGTTTGAATATTATTCGTTTTTGTTGTTGTTGTTATTTTGTATTTATTTTGGATTATTTAGTTAATATGAAGTTAAAGGTTTTTATAAATATATGCATATTAGATATATTTGTAAATATATGTCTTATTAGAGTTATATGTATACACTTACATTAATATTTTTATTATGTTTTATTTGTTTATAAATATTTATATTTATAAACTTACCATTTGTATACCTTTTTATATTGTTATGTTTTATTATCGTGAGAAATGTATTTATGGTTTCTGTGCATAAACTTATTTTCACTATAATAATATGTCATACAATAATTTGACACATCAACTATTATATATAGTGATGGTTGGTAATTTTGTTGCCAGTATTAAATTTATAATTATTATTGTTATTATAGATTATAATCAATGTCAGTTTATTGATAACGAAATATAAATTTGATAGATACAACTGCGTACTTTTAGTTAAGAATAAAGTTATATTTATGTAAAGTTGTATAATTTGAAATTTTTTTCGCTTATAATGGTACTCATTATTACCGCAAACCTTAAATTGATTAAAATTTATAATTACCTATTAAAAATTCATATTGTTTATAACAAACGATTTTTTGAAATAGTTCATCATAATCCTTGTTGTGGAAATTATATTAATGTCCTGCTAAGTTGAAACCAGATATATAAAGTAAAGTCTCAAAAATTTAATAAAAACATATAACATAGTTTAAATACTAATTTAGCATGCTATATTCTATATTATATTTGTATATAACATATGAATATAGCTGAGAAGCGGTATACAGGAGCTTTCCTGTATTTTGGGAATACCTGAAACACAAACGTTATAATAACTTTTAGTAATATGTTGATATAAGCAACTTGTGGTTTTTTATTTAGCTACTTAATTTTTCATATTGTAGAAAATCAAAATTTTATAAAACCTTTTTTTTTGAGAGAAAGTACAAGAGAAAGATACTTGTCAAAGAATAGGTTGCATGACTAGTGAAGAAAAATAGTATTGCTTATAATATCCAAAAACTGTTCTTCTCCGACCTTCTTAATAAACCAGTACTTATAAGTTAAATAAAATAATCCCCCGTAAAATTTTGTCATAATCAGCTATATATTTTTTTCTATGCTTTAATCAATTAAAAATTGTTCTTTAGGCATTTTTAAACTTTTTTGTCACAAATCCAGAACATAATTTGTACTGTCTGACTTTTATAAAATATGTTTATTATCTTATAACAAATATCAATGAAAAATTTCTTTGTTTTTGCATAACGTAATTTATTAGTCACTTATATACCTATACTCCGGTATATTTTTTCAAACAATAGATACCGCTTTATGATCTTTAACTATGCTGCATTACTTTCTTTTGTTTGGAACCCTCTCCTGTTTTTGACATGTAATTGCATACATAAACCATAAACAATTAAAATACTTACATTATGCTTCATGTATAAATATTGACAATGAAGTCAACAATTTCATGTAAGGATTACTGAAGTAATAAGTATGCTAATTAGTTCTGATTATCGAGGCAGTAGTACTAGATATTGGTGTTTTATGTATATCGAATCTTATTGAAGCAAATGTTTTACAGTTACACACCATACGCATATATGATTGCCACTATAAAGTAGAGTGTTTTTAACTACCACTAGGACTAGTTAGATATAATATCTTAGAAAACATTTTTTTTTAATTTGTCACATGCATTCTGCCAATGATATATTCTACTAACAGATTTCAGACAAGCAAAAAGTATTGATTCTATTAAGATGATGTTTATTTAATTTTTCAGTCTCGGCAAAACCAAAGCAAATGTCTTGTTATAATTTTTTTAATGCTTTTTACTTATTTAAATTTTTATTTATCTTATATATTTTGTTTTATTCTTTTATACATAGATTTGTATTTTATTTGTATTTTATTTCTTATTTATATGTTACTTACAACCTGTCACAAGGCATTAAATACCCTTTGCAGATTCGTTATAACAACTAACCTTGTCTCTTAAAGCAAGCAACTTGTCCTAATGTAATAAGTTTATCTCAAAATAAGATTAAGTAAATGGTATGGTCATAAAGTCATCTATCTTGAGTATTGTGTAGCAGACTGATAGCTAGTTAATTTTATGTAACGATAGCTCTACTAATTAATCTCCTTTTGCACAATCAGAGTTTTAAAGTCTGGGAAAGGTTTTTTCTTTGATATGCCATGATGATTGGTGAGGAATCCGCGAATCTTAAACTGAATTCTTTTCATTTCTTTGTATTTTAACATTGCAGTTGCTGATTGTTCGTCAGATTTGCATATTCTAAACTAAAACCAGTTTGATATATAACAAAACTTTGTTTTTGAATCACAACATTTATCGAGATTTTCACTGTTCAGCTGCTACTCGTTGGTATGCCTATTGCCTGTTAAAGTGTCTTTTGTCGAAGTGCAAACCTAAGTATTTCGCACTGTAAGCAAAAACCAATTTTTTCTCTTCGTGATAAGAACAGTCCAACAATTTTTGCTTACACAAAAATTATTTTATTGTTGAACCAAAGTCTCTGACAACTTAAGTTCCCATTTTAAAGTAAAGTAACAATTTATCGCTAATCTCTTTTTTTCTTGAAGTTTAATAGCATTGGACGTAATGGTATTCAACCTTATTGACCACTATCGCTAATCTTGATAATAATAAATTCATTTGTATACACATTAATGAATGAATGGCTTATCTTTCATGCAGCTTAGTTAGTAGCAAATCTAATCTCATTAACTAAAAGTTAAGAATTTATAGTATTTTCTGCTGACTGCAGAGCAAAAAATCTTTAAACCAATTAACTGCCTTTACACAAAATTAGCATTTAAACGTTTTAAGCAAAATGCAGAAAATTATGCATTTAAAGATATATTGGATATTAAGTAAAGGCAATATTTTTAATAATTTGTTTCAGCAAATTTGTAAAAGGATTCACCTTTTGAAGGCGTTTTCAAAAATAATGTAAATGATTTTGCTAATTTTCTCGCATTTTTGTTGCGTTAAGATTAATCACTCAACCAAATGCATGATGGCTCATCTGTAATTGCAGTAAATTGGTTTAACATAAAAGGATGAAGATGCTGGTAAATATAAATGTCTTAAATATTCCTTATATTGCGATTTGCGTTTGCAGCCAAGGCAGATAAATGAGATGTAATAATTTGTTGTTACTGAATTTTTATTTGAGCTGCTTTGAGTGTTGATCCGCAGATCAAACTTATCTTGAATGCTTATAGCACAATTTTACTGAGTCACACAACAAACTACAGATGATGTTACTTCAACACTACAATATTGTGATTAGCTCTTTCGTTTTTCGTTTTTCGTCTTTCATCTTGTATTTATTATTTTTGTTTATTGATTTTATAATATCACTACTTAAGTTATCAATAAAATTTCCATAATTGACATGTTCAAAGTTGAACGTATTTCTGACTAATATTTGATGTATTCATACTAATTAATTGCTTTATTATTTTTGTTATGTGCTAAAAGACTGAAACAAATCAGATGTTTTACCTTATATCTAAATCTTCGTATATATAACTGAAATATTATTTAAACACAATATTTGACTTTTCATTTAACAGCTTTTTATTATTTTGTGGTCATGTCATAAAAGCACCGAGAAAGTTCGATATATATATGTCATATATGTGTAATGCTTTTAAAGCCCATTGTGAGAAAAATAAATAAAAAATAAAAATTAAAACAAAATAATTAAAATGTCAAAATTTTAAAGAAGTGTATATAGAACTGTAGTAAAAAATGATAAAGTTGTTGATTAATGGCATGGGAACGTTTAGTTTGCAGGCTATTAGAGTGGTAGTCTCGTGTAAACTAATAAAGGTTTTTAAAGCAGAGAAACAAAAAGATGAACAAAAGTGTAAAGTGTTTTGTTTAATATAGTAGTAAAGGGAATCAACATAAACCAACAGAGTGCAACGTACATAAACACTTTGGGGGCCACCTGGAAACCAATAGCCACCAATAAATATCAAAATTTTATATGCAAATGAAATAATGCTTATATGTATATTATATACAAAAAAAAATTAAACATAATTATACCTAAAATCGACAATATTCCTGTATTCAATTATGTTGTTTATTAACCCAAAAAAAAAAGAAAAAATTCTTAACTCTTACATTAATCCCAAATAAAAAATAAACTATTCCAAGAATAATTTAACAGATGTAACCGACATAAGGTGTGGTATTATGATATTAAAATCCGGCAACAGGTTTTAGATAGATATTTAAATATATATAGAACCAAGAACTATCTTCATAGTGTTTTATGATATCACTTAAATTGCCAATATTTACACCATTTAATGGTATTTAATAACTGAGATATGGCAATATAAATATTTAAACATATTAAATAAAAAAATTAAATATTTTTACAAACTTTCAAATAATGATATGTGAAAAAACGGAACTTAATACATTTTGTTTTACAATATAGACTTATGTACAATAAATATATATAAAATTAAACATATCTTATAAATTAGAATTAAGTAAATATCATTTAAAAATTCAATTAAATCGGATTTGTTGTATCTGTTCCATATATAACGTATATAATATATATTTAAACATATAACGAAACATCATAATTCTTTCATACTAGCTTTAACTAAAAACTCATCATTCTCATATTCATTCATTAAAAACTGTTATCATTGAAAAAAATTTATATATAATCTTTATTTATTTAGATATGTAAGTTTTTATCACTTTTTTTATATTTATCTGCACTGCAGATACTGCAGTGTTATTTTATACAATCTATACTGATAAGGTCTAACGTTTTATTAAAGCATGAAATGTCGACGTCATTATAGTAATGACGATTGTACAAATTTCAAGTTGAAGAGTTATAATTTTAAGAGTGTGTAAATATTAACCAAAGTGTGTCATAAAAATTTTGCAAAATTTGATATCTCTTTTTTAAGGTAAAATTTTTTTATTGTTCTTCCATTAATATATTTAGGGTAATTTTATCAAGATAAATATCAGACAAAAGTTTTTTTTGAATAGGTTTAAAATAACTTAAAACTATTGTGTAGGGATATGTATATTAGAACAGATAATAATTTTAAATTTAAACTCATACTCACAAAGAGTTGAAAACTGTTAGTTTCAAATGTATTTATAAATAAAATGTTCTACCTATCAGTAATAATTGATATTTTCGACATAAAAGGTGCGCAAAATCCTTTTAAAAAAGTTTTTTTAATGTTTTTATCTTTTGTTATCCTTTTTTTGATCCTTTACAATTCGGTGCATTAATTCGTTACAGACCCAGTTAGAACTATTCAAAAAAAATTTTACAGACTTACAAACATATATAAATGTTAAACCAATATAATACAAAATTTCAATCATGTT
Organism: Teleopsis dalmanni; assembly: GCF_002237135.1. NCBI lineage: Eukaryota > Metazoa > Arthropoda > Insecta > Diptera > Diopsidae > Teleopsis > Teleopsis dalmanni. The sequence continues at coordinate 157,945,076 of NC_051847.1, read as the reverse complement.
TATTGTTAATGTATTTATATCAAACAATAATAATTTTTTAGTCTATTTTAGCAGTTTTTTGTAGCTATAAAATTTTCCTTATTTTGACTACATAATTAACTATCTTTTGCAAATAATTATATTTTTGAATTAACAATCTCGTGTAATGAGCTAGGTAAAGGATTAAAATAGCAACAGTATCAAATGTCAAACAAGTACCTTACTCAAGATCGTGAATACGACTTTTAGAAGTTCATAAAAAAAATCAAAAACACCACACAATTATTATAAAAGTTTGGTTGAAAAATTAAACCTTAGCCATAAATAATAAAAATATTTTGAAAAAACTGCTATAAACTGAAAACTACAAATAAAGAAAGCGAATTACAATAAAATAGACCTTTCATATATATTTTAATTACAATGCCAAATAATTAGGGATTATATAGCTGCTCATATAACATGTTTGAGCCTTTGACCTCGGCATGGCTCAAGGTTGTAGTTCCAACGATTAAATCAACGATTAAAATTTCTTTTAATATTTAAGTGCCTGTCTAGGTGTGATCTTTGTTAAGCAATTATTGAAATATTAGAGATACTAAAAGTAAAACATTTTTTTTTTACCGCGATTACAGACAAATATTTTAGCAATATTATATAATAAAAATATAAAAATTTTCCCTTTAACTATTGTTAATTAAACAGTTTTTCACTGCTCTTCCTAACAGTTAGTTCATTATAAGGAAATAATTATATTTTGTTTTGATGTTTTAAATAAGTATGTATTATTATTATCTGATTTATATATATATATATACATACATAACCTCAAATCCCGCTTCATTATAATTGCATTAACATAAGCAGAATACATCTTTCATTTAATTATTGACGCTTATTGTATTAATGACAGATAGTTATTGATGAGTCGTTGAGTCATGTTACAAAATTTTACCCAACAGTTGAGATAACTTTATCTGAAGTTATAAATAAATACCACATTTTGCACAGTTGTATGGACGTAACCAACACATTTTTTGTACATTACTGTCGCTTGGAATCTAATTTTCAACATGTCATTTACTACTTTTAAAAGTGTTAATTTTGTTGGCTTTAGTTTGAATAATTAACGAAATTTTTTTCGAGTAAATGAGAATACATTAAACTTAATCATCCTTAAACTATTCGAAATAGGATTAGTGACTTCAATATTGCTTTTTGGACAATTTTGTTTAATTTTAATCGTATAAATGCATTTCTCTGTTATTCTTTCATTAGAATTAAATACTCTTATGTATAAAAATGTTAAACAAAATTTTGTAGTTGAATTTTATTAATTCTTTTTTTTACTATATCTATATCATAATTCTTATTAGTTATATCTTAATTTTAATCATAATTTTATAAATTGTCATTAATTCTTTAATTTAAAGAATTTATCTACTACATCCTTTTCATAATTCTTATTAATTATACCTTAATTTTAATCATAATTTTATAAATTGTCATTCATTCTTTAATGTAAAGAATTTATCTACTATATATATTTCATAATTTTTATTAGTTATACCTTAATTGTAATCATAATTTTATAAATTGTCATTCATTCTTTAATTTAATTTATTTGAAGACTTTAAGGCATTTGCAGTAAACCTATAGTTTTTGTCTTTGTGAAATAATATTTTTATTATACCTTACCTATTAAAATAAAATATATTATTTAATATTTGTTTCATAAATGAGCTACTTGTCAATTTGAGTGCAATACATATATTGTTAATATTAATTATTTATTTTTTATTTTCAAAGTTTCGGATTGATGATGATTAGATTGTACAGTGAACTACACTTAGAGTTTGGGTTTCTAAAAACTAATATGTATATGTTTCTGCTATAAAGTATTTTTATTTTTTTAAAAGTTTTTCGGTCTTATGAGTTATCATAATTTAAACATTTTAATAAATTTAGTACTTTGTTAAAATAAATGAAAACAATGACATATTTCCGACCCTTACGTTGACTAAGTTAACTGTAAGACAACGGGTTATAATCTCATATATTATACATAGCTATACTATTCAAGCGTACTACTTCTCTTAAAGTTATATATATATATATATTATTCATCATTATTAATATATATTTTTTTTTATTATTATATAATTATAACATTAAATGAACAAATACTGTAATCACATAATTATATTATTTATTTTATACTCATATCCTTTTATTGTTTTTCTGAATTGGCTGAATTTTTTTTGTCTTTATAGCATTATATTATTTATTATTATATATTTTTGCACTATGTTCGAATCGCGTTTAAACTTAATAGTTATAGACAGACAACTTAATAGTTATTGTCTTAAATAATCTGTAGTTCTTATATTATACATTATTAAAATATAAAATAAGTTGAATGTTAAAACTGAGGTAAATATGTTAGAATTTAATAATCGTAAATAAAAGAACTTACTACTACTACTATACATATGCTGTCCTATCACCTGTATACTTTTAGAAAGGGTTTTATGTTATAGAATAACATAAATTTAGAAATTTCGAACAATAGAATAACATTTTCTGTGACATTGAAAAACATATTTAAATATACATACAAATGTAGTATAAAAGTATTATTTTAATTTTTTAATATTATCACTATATTCAAAAAAAAAAAAACGATTTTTATTTTTTTAATGAATTAAAGTAGTTTAAGTCCAAGAAATATTTTCTGTATTTAAATTCAAATGTGGATATTTTTTTTCGCTTGCAACTGGCCCTATAGTCATTATCTTACACAGGTAATATGCGTGAAGATCGAGTCACGTTTGTTTTACAATCTAAGACAGGAGCGGAAGCAAATGATCATCCATATTTCTGAGAATATTTATTTTATTTTTTTGGAACACGGCAAAAGTCAGCTGAAATTAACACGCCCTGTACAAAAAAAAAAAATATTGAGCAAAAAATTGTACCTTTCCTCTCTCAACATCTGCCGCCATCTAGCGCAACATCGATAAGAGCAGACCGTGACTAACATTTAAATGACCAGTACATTGTGTACACAATGGCATTAATTCACTAAATCAACTGCATTTTTAATGCAATAATTTTTTTTTTTGTTTAAATGTAAATAATTTTCATTTTCTTCGATGTGAGAAATTAGCTTGCAGCGCGCGTACACGCTTCATGTACACACTTCACTTTTTTCAAATATTTGATACCAACCTATCAACGCGTATGAACGACGTACGTTCCTAACCAGCCAAGTTCCATCAACCAAGTATGCAAATGGTAACTGTTTTCTGTGCTAAATAAAAGGCAAATACATAAAATGAAGTGTAAATTTTTACGTTAATTTTGTGGAGAAGTGTAAATTTTCATATTGGCTTAACTTGTGAACAGTTTCACTCGTATTAAGAACAAATTTGTTTTCGTACATTTTTTTTAATTGTTTTAAAATGCAGTTCGTGTATCTGCAGGTTGTCTGCATTTTGCGTATTTTTATCGCAATGCCTTCATTTCTATTTATTATGTTTTTTTTTTTTGTTATTTCCTGGGCAAAAATAACTCTCCCATGAGATGCAATTGGTCAAAAATCCAGAGAATTTTACAATGCATTCGTTTTAGGTTTTCTGGTTTTCTTGTTGTTATTGTTGTTATTGTGAAAGACTAAAAATGCGAGTACACTTTTGTATGCTAATTTGCATGCGTGCAATAGGCAGGCTTGCTTAATACAAAGACAAATATTTGCACAATTAAGCGATGGTTTATCTGTCGGTGGGTCTTTTATAAAAGTCATTGTCAATTTACATTCATTCAAAGGATTTTATTTGTATACTAAAATACAACTTTGTTTACATTTTAATTAATGCAAAGCGTTTAAATAATTTTCTTATGCTTTGGTTTGATTAATGAAGAACAACCAACGCGCAACTGAATACATTGACGGCCACAGCACACAGAGAGAGTCAAGTCAATCAGAGCCACATTTCCAAAGATTTATGAATAACATCAAAGATATTTTTCCCACTTGTTCACTACACTTTTCCAAGTGGCAAGCAACTTGCATGAATAAATTTGAACAGTTATACTTGACGCGATGTATCTGAAGTGTACTTGGCTACTAGAACAAATATCGACTATTAATCTGAAACTCGATATTTGACACTTTCCCCGAAAGCAAAACTATTTTTGTATTTGTTTTTCAGTGAAATGAGAAAAAATGTTGTATCAGAAGCTGTTGTAATTTTCACATGACACCAATTGCATATTCAGCTTAGCGTAAAATGTTTGCAAAAAAAGAAAAGAAAAAAATAAATAAATGAACGGTTGGAAAAGCATAGAATTATTAGATTAAATTTAATTGTAGGGTTTTACCTATAGTCAGTATGGCTATAGTTATACATGTACATGTATTTGCTTTGAAAACTTGACATTGAAACTTCGTGTATAATAGCTAAACTGACACTTGTGCCGCACTGATGTTACTGCTTATGCCGACCAACTATGGTATTATCAACTCTAGCATGATAATCCCCTTTGGATAAAGTTTCCAATCGAATTAAGTAAAACATTTTTTCAGTTTATTTTGTTTCGCTACCGTTTTTACTATTTCGCTACTGTCTACTCTACTGTGTGTTGGTCGTTGCTACTTTAGTTGGTGTCTCGACACCCTTGCATGTTTATGCGTTGCAATTAAAGTGAATTTCACCCCTTATAACTGCGGACAATGGGGTGAAACGTAACGCCTATAGACTATAAAATCCACCAATCATCAGGCAACCTGCTGTTGTTGTGTAAACAACTTTGGGTAACTCACTGATTGACAATATTTTAAACTTGCTTTTTGCTGTGTTTTTCTGTTAAAACGATTTTTTGATTGCATTTTGTTGTGGGAAATTGTCTATTATTTTGTTGGTTTTTAACACCTCACCCACTCCTGACTAATTGCTTCATATTATGTGTGGTTATTGTTGCTCTTCTCATTTTATTGGAAATGTGTTAATTAGTTTAACATTGTGATTGTTGGATTACTTATGTTTGCTGTGAATAAGTAGGACTATGCGTAGTGTAATCATTTTGTAATGGGGGCTTGATAAAAGCATTAAACTTATCTGTATTTCATTGAAATTTGATTAATTATTTCTGAAAATATATTCAAGTTTTATTGGATGATTGGATTTCTAATGTATAATCCTATATCGTGCAATTAATTGCAGGTTAAAATAGTATTTGGATATTAATAAACACTATTAAACTTCTTTATTAAACAAGTTGTATTTGATAAGGATGAATGTAATACGCATAATGAGGATAAGTCTAAAGGATTTTTTTTCTAAGAGGAACCCTTAGTATTTCAGTACACTGCAAGCAATAAAAACTTTATAATAAAGGTTACTATTTCAGTGTTCTTAAAAAAAACTTGATTAGTTTAAAATAACTCATGCAAATAATACAAGCCTTTCTAGGTTACATAAAAATAATTTAAAATATACTTTTAATTTATTTTATTTTATTTTATTTTATTTTATTTTATTTTATAAACATATGCTTAAAATAAAAGTAATTTTTTATAAAATAAATTCGATTCCTGGTACTTGCAGTCTCAAAAAATTATTTGCGAATAATTAAATACAAGAATTATTTCCAAGATCATTGAGGATGGGTATTTGGCAATATTCGAAACAGCTGTATGGACAGCCAAAAATTAAATTAATTACAATCATATAAAATGAATTTTTGTTGTTATAGTTCACTACTATTCGAAAAACCACTTTATATAATAAATAATTAAAAGAAAAATAAAAATAAAAGAATAATAAATAAAATAAAATAAAAATTATTTTTTTATTTTAGACTTCCCTGTAAATTGACGTATGATGTTTTTAAATATTGATAATATTTTATATTAGGGGAAAAACTAAAATTTAAATTTATTTACTTTATTATCAGTTTAAATTTTTTTAATATTATTTTTCTCAATTGTTGCTCTTGTTGATAATATTTATTTTTAATTGAGCTTGTGTTGATGTGCCCTGGTATTATTAGAATTTTCCTAATTGTGCGCAATAAATTGTTATAGTCTTAAAAAAAATATGGTGCATTTTTATAGTGATAAAAATAACAAAAATTCATTGAAAAAATTTGTAAGTTTTTAATTCTAATCTTCACAATTAGTATTTGTATCAACACCAGCACATCAGAGGGTATTTTTCAAATTCCAAATAATTCATAGTTTTAATTCATAATAGTTTTAAATTAGTTTCCTAATTGTATATCCTTTATGTATATAATGTTATAAAAGTATATTGAGTTTGCCGAGATATTGTTAAAGAGGTGTATATATTAATCATTAGGTTAGGGAGATCAAATGTTCTAGTGATGTTCGTCGTTATGTTTATTCATTTAAATACAACCTAATCTGAATAATTTATTACAATTTTATATATTTCAAATATATTTTAATATTTTTTTCTTTTCATTTAGGTAAGTTAACTGACGAAATGTTCATTGCCTGAAGTATTGCAAGTATATCTTTTTTTATTAAAATAATCTTATAGTAAACAAAAAATGTAACAATAAAACAGAAATTGCAACAAAAAAAGTTGTTCAATTAAACGTAAAAATACAGCTAAATCGTTTCTTTTTGTTTGATTATATATAGCTATAACTATATGTAATTTTAAATGAATTTATTATATACTATTTATAAATAGAATGTATATATGTGAAGCAAGATTGTTACCTTATGCCTGACATTATCATTAACACAATTATTGTTATAACAGATAAGTACCTATAGACTATAAATGACAGTGTTACCTATTATTTTATACTACACATTATATACACTATAACACAAAAGTATACTATGTAACATAAATTCGTTATGAATGTAATAAAAAATATATTTATTAAAGAATTTTTATAAGTAGAAAACTAAATATTAACACGCTACTTTAACACTTTGAAATGCAAATTTCTGTATTTTAGCCTATTTTATTATTTAGCCGTTTTTTTTCCCACGCAAATAGTAGTGTTATTCACCTAAGCATTGACAACAATCTTCCATTTGCATAGCAAAAGCATATTGAATCTAAGCAAACATAAATTATAGTAAAGTTGCAGAAAATAAGCTGCCTTCTTAACAAATATTTAAGACTGCAACTTGTCCACGGTACTTCTTTATGAAGCTGTCAATAAGACGATTATGACCATTGGTTCTCAGTGTGAGGCACGCAGATGCAACGCGTATCGAATTTACTCAGCATCTGCAATAAATGTTTCTTAAGAAAATCTCAAACTCGTTGGTCGGACGAAACGACAACTTACACAAAGAACTCGATATGTGGCTCTTGAAAATGCACTTTTAACCGCAGTGTCATAATATATCACAGCTAACGAATCAAACAAAGTTCCTAACAAAAGAATTTTTTAGCATGAAGAATCTTAGCTTTTAAAAAAAAGTGTGTTAAAAATATAATTTTCTTACTAGAAAGAAAACTGATACTATAAAAATAATTTTTTTTTCTGTCTTAATATGTTTTGATTCAACATATATTACTCTTGCATTAGCAAAATAAAACACATAAAAGAAGTTATTACTTTTTTACTATTTAAACAGAATATTATAATAATCTATTAAAATTACTGTAAAAATCATTTATAAAAAACAAAGTTCTGTTTAAACTCATAAAATTATGCCGTGCGTGTCAAGTTTGCTATTAAATAAGGAAAATATTAAATCTCGTAAATAATATCTCTTATAGACATAGTCAATTGTGTATTAAAATTATGATTTTTTAACAAAGCTGCTCTTAAACACATATAGCATATAGCGGATGCAAAGATTTGTTTAATATCAATGACTTTTCATTCTTTTAAATCCATAAACATTTGCCACAACTAATATTTAATTCGCTGACTAAACAAACGTGTGGAAGTTTTCAAAATAAAGTACTAAGCAAATAAAACAATTTGTTAAAAAGGGTCCATTCGTCTCTTAATATCACCACAACAATCAGTTTACGGAATAAGAAAAGCTTCATTATTTGAAGAACAAAAAGAGAAGGGTTACATGCCTTGTATTTTTATAAGGATTCACCCTTTTGCAACGTTTGGTATTGAAGTGCTAAGTTTCTTCTGAAGAGTAAATGCACTAACATTGACCTAGAATATGTAGTTTCAGTTAGAAAAAGGAACGGAGAACATTACTATCACCAAAATTAAGTTAAAAGTTAATAAAAGAACAGGGTAATTTTATATTCCCACCATTCTTGAAGCATTTGCGTGAAATATATGTAATAACAACAATATTATTGATGCAGCAATGCTTAAAGAATCTGAAGTTTTTAAAAAAACTTTTTTTTTGTAGCTTAGAATTGTTTAATTTATTTGATTTAATACGAAGCAAACATTTTAATGCTGTCAAAGTACATCAACAAATAAGCATACAATCTGTTTATTTCAATAAAAACCATCTTAAGATTTCTGCGTTAGGTCATTTTTATAACCTCAAGCAGAGTTCGTTTCATTTTTTAAGAGGTTAATAGCAGAAGTGTATTTTGAATTGGTGTCATAAGGGTGAAACGGGTGTTTGCTCATCAAGCAGGACTCTTAATGTTATATATATATATGTATAAATATTTTAAGTAAAATTTAATTAAGTACTTGCTTATAAAACTTCATGAACTCTGAAATTTTCTCACAATTGCTTAATTTTATTCCACAAGAACTTTAGTACCACCATTTTTTGAATTGTTTTAACATTTGATAGTCTTTTAACAGTATTAATTATTGTTACTGAAAAAAAGAAGAATTTGTTTAAACAATTGCAGAAATTAGATTTCACACATAATTATCTAGATTTCACTAATAAAAATTACTTAAATGAAAACATTAACCTTGTGTAGTCACCCTATTAAAATTGAATTCTAATTATGAACAATGTTCGATTTAATTTTAGTTGTTCAACCCTACCCTATGATTGATTAAATCAACCTTATAAATCAACCCTAAGATGATTCTAAGGATTTATTTATGCTTAGTGGCTTCTATAAAATCATAATATTATAACATTTTTATATAATATTACTAGTTTAATATGATCAATTAACATAACATCTAGTCTTATTCTATTTTTGGTAATAATATGTTATGAAGTACAATTAAAAATATATTTGTGCTAAATTTGAAGACTCATTGAGAAATATGTTTCAAATGCTCCCATACAAGAACTTGTGTCTAACCCAACAGCTAACAAAGTAATTGTAGTGACATTTTAAGCGATTATTTAATACAGAGAAGTTTTTATGACGAACAAATCTAAATGTTTACCATTTCATATAAAATTAAATAAATACATTAAACCTTTTTCATGTTGTACAATATCAACAATTTATTAATTTCGATTGTTCATTTTTTATTGGCTATTTGGATATCTAAATGTCTGTATGAAATTTTCGTTAATAAATCTTGATAGTTGAGAGTCTAGTTTGTTTTAAAATAGAAATAAAGAATGAAGGTGAACATCGTCGCTAAATTTTTTGATCTCTTTGAGTTAATCAAAAAATTATGTTCTTTATAGTTTATTGAATACATCTGTCGCCGCGTTTTAAAGTTATTTGCAAACCTAGTACATCACACTATACAACATTTAACTAATATACTGTCGTTAATAATGAATAATTTCCTATTAAATAAATATCATCTTTAAATATACAAATGTAAAAAATTTTTTTTTAATTAATAATTTTTTGATATCCAACCTTTAAAAATGTCCCCTCTTTGGAGAATTAATTTTTATTATATTGTCTTAACCATATTTATTCATATTCAAACTTATTTCGTCTGAATTTACAAAAAACCCCTAGGTAAAAACTGATTAGATTAGACACAAAAGATTGGTTTGCCTACTAATATACAAATAGATATACAGGTATTGCTAAATCGATTCGCTTAATCAATCTGATAAAGAATATGACCTATATGTTCTTCGAGGTTTTGTTGATCCAAACAAAAAACATTTTGACGAACTTAATACATCTTTTTTTTTTATAATAGTGGAAAGGGTATAAAAAACCCTGTAAAATAATTGAGAACAAATTAAATATACACATTTATATGAGCAAAAAGAGAAAAATCAGTAGAAATAAGTAAAATAAAGAACATAGAGAATAAAATGAATAAAACATTTATTATAAATTTTTTATACATAATAAAAAAATTAAACAAAAACAAATATAATAACAAAAAATTAGAAGATTATATCACAGTTTATCAAAAAAAAAATATATATATATATATATATTTATAGGAATGGAATTTACTTTGTTACCATATGAACGGAGAATAAAATTCATAGTAATATACATGTTATATTGAACAGTAACATTTTTTTTTGCTGGTATACAATTTATATATTAAATCTATCTCTTCATTACAATGTAGACTTTATATTATATATGTATGTAATAAAAAAAATGTGTTTCTTTTATATCGCGTGTTCAGGCAATAAGTTTTGAGCCACTCTAAATCAAATATGACCACACACATTTTAATATAAAATACACGAAAATGCGAACATGGGTAAATAATACATGAGTAAATAAGAAAAAATCTTGTATCCATGTGATTGCGCACATGTAAAAAATAACTACTAACTGATTTTTCAAGAAGTACTTGATCATACCTGCCTTAAATGAATACGTCACTTTAATCACGTAACCGCAATACAGTGCATCTTAACGTCTAGTTCCAAATAACTGAATTTTAAAAGATAATTTTTATGGTTTATTGTTAGTATTTTTTAAAAATTAAAATTAAAAAAATAACTTGAATTTATTTATTTCTTTTATTTTAAAAAAGATAAGTTTTCGTTGTTCCAGTTGTAATATAGTATATACATAATGCCAAAATATATCAAATGAAAAAAATATAAGTATCCACCATGAGTGTACATGTATTTGCATGTAATTTTAGCTGTTTGACCTGAGACATTTCTGGAATTTGATTTTAAAGTAACCCCGATGTAAAATAGGAATTACATTCATTTATACGAAATCACAGGTCACCTATATAATCATTTGTTTTTATTATGTAAAGCACGAGTTCTTTAAAAAAAAACTAAATGTTGTAATACAACATTAACCAAATGTGGAGTTTCAAATAAATGAAAAAAAAAGAACAATAACACAAATTTTATTAAGCAGAGAAATGTTAACCTCGTTTTTTCGGTACTGTCAATTTTTCAACCCTTTGATTTTTATACATATATTAATGGTTTTAGTTAGTTCCATTGTAATTTTTGCTTGACTTGTTAAAAAAATGTGCTTGTTGGGTTCCTCGGTAGACTTGTGAAAAAAACACCGGTTAAGGTCTCTTAAAAGTGTCAAAGATTATTAAGGGTAAATATTCATGAATCACTGCGTTTTGTAGTTTCAATTATATGTGCTTCCTAGACTCTTTTGAGCTTATTAACACTGTCCCTGTAATATAAAAAACTTAAATATTTTGTATACTATGTATAATATATATAATTTTTTGTTTTAAATATTCACATCTGTGCCGCGACAAATGCTAAAAATTCCATGTTCTATTTACGCGTTTGACCGTTTGACGACCGTAATATTCCCGTCACTAAATTTTTGACCGGTGCAAAAGAAAGTTTTTAAAACCTGTTTAGAATTTTAATGGAATATAGATGTTTTTTTTTTTTTTAAATAATTCTAATAAAAAATATAAAATTAATTAATACTGTATTATGCCTCAATTCTGCATTAACATCAATAAATAAAATATACATTAATTAAAAAATAAATAAAAAATAATGTTTGAAATCATTAGTTTGTAAAGATTTTTATCAGAATCAATTGGTGTTTCGGTCTGAAATGTTACTTAACATCTTTTAATAGTACTCTTCCATTTAAAATCATTACGACCTCATCACCCGCGTAATTATCAAAGAATCTTTAGAAGGCACCGGGTTCCAGATGATTTCACAAAGGGCAATCAAATCAAATTGTCTAAACATTTAGTATACTTAAATATTTAACACATTTTATATATCTATTATAATAACAATAATTATAATCACCTTAAATCAATTAATTAGTGAATGAAATAGAAAATATTAAATTAATTATTAGATAAAAAAAATTACCTAAAAGGAAATTGTGATAAAGAACGCCTACATACGAATTTAGGGGTTTATCCTCGATATCAGTGTGCTGCAATCAGAAGTAATAATTTATTTACTCTCAGCCTATTTCAAACCCTTGGCTTATACTTAAATGTTATTTTCAAAAGAATTTATAACGTGAAGCATTGGTGCTTATTATACTATAACGTTATTCAATAATTTTAATTTTTAAACTGTGAAACGACTTTTTCACAACTCAGTTTAATACGTACTCATTAATATTCTTTGTGTATAAGTGAAGATTATCAAGATAATACTGATATCCCACATATCGTTGCACTTAGTTTATTTGACCCAAGTAGAGAATTAGACAGTTGTTATGACTTGTTTTACATTCTTCTTGATTTTTGTCATATGTAAAACATTTACAAAGTCTGCAGGTGCTCTATTACAAGTTGTGGGATAAATGCATTCCTTTTTTGTTATCCTTTTATACTTTTCTTGTTTTTTTTTCTAAGTACTTCCAGGCATCCTGCATATTGTCATTTTAAGTATAAGTATCTACAAATGTAAGAGTGCACTCAACATCTGAATACTTCAACAACTATTCATAAAATATTAACGGGTGGTGAGTTTGTATATGTTGCTTTGATATGTTAATTAAAAAAAAATAATTTTTTTTTGTTCTAAGGAAATATACTCACATATGTAAGATTGAATAAATATTAAAATAAAATAATTCATTCTTTTAAGTGCAATCGTTTTGGTCATACTAAAAAGCATGCGGAAGTTGTTTTCATGAATGACACCTACGACATCAACAAACCCTATAGTTTCTCTGCATTATATTAAGGATGGATTGGCAGTACATTTTATGCATACAGCACGAAACGTTATATGTGTAGGCTTGTGATCGTGCCCTGTTCAATTAATACAAAAAATTTTAAATAAAATTAAAATTTATCATCCAATAGTGTGTGTGAGTTTAGAATGACCGTTCCCTGTTACTGCTAATAAAGCGTTCCAATCACTCTCGTGTGTATACTTAAATTTAGTAATTGTAAACGATACCTTAAAGCTCACCTAAGATTTTTAAACAATTAACTTATAAATTTTATAAACAATTTTGAGATAGAAAATTTTGTTAAGGTTCACAATATTTTAACTTGTTTTGAAGATTGAGTTAAAAATGATGAATAAACTAAAAAAAATAATTAAATAAAATAAATCGAATTTGCTTTGGCTTTGATAGTTATGTTTATTGTTTGTTTAGTACATTTTTTGTAACCATTTTTATTACAATTTTTTATCTAAAATCTAATATTCATCACGTATATCTTGTTCGCAATTATTTTGTATAGCCATTACATAATATAGTCAATCAATTTTATCTCTTAACTTACTCGCTCTGTCTTGATTTTCAAGTTTCATTCGACAAACATCACAAAATCGGTTTTTTTTAACATTGTGAGTATATATCAAGAGTATATAGTACATATATTTTTTATTGCATCTCCATTGTCGCCTTAACTCTATTATAAATATTTTGACAAAAACTAAAATAATGAGTATAAAAATCTTTAATGTCATTTACTATTCTAAATCAATTATAATTAAATTAGGCATTGAAAGTGTTGTTCTTATTAAGTGAACTTACTTTTTTGTTGATATACAATCATCCTTTACAGAATTAGTTATATTGCAAATTAATAATTTAAAAAAAAAATTAGTAATATTAATAATTAACAAAATGTTAATTTTTAATAATTCATTTGTACTATTTCTTACTTTCCCCTTAAATATAGTTTGCATGTACTATATAAACAAATTTACTTCTGTAAGACACAAGACAACATTTTTAGTGCTCTGCTTTGCCTTGTAATTAGTTTTCGTATGCTCCGTAGTGTTTTATGAACTCAACTTAACTGTAACCATTTCACTGTAAAAAATAAATAAATAAAAATAATAATAAGTGAATAAAAGTGAACTTAGGCTTAAAATTTCTGAAGAACAACTTTGTAAATATTTTCGATGTTTTTCATTTTCAAAAAAAAAAATTAAACAATGAGTTCTTAAAAATTTCAGTGTTAAAGTGTTAAAAAAAATATAATTTGTAATCAAAAAAAAACTTTCTTACGAAATCTGTAGACTCAACGGTACACAAAATGCATTCATCAATTAACACCATAATTCCTTCAATCGCACCTTCAAGCAATAATTAAATAATTAATTTTAAAGTGTGAGTAAATGACGTTTTGAGTGAAGATGTTTTATAAACCTCAATTTACTTACGCGTACAAGATAAATAATCATATCATACATGGTCAGAAAATTAAAATCAATAGTATGGGAATATGTAATTATACTAAATATTGTTTGTTATACACATACAGGTCTTATTATTGTTTGTAAATAATACACATAGGTGTTATCAATTATCGAAAAATGATGTCAATTATAAAAACACAAATTTCAAAAGTCTTTAAAGATAAAAGCAGAAATACTTGTATGTTTCTGACATATGAAAATTGTGCTTCTGCTTTTGTCAGGAGATACAATTCAAGTTTTGATCTGATGTGGCCAGAACCTGGCAGAGTAGTTGCACCTAACTTTTATCTTGCTGATTATATGAATAAAATAACTTGCCATGCGTGTGATGTGAGTTCACTAAGGCTAGGCGTTTCTCGTTACTTGTTCATTATTTCTTCCACTTAAAGTCATTGTTATGCATCAGCGAACATGCCCAGTTATCAAAAATGGCATCAATAAATTAAATATGAACAAACATCTTTTTCGACTTATTGTCAAGATGACATGCATACATAAACAATAAATGAAATAAAAACAAATATAAAATATAAATATTTTTTCTGAAATTACTGGAAAATAATTATTTTTCTGAAATTCAATTATTTATTAATTGCAATATTCAGCATCAAATTGTACCACATATCCATCGCATACATATTTAAATATCCACAAACAATTATGCCATGCAAATAAAAATTTTTTTCCATTCTATTATTATTTTTTCTAGCCTTTTCCTGTTAATTAAATTAGAAATTTTCAGCAGGAGAGATAACAACATATATCTTTTATATTTTTTTGTGACAACTGTCATTCCCTTTAATGTCAGCATTTGCCTTTCAAACCTTTCAGTGGTACAAAACTTAGCCCTTTTATATCTCATTTGTTTGTGCAGACAGAGTAGAGTGTGTTGGGTCATTTTTGTGCTGTACCCTTTATTAAAATTTTATGTTATTTTTTTTTCGTTTGTAATTGTAGTCGTATTTTATGGTAAAAAATCAAATTGGAAAATTAATGTACAAACGAGTGGTAATTTATTCTATTAGCATGTCTTACTGCACCTTTTACCGGTTGTTCGAGGACTGTGATATTAGTCTGTTGAGTAGGTGTTTTGAGTATTAAATTGACGATCCAATTTGTCTGCAAAATTTTGCGCCAACTAAAGCATAAATTGCTGTTTCACAAAATTTTAGGTCCGTACGCATCGTGAGAATACCGACTAAATACATTGCTCACTTTAAGAAAAATACATATTTACCATAATTAATTATCGCAATGACAAATTAGTTTATGAGTAACTTGTAAATATAATTGTATGAGTATATATTCTAATTTTAGTCCATTAATAATATTAATAATCACTATATGTTACAATACGATCAATCAATATTAATTAAAAATCATTTAAAGATATGTTTCTGTATAAAAAATGTTATATTTTCTAAAATACTATGACTATGAAAAACTATATATTTTTACTAAAATTATAACATAAAAAATTTAATAAAAAATATTTAATATTTAGTCATAAATATATTAATATTAATTGTGTTTGCCGAAAGTGAAAAACAAATTATTTAGAAGTTAGCAGGGTTCGAATAAAAATGAAAAGACAAAAAAAAAACTTTTAGTTAATTTATTGAAATTTGGCTGACCATACATGTTTCGAGTTTCGAGTACTGCTAAGTGCTCATCATCAGTGGTCATAAGAAATATTCGAATTTCTTTTTAATTACTTTATAATCCGTATATAATTTGTTTGGACTGCAAGTGCCAGGCATGGAACTCGTGCCTATCAAATTAGAAACCATGACTAATCGTAATTTTTAACAAATAGGCAAGGCTGTACAAATAATCAATGCTCAAGTTCCAAGTGTTTTGTCACTTTATATTATTTAACTGACACTAACTAAAGCACTGGCACTGTATTGCAATGAGTCAATTCTTGAGTTATAAAAGGTCATCTAATTAGGCTACCATATGAAACTTAGATTGAAAGCATGAAATGCTCACTATGTCTTTAAAGTTCTTACTTTTAAGAGGTTAAAATGTTTATTAATATACTTCTGTATTATGTTTAACATATGTTACAACACATGTGTGCTGTACAGTGTCGAAACGTATATGAAGCAAAGTAGTTATTTTCTCACAGCTGTGATAAGAATCATGGAATCATATAATGGGTGAGTCAAGTTTGGTAAGGTCCATGTTATGTAAAGTGTTACCCGTACGTCAAAATCAAAATTGTTGTTGCTTTCAATACGAATTAAAACACAACTTACTAGATGTTCTTGTTTTTCTTTCCTTATTTAAGAGGAGTCATAATAAAATATAACACCTTACCCGAAGTACATAAAATTTCTATTAATATTTTGTATTTAATAGTGCTATGCTGAAAAGTTTCTACAATAGTGTATATAATGCTAACGATACTCACAGATTATTTAAATGTGTCGAATGTACTTCTGAGGCACATGCAATTTGCAATCATCTGCGACATGTTACTGATCAAAAACTCAGGGAAAAATATTTTGAACCAAAAATGCAACAAAAAATCTTGAAGACAGCTTGACTATTGATTTGAATAAATATACTTATTTTAATTCAATGTATTATTTCCAACTTCAAGGCAAGCTATATATATATATATTCTTCGTAGAAAACAGTTAGAATTAAATCATAAGTTTTGTGTATAACCTCAATGCCTTTTGATTCATGGTCGACAAACTTATCATATCAAATCTTCGTAAATCATCATGTACATAATTTATATTTATTCTTCGTAACGTTTGGTTTCTTTTAATTTATATGACCGTAGACACTTGTCTAGTCACTCTATTTGTTTTAAAAATTTCTTCAACTGACAGTTTTTGTCATATTAACTACAAAAGTTATTTTGATATAGTAAATTATTATCAAAGTTTATACATAACATAAATAGTTTATTACAAAACGTTTAAAAATGAAGCAATATTCAATTTGGTGCATGATTTTGAGTAACTCAAACCCAACAAAACAAATAAAGATACACAGTACGATCAGAATTTACTACAATTTGAGTTAGAATAATTATTTATAATGAAATTTATATAAAAAAATTATTTATGTTACTGTATTCTACTAATTGCATTTTCCTCCTCTTTAAACTTTTTACATTCAAGTCTTCTTTAATGTAACGTTTTTTTTTTGTTAATATTCATTGTAGATAAATGAATGTATCAGCAAATTAATAAATAAATAATTGAATTGAAGAATAATTAAATTATAATAAATAATACAAAAAAATTGTTGCCATTATTTTGCCATTACAAAGTAAGAAAAGTGTTCAGAGAAGTACGTTTTGAAAATGTCCATCGTTATTGTGTAGATAATTTAATTAGTCGGTGCTGTCTGCCCTTTTTTGTATGTTGAGCTCAACGAAAACTAAATGTATGTTTGTTCAACGTTTTCATTATGCTACTCTTATTTTATTTTGTTTGCATTTTAATTAACTTATTCTGCTAATGAATATGTTTAAATTGTTTACTGTCACTGCCACTGTCTTGAGATACTTTATAAATTTTTATAATATATTTGCGTTGTAAAATATAAATACTAAACATAAAAAGATTATTAAGGCCATATTAAGGTATTCAAAAAGTAAATTATAGTAATTATTAACAAATGAAGAAGATATACAAATTTTTTATTTATCTTCTTAAATGGATATATTGTTTTGATATAGTTTTTTTATAATTCTACTTAATAAACTTAAATAACTTCATCAAAAAAAATTTTTTTTTAAATATAAATAAATATTTCTTTCTATCTGATTAGTTTAAATTCAATTAAATATTTTTATGAATTATATTATCCCATAAACATATTGTTTATAAATGAAACAGAACTCTATTGTGTCTAAATTTATTTAAGTTAATGATTATAAAAATTTTTTTTCATTTTAAATAAAAGATTTCTTTATTGTGTAATGTACAAAAAATAATTCTAGTTACATACAATATTTCAGCGTACATTTGTTAAGTTTTATATTGTCATTGAGATAATATAAGTCATTTACGCACTCTTATCGTTTTCACAATTAAAGTTTTTTGTTATTTAATTTATATAATAATGAACTTTTCCGGTATATTGAAATGTTGCAGTTTTTTTGAACGTTTAATATTGTAGTATTTGATTACATTCAACTAATTTCTAGTCATCTATATAATAACATTTTATGATTTCATTCATAATCAATAAAATAATAATTTATATATAATAAAAGATTGATAACATATAATTGTAATTTATATAAAATATAATTTATATTCTATTATATATTTATATATATATGTATATATATATATATGTTTTTTATTTGTATACCTAATTAGTGAATGTTAAATAGTACACAACTTTTTAAAAAATTTTTAAAAAGTGTTTTATTTTTACTAATATTACGACTGTTATCAGGATACTCTGAAATATAAATGTATTATTTGGCATTTACCAATTAGTTCGTACAAAAATATAAAAATAAAATTTAATTATTAAAGCGAAAAATTATAAATATTTAAATAATAATAGATATTAAATTTTTGCCATTACATAAATAAAAATTAAATATTGCGGTACTCTGTAATGTTTAAATATTATTTTTCTATTAAATAATATTAAATTACATTAAATAATTAATGATTTTATATATAAATAATTATTAATCATTCAATAACCAATTATTAAACGATTATTATAATATTTTCTATCAGATATTTATTGAAAATAATAACTCAATAACTTATTTTTGTTTCTATAAATCAAGATGTGGTTTTGATCTTTTAATTTCACATTTTTAGCAGCATAAGTCAAATAACTGTTTCTACTGAGACAAAATATAGACTCATTTTGATTGACAATTTTATGTTCAAATATTAGTTTGATTTTTTAATTGTTTAATATTGTTTTTTCTTAAAGAAAACAGAAAATCGTCAACATCGCTGATTAAATTAATACGTATTATACATTAAGGTATACATTTAAAATTAAATGAATTAAACTATTCGATTAAATTCGTATTAATTACAAAGTAACTCCCTTCACTTGACTTCACACAAATAGTCAGTAATCAAGTTAAATTAATTATATACCTTACAACAAACAAGAGTCAAAGTATCAGTTAACAGCATTAAAAAAATTGAATAAAGATAAGAAAGTGCTACAATTAGAAGACCAAGTAAAATAATAATGAATCAGAAAATAATATAAAAATTACAAAAAATTTCTATAAGAAATGTTCACGAGTATACAGTGAGTTTTAATGTACAAGACCTCCACTTCAACCTAACTTAACCATATGTATAGTTGGCTTTAATAAAGAAATGTTTTATTTACTTTCATTTTAAATATGACTACCTTTTTCCCTAATCATTTATCATTAATTGCAGTGAACTGTAAGATCACTGTTCTATTAGTAAATATAAAAGAATTTTTTTTTATTTGTTCGTATGAAATTTATTTTATGAAATATAGCCTTGTCATGAATTTTTGTTTATTAATTAAGAATTAATTTTTACAATTATTAACTTTACTATACTACATTTCAGTAAATATATTTGCAACAAAATAAATCAACAAAATTTGTTATTCTTTATAATAATCTTGTTATTATTATTACAAAGATACTTTCTAAACAAACAGTTCCTTACTTCATTCAGTTTCAATTGAAATTGCTATAGCAACTAATTCTTGAAAACCGTCTTTATTAATTAATTAATTATTTAACCAAAAAAAAATGAATTTTTAAGTGGAGGAATTACTTAAATGTTCATTTCCTTTACAAAAAGCGTGCCGAGGAAACCTTTTCATTTAATTAATTGTACAATTCACAGAATTTATTTTATATAAAATCTACAGCACCCAGCTTAGGGCTGTATTCAATCACGTCTTAACGCTTCAGTTAGAATGTAAAATTTTGATCATCAATTTAATGTGCCATTAAAAATGTGCGGGGTAGTTTAATTCACTTACGACGTTCCCAAGGGATGCATTTATAATTCACTTGAACTACAAATTAAAACGTTATATTTCTCACGTACCGGAATTAATTTTTAAATCTTCAAGAGCGTAACCATATGGACCACATTTTAACACTTAATTTATAGCAATAAACTTTGCAACAAATTTTAATTTTTCCTTTCCAGTTTTAGTCTCTTTTTCTCATTGCAAAACTTTTTTCATTTGACTGCTCGTATTTCAAGCTATGATATCCTAAGGGATTGCGCATAAAATTGCGAATTATTTATAAACTATTCCACCTCAAAAAACGTTTAAAAAAAAATAAAGAGAAAGATAGTAACCTATGTGCCCGGTTGTTGCAACGGGCACATCGCTGCATATCAACAAACGGTAAGAAGGCTAGCAAATCAGAAGAGTCCAAACATCCATTTATGTATGCACACTTGGACCCTTTTTGGCATACAGATTTATGGTTTAGTGAAAGGCTAAACGCAAACTTTTTTCTTTATTTACTCGTGCATTGTAAAAAGTTAACAACGACAATTTAATTAAATGTCTGAACAAATAATTTTTATGTATAAAATAAATTATATATGTAGAATAGGTGGATAAAACAAGAAGTTCAGTATGATAATTATTTTTGCATTGCACACGTTCATATTTTTATTGATTTATTTTTAAAGAATGGTTTTGTGTAATTCATATCGAATTCAAGGTATCGATTGCATATTTCAATACTAAGGATGCTGGAATATATAATTAAGTTGCTAGTGATCTGTTGCTCCTTAATACTCCTTTTTTCAGCTCTGCAATACAGCGCCATTTATAATATGTCATTTATTCAATATGTTCGAATACCGAATCATGTTGTTTTGTCAAAATTAATGCATAGTGGCTTGCATACCATTATGCCATTCACATTCCTATTCCTCCGTTACGATTTCCATTCTCATGCCCATTTGGTTGGCTCTTCTCACTGTACGTGCCGACAAGAAGTGAATATCCAGATCAAAGATATTTTAATGCATTGCTGTTTAAGAATTTTTCTGACGCCATCTAAGTTTTTTTTTAGGGAATAATTGCGCTTGGGCTGTCGGCGTGTAAGGGCTTAAAATATTCTTCAATTAACTTATGTTGCTACAGTTTTGTTTGCATGAATGTTAGTTTTGCATTAAGCATGTCCGCACAAAGTTGAAGGCGGGTTCATCTCAGATCGCTTGTTTTACAATGCATGTTGTTATTGTAGAAACCAACGGCAGAATCATATTAATAAAAACAATTTTTACGCCCTCTCAGAATTTCTACATAAAAATCGGTGAATTATAGTTATAATTTTATGTTTGGCAAAATTAATTTGATTATTTTTTAATTTATTGATGTACTGTAGATTAAATTTAAATTTTGCCCACTTTTCTGAGCCAATATACCATACCTTGTAATACAACAGACATATGATTTTCATTTTATGCGTTTTATGAGTAACACAGGTTAAGTGCTATGCAAAACTATTTATTTTTCAGAGATTTCACGATAACCATAAATGTTAATAAAAATGAAATACACACTAAAAACGAAAATTAATATGTTTAACAAATGCATATTTCGTGAGCATTAAAACGTAAATCATTCAAAATTTTTCTTACCACTAATGTATTTGTAATTCGTTTATTAAAAAATTCTTCGATTAAATTGAAAGAAAACCAAAATTGCTTCATTATTTATCCGTTGCATATTATAAGCGCTAAAACCAAACGGTTTATGTGTGCTGGGGGCTAAAATGAGTATCTACGTGCCATTTGTGTGCAATCTTTATATCAGCTCTACTTTATGACCTACCGCACTTGCTTTTAAGAGAAACAGAGCAGTTTTCAGATAAGAAAGTATATAATTTTTAAAATTGTTTACTCTTAAGTTAAGGTAATAAAAATTAAATACCATATATATTAAATTTGATTTTAACTTCAATATGACGGAAGTGACTATTTTACTGAATAGAAAGTATTGTTTTTAATAAAGAGGTTTTGAAAAGTAGTGAACTACAAAAAAACAAAAGTTATTTAATATTATTTTAATTAATTGAATTTTCGGCTGACCATATAGCTGCTTCGAGTATTGCCAAATATATCCACATCAGTGGTCTTGAAATTATTTCTTATATTTAATGATTTTTAAATAACTTTTTTGACACTACAAATATCAAGGGTTAAACTCGTGCCCTGCCAAAGCTGTATGGCCAGTCAAAAATTCAATTAATAAAAATAATATAAAAAGAATTTTTGTTATTGTAGTTCACTACTTTTCGAAACAACTTTAAAAACTAAATATGTTATAAACAAAAAACGTTTAAAGAAAATATATTTGCAAATAAAATATAAATAAAGCAAATAAAATATGTATGCATAAAATATATATTATTTTATTTTATGTACCAAATAACTATGTACCAAGACATATAATGTAGATATGTGTTTATATTGCTTTAATGTTTTATATTATATTCAAATTTTCAATATATATATATTTTTCGCTTCATTAAATATGTTCAACGTTTTCTTAATTTCAAGCACAAAATTTTTGAATATAATTGACCAGATCAGTTAATAACTATTATAATTTAAATTGCACTATAATATATTTTACACCCCATTTTTTAAACCATAAAGCTGTAACGTTTATTAATTTTATAAATTTTTTTTTTATAAAAAGAGAATGCTGTGTATTTTATTAATCAAAACAATCAAATTAATTATAATTATCATGACTACTCTAGGCTTAAATTTAAAACTTAAATATAATATATTTTATAAAAATTTTTTACTACACGTATCATTGGTTTTATTCTCCATCTTCAGAGGAGAAATTTGCATCTTATTAGTATTAAAATGTGCATAATTTCATGGGTTCTTTTTTACAAAAATCTTTTTCTTTTTATGTCACAATTTTAATAGTACTTTTATTTTATTTTTCTTCCTATTTTTTTATTCTTTACACTGCTGCATACTATATAGTATTTTTGTTACTATTTGAAATATAATTATTATTCAAATATGAACACAAGTAAATATTAAGTTGGCTGAGGAGGATATCAAATTTCTGCTATTATTGTTGTTATTAATATTTTTCTTGTTATTGTAATTATTTTTTTAAAAAGATTAAAAATTTATAAAAAAAAAGTGCTTCTGCACTGATTTTATAGAAAACGTTCATAACAAATACAAATACCATAATATCAAAGTAACAAAGTGATATTAAAATTATATTTATCTATAAGTGTCTGCTTTTATTGTTTCATGTTGATTATTTTTTAAGAAAAAAAGTAATAATTGCATGTATTTGTTTTAAAATCAAATTTCAAATTTTTAATTAGCAGGTTATTTTAAAATAATAAAAAAAGTTTGAATATTTGACCATATATTCGGTCAACATAATTATTATATCTATTTTTATAATTTTTTGACAAAGATTTGTTTATCAGTAACTAATAATCAAAACCATAAAAAAAATTTATAATGGTTATAAAGATGAATCATAAAGCTTTTATTATCAGAAACATATATAAAGTAACAAAATATTTGATTTGATAATATTATTTATTGATTAGACACAATGTCTACCAGATACAAGCGGTTTGGTACGATATTTTCTTCAAAACGTCAAACTAAAGTTTAAGTATTTCTGTGCTTTAAATGAAAATTAAATGAATGACTATTCGTACTTCGTTTGTTATAAAAATATTGATCATTTAAAAGTTTTGAAAATTATATTAAACATAACAAAATACTTAAGTCACGTTATACTCGTAAGTGTTATCATATGCATATGTAATACATATATTTTATAAAAACTGTATATAGACTACCCACAAATCTCTCTTTATATTTTTTTATTTATTTTTTCTTTTTTCAAAACCATTTGCATTATTATTGATTTTAAATTTAAAAGTTTGTGTATATGTCATGCTTTTAACTTTATAGATCTAAAGGCACAACAACCACCCCAAAAAGTATTGAAAATATTTTAATCTCACTTTAATCCCATGATGTGAACGGACATAAAAAATGATTATTATGTATCAGTTATTGTTTTTGATATTACATATTACCCTCACTACTGACCCCGCTACCATAGATTTTATTTATTTATTATAAAATACTGTCGCTTGATTCGAGAGGGCAATGAATATCTCACATATCATAGTCATCGTTTTTCTTATAGGGTTACGCATATGGTTATCTTTTATTATTATTGTTATTTTTCTTTTTTTTGAAAACGATCAATTAATATTACTACACATCAGTGCTTAATCTATTATAATTTTTAAATTAATATATTTAGTTTGTGGGAAAAATTGTTTTGCTGAAAGTGTGCAACGAATCTTTTTTGCGCACATAAATTCCACATTAGTAACAAATAAAAATTTATTTTTGGCACTTTAGATTGCTGCTTTCAAATCCAATTTAAAATTTTTGTAAAATTTAAGAAAAGAAATAAATACATATAAAAATACATTATACTTATATGTGTGTAAAAATAATTTTATTCATTAAATTATATTTAAGAAATAATGTAGAAATAAAGAAAGGAATTTAAACAATTCTTTAGTATATTATTTTTGAATGATTCAAATAAAAGTATCATTGTAGCATTGCTGTACACACTATGAATTATTTCTATAAAAATAGCATTGTTTTCTATATTTTTTTTTCATTGAAATTGTGAATAAATAAAATATTCATACATTTAAATAGTTTAGATTATGAAAACAAACTATTTACCACAATAAGGTGAAAATTAAATTAGTCATATCTAAGAGTCTATAAAAAAAAGATACAATACACGAGTGTTGTGATTCAAGTGTTTCCCCTCTGAAACAATAATTTGTTGTGTACAAAGTACCTCAATATGGTTGAAAATTTTTGTTGTCTTTACGGCATAAGTTGCGAATGTTTTCGCACTAAATATTCAGTTAATATAGTTATGGACTAGTTTCTTCAAAACCTTAAGTACGTCTGTAGATTATTAAAATTTCAACAACGGAAAGCAATTGTGCGTTGCTATCTGAATTCCTTGTTTAGATATAATTACATATTAAAATGAGTAAACATATTTACACTTAATGTTGTGCTATCATGAAATTATTTCTTTAATTAAACATATTCATACTCATAAGATATTTAAAACAATATTTACATAGAATAATGTAAAAAAGGGCACAATATGCAGAATATGTAATGTCTGTAAAGTGCCGCGACTGACCATTTGTGTTCAAGTGCTTGCGACTTAAGCCAATATAGTGTTATCGTCTTGTAGATAATGTATGGAATCAGCATAAACAGTCATTAAATAAATATAGTTATTGGATTTACATGTAATTTTTATGAATTGTTGTTTATTATTGTTTTTTTTATATATATGTCTACAAAATGCAAAAAAATTCAGCTTCAAGTTAATTTAAGCTGGGCACAAACGAACGTGCACATTGCCCTCTAGAGAGTTAATAAAAGTTTGTATACGTATGATTTCTAGTTAAAACAGTAGACACACTTGTAACCATAAAAAATATAAAAATGAAACAAAGTGCAGAGTGAAAATATTGGCAACAATTTTATACATTTTATAAGAATTTACATCCCGAATATTTACTGTATTGAGCTGTGCTGTTTACTGGTCTGTATCTGCCATGCCTGCCGCCTGCCTTCCGTTTCAGCCAATTTATTGCTTTTATTATTTTTTTTAGTATTTGAAATATGTTTGTTTGCTTAATCTAAACGTGTTGATTCCGTATTGCCGTATATAACAGTAAAAAGTCCAACAAATTTGCATTTCTAAGCAGAATTTTTTATTTGTTTTTGGAATGGTATCTGGTATAATGTATCTTCGCATTACTAAAAATTGCTCAATATAAAAAATGTATTCAAGTAAACGAGCAAATGTATTAACACGTATTGGTGGTGTTCATGTAATCTGACTGAAAGTACAAACTGAATATATTTCGCATTTCAGTTGTATTAAATATTAAAACTAATTCGAAATGCTGAAGGTTCTTTTTATTTAAATTTCCTTCAGATCGTTGGTTTACTACTTTACTTACTTCAATAAAAAAACATTTTTTTTTGAATATCAGTCTGTTCAGACATCGTGTTTATTTAGTAAAAAAAAAATTTATGTGCTTTATACATTTTACTCAATTTTTATTATGTAGATACTTATCTCTATGCATAAAATAATACATAAATTTATTCTTTTTTATGTACAAGAACAGTAAACTATAGAGAGTATTATAATAGCTTGTTTTAATAAAAAATTAACTAGATATTATATATGTATGTATACAGTCCAACCAATTATAAAATATATAGTCCTTCTATATTTTTTAATTTTATTATTTGTTTTTAACAAATAGAATATATTTGCAAATTTGTCAGAAGTTAAACACGTATAGCTTCCATTTAGTTTACATATACAGTTGCGGATAACTATATAAAGCAACTTCTGAATCAATATTAGAATGTGATATTATTTTGACTTTTTTGTATATCTTGGCATTTTCCTTATTGTTACAAATTTTGACCATATATATAATAATTACCTTAAGAAACTCTAATATTATGTGGAAAAGCAATTTTACGAGTATACTTTTTTATGTTTTATATATTGAAAGAATATAAATGTCTAATAAATTCAAATTACAATGAAAATGACAAAAACTAACTATTATAATGATGGAGTGATCATTATATCAGTATATTCCGAACTTTGATTAAAAAAATTAATATTAATATGATGCAATTTTAAAACTAATTAATAAAACGTTTGCAGTGATTTCGGATATTAAAAAGGTAGATATAGGTAGATCATTATATATTCCTAATGTGACAGCAAATTTATATAAATTTTATTGAGAGGTTTCGATCAGTAGTGAACTACAACAACAAAAATTATTTTTATATTATTTTAATTAAATAAATTTTTGGCTAACCATATAACTGTTTCAAGTATTGTCAAATACTCATCATCAGTGGTCGTAGAATTATATCTTGTATTAAATTATTCGTAAATAATATTTTGAGACTGCAAGTACAAGGTATTGAACTCGTGCCCTGCCAACTGACCCAAAGTCGTACTCGACTTGATTGTTCGCACATTTTTCTGGAGTTTTGTTAATTTGCTGTGAAAATTTATTAACAAATACACTTGCTGTGTTATATAAATTTTATGTTATCTACAATATATTTTTTATTTATAAATAATTATAATTCTTTTTAATTCTTTGTTTTCTTTTTTTTTCAATTTTATTTTCTTTTAATTTTCTTTATATTTCAAATTCTTATATATTTAAATCAAATTCTTAGAAATATTCTTCGAATTCCAGCACAGTAGTTAATTTCTTTATAAATAAGTGTTATTCAGTTTTGTATCTCTTAGTAGAATAAAAACAAATTATTTAATTTTCAAAAATCACTTTACTAAATATACATTTTTTACTTTATTTCGTATTTTAATTTTAATCTATTATTTTCTTGATAACTGTGTGTTTTGGTAAAAAATCAATTATACTCATAAATGAAAAAATAAACCTAAATTGTTGAAGAGATTATTTCTATGAAATAAGTATTTTAGAACTGCGCAATGACACCCACAAATCATTAAAAATAAATTTTTAAAATTAAATATTAAAAACAGAAATGTAAATCGTACATACATTGTATATATAAATGAAATTGCCTACAAAGAAAACAGACTCCTAATTTTTGAGTGAAGGGTATCGGAACTAAACAATTTTTTTAAATGTGGATCTTTGCCGCCAAGGCAATCGTTTTCTTGTCTGACGTCACTCAATTCTTAAATATTCTCAATATTCTGAAAATATAAAAAAACAATTAGGAAATTCCAACGATTGCTATCTGAAAAGATTTATTAGAGGTTAAGATATTTGCGTAGTTTGAAACTAATAGTACCATTTCAGGATTATGGCACATTCAGTAATTAATTTGTTTTTACAGTTTGTGAGTAAAATTCATTCAATTAAAAAAAATAATACTTTCAGATATTGTATATAAGAATTAAAATGTTTAACTAAAAATCATTACAATAAAAAATGTTTCACACACTTAAAAATAATTAAATGAATATATGTAGAATTACTGTAGAACAAGTTTAGTATAGTTAAAACGTTGATGGTTTATTGAGATATTTACTAAACAAAGTAATAGTTTATTCATTTCAGTTGTGTGTTGTTTTCATTATTAACAGGTGGCTAACTCGTTAACTTGTTGAAGCACGCAATCGAAATAATTATATCCAATTGATAAACTATTGAATTATTTTGTAAAAGGACTTTATTCCTTTATATATCTGTTAAAAGCATAGCAATTTCATAGTGTGATAATATGATGTAAAGTGCAATTACACATTCATTGCGCAATTGGCGCGGTATTGTTTAATAAATTAAAGCGTCCGGTAAGAGTGGCAAAAAGCGGCTTTTTCTAATTTTCCTTTATTAAACCTACACCATAAATACTTGAAGACCATAAGGCTCTCATGCAATCCGACCGATATATTAAAATCTACATATAACACGAATGCAGTGGCCACAATGACCTTTTAATTTAAATATTGAAAATGCTTGGTATTCTTAACGGATAAATTGTGTTCGTAGAAAAACCAAACCGCATGCAAAAACTATTTAAATTAAAAATTCTGCTTAAGATAATGAAACCACTCGACTTCTTCAAAGCAACTATAAATTCATTAATTGAAAACTACAAACGACTGTCATTTCGACGGCTTTTGTGATAAGATTGTTGGTTGGTGAATCTAACTGTGGAATATTACATTTCGAAACTAATCAAGCTTCGAAATTGATCAAGCATAAATTATAACATATGACTTATTGTGTAATTATCACATCTGTCAATGTAAATTATTGTGGGAATAAATCCAGAAATATTTATATTATTTCTGAAATTTGATAGTTTTTTCTACAAAATAAAGTTTTGTGTTATTACTGACTTAAAGAGATTTTTTATTTTTAAATTAATAAAAAAATGTTAGTTGTAAATAAATGCAATACTTATATATGTATGTTACTTGACATAAAACTGTTAAATACTCCGCAATATATGGTATAAATAAACGATATTTGCAAAATACTTGAATGATATTTTACAACCATGAATCTACACATATATGGTATATTGTTCTCTCTTTAATTTAATGTGGACTATACGATACTCTAAACACTGACAAATCTGACGAACTGTCAAAAAGCTTTATTTAAAAAAGTAAGATCAAACCTAAATGTATCATTAATAATAATGATAAATTATGAAAAATTCTTTTTTACTACAGAGTTACAAACGCAACTACAATTATTTGATGACGCATAATAATAATAAAATAATATAATAAAATAAAAAAAATAAAATGAATATACATCCATTTTTAAAAAGGTTGACAATATATTTGTACAAATAAAATTATTTTGTCAAAACCATGTCAAATTATTTCACAAACAAGCTGTCATTAGTTGAGTTCTATTTTAATGACTTCATCATCATCATCAAGGAATTTCATAATCAATTTTTATGTCAACTTTCGACAATTTAAGAGATATGACCAATCTACTGACAGTAGGTAAATTATACAAAGGTAAATAAAATGAAAACATTGTATAAAACAATTAAGTCAAGCAACTTTTAATTTTAGTTACTTATTTTAGTTCAATTATCTTTACATATAACTACTAATAAACATATTTACGCTATTTCTGTAATTTGCTAAAAATGAAAAGAAAGCAAATAAACTATTATATTAAAAAAAAGAATAGATAACATAATTATAGTTGGCACTGACCGTCTAATATCTATGGGCAATTAAACTTAGATACTTTCAAATAAAAGCGACTGATGATAGATATTTGGCATTATCATAAACAACTGTATAGCGTATAACTAATAATTTTTATGCGTTTTTCTGAATAAATATAAAATGAAATCATTTAAACTTATTTCATATTTTATAAATAGAATATATAATAATAAATTAAAATATGAAAATAATATACTTAAGAATATTTATGTTTATCAAATTTAAAACATAATTTCTTTTTAACAAATAAATTAATTAATTTTAATATAATTTTATAAATTAAATTTAAATGAATTTATGTTTATGATAATGATAATTTATTTAAATTAATTTATATGATAATGATAGTGTATTTATGTCTCCTAAGTTAAAGATAATCTCTATGTTATCAATGCCTAAGAGTAGGCATTATGTTCTTTTCAACTCGTGTTCTATTGTCCTTCTCCAAGTGCAGGCTAGAACACCGGGGTGTCGTGCACTGTGTGACTTTTACCACAACAACTGTCGAGCAATATTATCATTCATTCCCTAAAACTGTGATCGATCATATTCTATTTGTATTTTGGTGTACCTTTTATAGATTTTATTTAATTTCTTTGAGACCATAGATTATTACACATATTTTTATTCCTCAAATTCTAGTTGAATGAAAGTAGTTTACATTATTCTATTAACTGAAGTAGTTATGGCGTAATTAACACACGTTGTCAGCATATAACAAGTCTTATAGAAGGGTAAATAGTATTTACTAGTTACGGTATTGACTGTTTGTTAATAATTTTATTACTGCATGTAGTGCTAGAATTAACAGTAGAATTGATCAAATTCATTTCTATTATAAACCTGACCTGAAGGTGAACTCTGCGGACAATGATATCCGAGCCATTACGATAATGGGAAGTTAGCCTTAGTTTTTTCAACTTAATACAATTATTTAAGAATTATTAAGAATTTAATGTAATGTAACTAATTATTTATAGTTCTTACTTCTAAATAATAAACAACACTTACTATGAATTTAAAAGCATTTTAATATTTATTCTTACTACAAATATGTTATCTTTAAAAAACGTTATAAATTTTTGCATACATTACAAATAAGTATTTGTCTAATTCTTTTTCTATTTGGTTTTAGATACTTTTTTCCATTAGTACTATTACAATTTACCCCTATCAAGTTACTCCAATTCTGTTTATTCAGCTATTATTAAATTATCCTCAACAATGTTCATTTATTTTTCTTAAGCCATTTCCTTTTCCTAGCTTCGACGGGTAAAAGGGCTATAGTTTTCCCCTTTTACTCTTTTTTTCTAACGATATTATACACATATCCCAGTTGTTTGTTTTATGCATAGTTCATAGTGAACCTGAATATCTTCAATTGATACTTATAAATCAATGGGTATCATCTACCCATAAGAAAACCCATTTTTTAATATAATTTTGTTTTTGTAAATTACGAAAACTTCGAAATAATTTTTTTTTTGAGAACAAACACATTTTTTTCAAAACAGAAGTAAATATAACTCAAAACCTTCATAATATTAATATACGATTTTTTTAGGCTTATATATAAGTATGTAAATCAGACTTGTTTTCCCTTGTCGCTTGCTTAATATTTTCCCGACATTTTTTAAATCAGACACTGTTTATTCTACAGAGACCTAATATCCCTCAACTAAACAAATACTTAGTGTATATTTTTCGTAGAGTTAACAAATGATTAACAGAAACGTTACGAAAGGTAAACAAATTAAATAACAAATGAGGGCAAAACACACAAAGTATGTTTAATCTGATCACAGTTAGGCATACTGTGCAAGAAAATTAGTTCAAACCCAGATTTAAGATTAAAAACTGCAAATCTGTCCTTTTAGGTTAATATTTTTTGCGCTATTTTTGTCATAAGAAAGAAAGAATGTTGCTCAAAAGGAAGCACTTTTCATAACTATGCAAAACTTTTTTGCCAAAAATAGTTTTTTTTTAAGAAAAAAAATTAGGTTAAAAAATGAAATTCTAAACAAAACAGAAACGAAAATATTCAATATTTATTTAATTTTTGGGTTAATATATTCAATGTCATTGACATCACAAACCAACCACCTAATCGGATCAGCAATTTTTTTCCATAGAAACCCTAAGCAGACATTTCTGATAAGCATGCGAAAATTAAATTTGTTGCTTACTATGAATTTGCTAAATAAATATTCATAAAATACTGTTTATAAATTATGAAAATAGTATAAAATGAAATTTTTAGTTAGAAAACTATTGGAATAAAATAAATTAAAAAAAAAAATAAAATTTTTAATTTGATTAATATACCATGTTTTAGATGTCAAATACAAATATAAAATGAAACAATATGTCGAAGATGTTGAACACAATTACGCTTTTTAAACTCTGACTATAATAAATAATTGTTTTATTTTTATAAAATTAAGACAGAAGAAGAAAAATACATTTGTACGAGTATGCAAATTCCAAATGCGTAATATTTTATTGGAAAATTTTATTTTTTATTTCTCTACACTTCACTAATTTTAATTATCTTAAGTGTTAATTTTAGTTAATTTGTCGTTTTAGGAATGTTTTATCTGCATGAATGTTAATGAATAAAAAATTTTGAAAAGTTGTTAATATTTGTATATTCCTTTCATTTAAATATTATCTTATTCTTCCAATAGATTAATGCAGTCATTACGTTATCGTAAAACCGGTTGATTTCCATTAAGCGTGCATGTTAATATGTTGGTGGTCTTTGTGGCCAATCCACATGCGTTTGCTGAGTCAAACCCAATAAACATTAAAAAAGAAATTTTTTCCTAATCCGACCACCTTTGCATATTACTCTTTATTAACACATCCAAAACTACGTGAGTTCCCATTAAAAGTTTTTTTTTTAACTTTTAAGGAATCCACAAAGAAAGAGACGTCATCTTTTTGTATTTTAATTAAAACGTTTAAATCGTAAAAATTTAAGCTCTGCCAGACAGTAGCGTCAAAGGTTTATATTTTTCAGAAGCGTCAAAAAAACGTGTGAGTCTGCGTTTTAATTGCCATTGGCTTAGACGTTATTGCTTGCAGTTTAAATATATCATCATTAATATAATGATCTCGGCGACCAACAGGTTTACATCTTAGAATGAGTTGTGAACTTTAATATTATATATGACGAAATTGCACGCTTTTAAACACTTTAGTTTTTAGTATATATCATGTTTCAATTTATTAATTTGGTAAAACCATATTCTAAAACGTATATCCATTCTACTCCTCAAACTAAGTTAGCAGGATTTTATTCTGTGTTTCAGCTTTCAGTTTTTTATAACTTTTGTTATCTAATGCCAATTACTCTAACATAAGTATGTGCATTTGTTAAAGATTTTTATTTATATTTTTATTCTATATATTAGATATTTCCTTATTTTTTCGAATAAGAATTTTTTATTATCGAAAATCTTTTATGAGAGCTTTTCTGCAAAGAACACTATATGTATTTTATTTAACACACTTGAGGATCTTTATTTTTTATCCTATTTTTGATTAATAATATTGTTATTATTATAATGTATGGATGCATTTATGCCATAGTATAAATGAACATAACCAACAATTTTGCTGAAAAATAAATACATTATATTTAATTTAATATTATTTACTAAGAATTTAAATACCTACTTTCAAAAAATTGAGTTAACTTTAATAATGCAACTTATATTTTTAGTTTTTTAGTATATAAATTATTATTTATTTAATTATTTATAATTTTTTTGATTTTAAAGTCATTTTGGAAATGTGGTTTAATTACTTTGGTAAATGATATTAAGGATTTTAGGTATAATATTTGTACTTACTATGTATTCAAAATAATATTTATGAATCCAGTTATTCCGGATGTCCCTCTAAATAAATATATGTAATTATTTTAAAATATTTAAAATAACCTATTTTGCGCTAAAACGTTTTATTTATCCCAAAAACAATAAATAATAGATAAATAATTATTTTTATTGCATTACTTACCCTAAATTAACGTGTAAAATCATCAATGATAGAGTTACATTTCATATTTTTTTTGATTAAACGGAAATTATTAAATTGAATTTTCAAAAAGCTTGAACATATATTAATTTAAAAAAAGTAAATACAAATGTCATTAAATATTCCATTAATATTTCATCAGTTTGCTTGCATGCGCTGAATTGCAATGAGGGTGGACTAAAATTTGTACTTTAATGCTTTTAAATAAAGTCACAAACGTATGACTTCGTGGTTAAAGCAATTATAATCTATTGTCCTTAAATGATTTAATCTGTCATTGTAATAAACAAAATATAAATGTAATTGTTAAATAAATATAAGTTGCATTAACGCATTGCGAAATCCATTTTTATATAATATATTAATATTTTATAATGACAAAATCGATCATGTAGTAATAATACTTTTATGTAAATATAAAAAAAACTAATGTTTAATGTTTAAGCTATGGGGACCAATGTGTACAAGAACTACTAAAGGTTAACAAGGCAAGTTTAATGATTTCCTTTTGATTGATCTCAAATGCTTCCCGATAACCATTCTTTAATTTATATTGGTTCGTTTAACATCTTTTCTGTCTTTTACATTAAAACTTTTTAGATTAACTATATGACATTATTAACTATATTACCATGTATTACATGGTATCATTTTTTCGAAGGTGCTGACTATAGAAGAGATTTTGCACTCAAAAATAGAGTGCAGTCTTCACCTATTTTATTTGCTTGTGTTTTAGGTGTTTTTACAAAATCAAATCATTTTGAAAACTTAAGTGTATCAAGAACATTTATTTAAATCCACATTCAATTAATACCTTCCCAATTCCCAATGCATTTCAGAGGTAGAGGTAGATCTCTGTCACTTCTAGAATAATAATATAAAAATATTTGACTTACAAAAACTTGTCTAACTCGCGTCTTTGTAGATATATATTAAAAAAATAAAAAATTAAATAGATCTTATAACAACAATGTGATCTGAACCAGATTATTTAACCATTAAAATTAAGAGGTAGAGAACAGTAGTGAATTGTAAAAACAAAATTTTTATGTTATTTTTAATTAATTAAATTTTTGGCCACCATACAGCATTTTTGAGTATTGTCAAATAAATACCCATCATCAGTAATCTTGAAATTATTTTTTATATTTAATAAGAAATAACCAAGTGTTCAACTTATACCCTGCTAAATTTGAAAACTATTAAAGTGTTAATATCACAATGATATTATATAAAAATAAACGAACTTCTTAAAAGTAATCATTGAATATATGACAATTATTATGAAATATAAAAATATACTTGATAAGAACTATGACAGTATGTCAATAAATTTATTATCATTGGATGACACTTGAAGTTTAGAAAAAATGCTGTCATTGATTATATCGAATTTTAACGCAAATGACTTTAATGATATAACCTTTTACATGTTTAATATACTTTACTTTTTAATATAATTTGTTTTTTTTTTTCAATTCAAATATTTAAGCTATGGTTTCAGTCTAGAAATAGTAAATACTCGGACGAGTATTGTGAACATTTGAAAGTTGTGGACTTTAGCTACTGCTCCAGGCAATAAAAGTAATATTTTTATTATTGAGAGCCAAGCATAAAATGAAATCATTTGTTAAGTTATAGGATTGGAGTCAATAGCTGCGTGAGAGCTTGCATTGTCACAATGAAAAGTAAAGCGGCAATTTAGATTGTTTTTTCTTTCTTCATGAATGACTTGCGGTAAACAAATTATTATGTACCGATCAGCATTAAGAGTTCTTCGACCTTTTGACTCAAAAGTCACTTTAGCCACATGACTTAAATTAGCGAATAAAAAAGCAATAATTTTCTTTTCAAACACTTCTGTTGGTTTCGGTTCATTTTAGAACACCCAAACAGATGATTGGCGTTTAGTTCAGTTTCATCACCTGCAACGATACTGTAGATATTGTTTGAAGTACCTGGATTACGAGTTTTTTTTTTATGTTTTTAGCTTTATATACACTATACACCATTTGACATGAACATATTTTGAACCTCCGTCGAATTGTGTGGTATCTTGCGGGCATAAACCTTTTTTATAGCTAAATCTGCATGCAAAATTGTTTGTATACGACTCCTACCAGTGTGCAAGGATGACTCAATCTCACTGTAAGTTACATGCCGATCAGTCTCAATCATGTTGTGAACAGCATCGATGTTGTCTGCAACAACAGCAGTTCGTGTACGGCCTTCGCAAAATTTATTACTGTATGTAGCACGACCACAGTTGAAATATGCAAAGCAATTATAAATTGTAGCTAGCGATGGCGCTTTATCACTTAAAGCCACACGAAGTCGTTCCAAGCATTGTTGTTGAGTTAATCCATATTTAAAATCATAAAAAATCATCCTTCGAAAACCTTCACGAATAATTTTCATTTTTTCACAAGACCGTTTTTCTTTTTTATTTTGTTGAGCATTTAATAATCGAATCGAGCTAGGCAAAATGAGTTCTGTCATCGAGAGTTACAATAAAAAATACGAATGCGAATGCGAATATTTTGAATATCGGATAGATATTTCGTAAACAAAATATTCTGTCATATCCTAAAAAATTTTACATATGTTTCAGCCGTGCAGTGATTGAAATTGAAATGTCCCATAAATTTGCATTTGATATAACAAATGATTTCAATATAGAGGGCTTCTTTTTTAGGGTTGTGTTACTTATGTGCTGTGACGGACTTCTTTTTTTTTGAATAGAAGCCAAAAAAAAAGTACCATTGTTTATACCGCAAACATTCGTCCGAAAAAAATATTAAAACTCTTCACTTTTCTACCTGATAGGGATGGGGTTGAGCAAATAACTGTTTGCAAATTTTCTAATTCTGGGAAAAGGACACCTTTTTAATTTAAGTCCTGTATTGTTATCTGCGCAGAAGTTATTGCATAACATCTGAATATCTAAATATCTGCAACGTGCTGTCTTCGTTAAGGCCGACAGAATTTTTGGTGTATTAGAAAATTTCAATCTCATTCACAGCATGTGGCAGCTGATAAAATCAAACGTTTGCGTGCATGTGTTTCACTTGAGAATATTTAAAATCAGTATTCAAAACAGTGGTTAAACATATGAGAATCGATTTTTCAATTTTGCAAATTACTTTGTCACTTATCGAGTGTAACATTTAAACTGTGAAGAGAATGGTTTCCATCGTATGTGAACAGAAGATACACACTCGGATACAATCTACAATATATAAAAAAAGTCCCTTTCACACATAATAATACTTAAAGAAAAAAATATTTAATGAACTGTAAATAGATAATCTTGATGAATATATAGCATTATTATTAATTAAAACTATTGTACTATCATATTTCTTTTTAAATATCTAATCTTATCATCGTTATTATAGTAGTATTTTATTTGTTCATGAGCGTTATTGTCTTTTACTGACCTTTCATTTACAAAAAAAAAATTTACTTGCAGTAAAAAATATGCAATATTGCGTCCACTTAAGTACACCATTGTCCTGCCTAAGCAACCACTTTTTTGTGTTAAAGATAAGTATCATATTTCGGTCTCTAAATGATCTTTTGTTTATGTATTTTTTATATGTGAGATCAGTTACATGAAGTAAGAACATTGTACTAGTAGTTATAACAAATATTGATCATTCTGAAAAATGCCATCAATATTAATTTAAACTATTGAGTTCCTTTCAAATGAATTACTGCGATTCCCCTCCTTCACTTTTAGTCGTTAATTATGTAGAATATATTCGACAAAAAAAAACAAACTGATTCATGTATTGTGTTTACTATTATGGTTTCAATTTCCCATTTTGTATAATTTCTCAAAAAAAAAATGTTAAACGAATGGACATAATTGATGTTTTTTAATTGATGGAATGAATCTGAAATATTTTATAATTGTATAAAATTAATTTAAGTCGATAATTATATCAAAATTTAAGAAAAATTAAAATTAATTTAATTTTTGGCAATATACAAATAAGTAATAACTATTTAATATACATTTTAAATTAAATAGATTTTTAACGTTTGTTTTGATGAATAAAACTAAATTCTTAATATAAACTATGGTTTTCAAAAGAGAGGTATTTCGAACAGTAGTAAATTACAACAATAAAATTTTATTATTTTTATAATTAATTGAATTTTTGGCTGACTTTACAGCTGTTTCGAGTAAAATTATTTCGTTGCCTGCCTAGAGGACATTATTTTATTTACAAAAAGTCTTTCACAACAAATTTATTGTTTTATATTGTAAAGGTTTATCCATTTCGTGTCCCTGATTTCTCAGCACGACGTTAGTGACATATGTTGAACAGTACTGTCATCTAAAGCATTATTTCTTTCATCTAAGTTTTACTATTTGACAACTTAAATCGTTTAACAACCGATGAATGTGGTAAAATTATAAAAATTTACAACAAACATAGTGAAGATCCTTTGTAGTTAATTTTCTTTAGTGATAAGCCTTAATTTTCGCTTAATGAATATCTAAACAAACAGAATTGTCTCATTTCGAGTGCTATAAATGCGCACATAACTCTCGAAAAACCATGACATCCACAGAATGTTACTGTGTACTGTATGGTACTTATTTACAAATGATGACGACGGGTCATAAATCGTCAATTCTGATCGCACATGATTACCAATTTTTTGGAGTGAAACTAAAAATGGGGATGTGT
Source organism: Teleopsis dalmanni (assembly GCF_002237135.1). Lineage (NCBI taxonomy): Eukaryota > Metazoa > Arthropoda > Insecta > Diptera > Diopsidae > Teleopsis > Teleopsis dalmanni. Next base: position 157,906,034 of record NC_051847.1, on the reverse strand, counting down.
TAAATAAATAACTAGTTTTAAGAGGACGGTGTGACAAGCCAAACAGAAATTTTATTTCTGCGTGATTTGTACATTAACATATATAACATTTTGGTAATGTGAATTAGCCATCAACATCTTACAATTTGTGTGACTACTTAGAGAATCGTGTTTAAGACAATTCTTAAACCCTTAATATTTAAAAATGAACATCCATCAAGTTATGTGCGATCCATTGTCAGCTATATCTGAAGGACTACAACAAAAAAGAGAGTTTGATTAATTGGGTGCTTAACTATAGTTAATTTATTATTAACTATAACGATTGAAAAAAAAAAATGAAAAATTTTTTAAAAGTCATAACATTTGAAAACTTCATACATTAAGACTGAAAAGTTTTCGGAAATTCTCATTTAAAATTCGCGCGCTGTATATTTTTCGATATTTTAAGTTTATGTAGTTTGGCAGCACTGTCCTTAATTACTATGCAAAAAATGAGCGCGATCTGTCAGACAGTTCGTTTACGGCAGCTGTTGAAACCAGTTCACCTCAGTAGTGCGTTGCGAAATGTCTTCGACGGTCGTACGACCGTCCTGAAAGGCTTTGTACCACTCATAAACTTGAGTTTTCGATAAAACTGATTCCCCATAAGCCTTTTGTAGCATTCGCAACGATTCTGCACACGAAATTTCGTTCGAAACACAAAATTTGATGCAAACTCTTTGTTCAATATTTTTTTCCATTGTTTTTTTCGCAACGCACTACTGAGGTGAACTGGTTTCAACAGCTGCCGAAAACGAACTGTCTGACAGATCGCGCTCATTTTTGGCATAGTAATTAAGGACAGTGCTGCCAAACTACATAAACTTAAAATATCGAAAAATATACAGCGCGCGAATTTTAAATGAGAATTTCCGAAAACTTTTCGGTCTTAATGTATGTTAGGTTAGGTTATACCGGGGGTCCCTGGAGGATCCACTTAGGCCATTGTGTTACCGTATATGTAGGAAAAAGAAAACTTAATGAATTTAGTAAATAAAATTATTGTAAATCATATAATTTATATTATATGTAATATATAATATAAATATATATTTTATAATATATATGTATTATATAATATATTTTTTATATAATATATATATTATATTTTATATAATACATATATTTCATTATTTATTTATTTGTTGCTTTAAAAAACTATAAAACTTAAAAAAAAATTTATTTTTTTATTTATATTTAACGATTTTATTATATAAAATATAAATTCACTAGTATCGTTAAATTGCCGGGTGTTACTACAATCAAATATCGTTTGAAGTTCACAACGGAATCTAACCTTCATTCAATTATTATTATGAAGAGTAATTAATGGTAAAATAATATTTTATCTAAGGACAGCTGTTTCATATGATATTTTTTATATATCAAATTTTTTTAATGTTTAAGAATTGCAGTTAGTTTAATTGGCCCACCAATGAATTAACAACAATCACTGACCGCCAAAGCCTATTTCAGAGACATGATATCTCGTTGATCATACTAAAGAGTATTTGTTTATATCCGCTTGTTAAAGCACTTGTAATTGATTATCTACACCGTCATTTTATGGGTACAAATTTCATATAAAATGCAAGATTGTGTTGTTTTTCTAGAGGAGGGGGGGGGACTTTTACGATAATGTAAAATATGCTCTACTCAACCCTTATCCTCGCTGACACGCGCTTTCCACTGTTTTTTTATCGCCTATTTCAACTTCAACAGTGACTTTCAGTTTTTTATTTGTTTGTTTGTTTTATTGTTTATATACTGAATTGTTTTTTCCGGATAAAGTGTTGCATTTTTGTTCCCAAAGCAAAAAAATACACGTGTGTCACGCGTTTGCCATTTCAGTTTTTGTTTTTTGTTTTTTTTTTTAACAGTGCACTCAGATATGTTACTTGCTCACCTTACTTGCTCAGTTATTGTGGTAAAAACATGCCTTCAAAATATAAGTACCATACATACTTATATTTCTTAAAAGCTACAGGCTATCTTTCGAAAATATGTTCCAAATGAAGTGAATATTCAAAAGTGCTTCGAGTATGTAAAGCATGTCATTTTCATTTTCCTTGTAAAAACGAAGGAAATAATTGGCAAAGTGGCTGATATGAAGTATGCAAATTCAACGCTAAGTATATAGTACGAGAATAAAAGATATTATGTGTTTGAACAAACTTATATGCCTGCAAAAATTGAGCATTATGTGCAAGAAAAACAAAATTTGCCTGCGCTTTTTATATAAAATTTTTTTAACACAATGCATTTTTTTTAATATTTTCCCCTTTAAAAAAATCTTAATGTGCCGATTTTGGGCATGAACAAACACATTTTGTTTGTTTCCCTCGGCACTGTTTGTTGAGGCTATTTATTATAAATTTTTTTAACTGATTTAAGAAATTTGCACTGACAAGGATTAAATTATTTTGATATATATTGCATTATGTTTTTGTTTACTCATCATTAATTTCATTATTTGTGTGGCATATTTTCGGTATAAATTTAACGCTTATCAGTTTTAGTTAAATATGTACCAAAAACCTCATTTTCTTCATTCGAATACAATTTTCTTTTGGCTGTTCATATGCGTACACAATGTATAGAATACAATATTATAACATTTACAATTTAGAATATGAGCAGTAATGAAACGTGCCAGAGTCATAATTTTCGTCTTCAGACGCATAAATTCATATGTAAATTTATGTTCTCAAGTGTTTATATTTTAATTTAAAAACGAAGCTGGCCGATCACAGCTTGAAACATTTAAAATACGCACTCTTCTTCCTTATCACTCTTAATTGAAGTGAACCCTTAAATAAATATTATGTAAAATCTCTGATTAATGTACGTGACAAACAACGGATTAGAATATATATTTTTTTCTTTTTCTTTACGGTTTTGAATTGATGTTGTTGTGGTTGTGGCATTAGTGAAAATATATAAACATTTAAATCGGTTCAAGTACAAAACATTTTTGTAAAATATTTTTTTATTTATGCAACATATTTTTATTTTCTCTTTCTGCTACTAATTTTGAGCAACTCATCACTGTCCAGTTTAAAATCCATAATAACAATATAAAATGTTGATATCAGTATTTAATTGTACTGTCATGTCATGCGTACATTGAAAGATAAATTGTAGAATTATAATTATATACATATGAAATTAAAGTTTGCTTTTGGTATACATATATTTAAAAAACCGTTTTAGGGTCCAGTTTTGTTTGTCTCAACAAGATCCATTTTTCTATAAATAAAATAAAAATAACATCTGGTACATATTCTTCGCATATTGAGTAGTGACAAACTAAGTATGACTGTCCAAATCTGGACGGAAATAAGTTAAATTCAACAAATAATTTAAAGCGGTTGCAACACATGTTCATGACCTGGTACTTTTCCAAAAACTACTTTGCATGATATACTACTAGTATGTGCAATATGATGTATATGATCTTACGGTAAATAATATTCAAATCTTTCGCGTCCCTCTTATGTATACGTTTTATATTTTTTTAATAATATGAACTGCAAGTAATATCAAAGGGAGATTTATATAAATATTTTTAAAACAGCTTAACATACTCTTTACTCTATAAAGAAAAAAAACAAAAAATTTATCAAAATGTTTGTAATGCCGTAAAAAAAAACATGGGAGATCTTGTAAACGTTGTATATATGCATTCTTGAACACTTTGACTAGACGAAGTCATTGGGCATTGTCAGTTTGTCTTTTAGTTTATTCTATTAATTTCTGGGCTTATTGAATTAAAATTCGAATTCGACCAAGTTAAATCAACAAATCAATTAGCGCCACTAAAAAATAATTGCCGTTTATAAAGTGAACTACTAGGTCCTTCGTTCTTATAGATAAATTAATATGTGAATGTAATGAGAATCCCGTCAAAAAACGATCTTTAGTAAATATGAAGTTAATACAAATTGCAGATTAGGTTAAGTTGCATTGATTGCGCGTTATGTATTAATCCTGTGGTTATATACACTAGTTGCTAATAGATCTCTTTGAGTGCCTGAAAACAAGAAGTAAGTAAATACGTAATAGTTGGTGATGAACATAACTATCTATGTAAAAAGTAATAAAGCTTTGGCAAAATCGAAACTTATTATAAGTATTCATTTGAATTTTTATATATATATAAAGTATATATATATAAAGTATTCATATAAATTTGTATACTAAAAAAAATTTTTTTTATATACCAAACACCAAATTTAGATTTCACATCAGATCAGATAAAAACAGTTCAATAACAAAAATCAAAACTTATAAATACTGACATTTTAAAATTAACAAAAAAATTTAAATTCATATTCTCTTAACTAAAAGCCTTCAGAAAGTCTTTGTATACATTTCAAAAACAAATTCATTCATATGTCATCTACTTTAATTCCAAAATGAAATCATTTAAAAAAAGTGCAAAATTTGAGATGTATTAATTATCATATCGGATGTTAAAAAATCTGACAGCTTGAAAGCAGATTAAAAATGAAGTTTGTCAATGAAATGTTTATAATGTGCATATTATATTTAATCGATTTAACGGAAAGAAAAAAAATTTGAAATTCTTAAAATTTCATTCTATTCACATTTATTATTATTATTAAGACATAATAAAAAAACAAAAACCTGTGTAATTTTAAATTCTTTGTATAGGGTATTAAAATATCTGCATTTCATATATATATGTATATATTTAAAGCATAACTATGGAACTATATATTTTTTACGCATATATAATGATGCTCCTAATAAGAAATTAATCTCATCGCTTGCCTCTCTTTAAAATTTAGCAAATAGACTTTTCAAGAGTAAGCTTTCACATCTATCGTCATAATACTAAACTGTTATAACTACCTTTTCTTTTATATTTAAAAATTAAATGGTTATTTGACACTGGAGTATATCAGCTTCTCACTCTATAGCAAAATTACAGCATGATTTTGTGTATTGCTCTTATATCTATCGACTTTAATATTATTTTTGATGTTCGACCTTAAATAAAATATATTATTTATATCTATACCTAATACCCCATAAGAACTCTTTAGACCCAAGATGCACGCTATGCAATACTGGAGAAAAGGAAGATGTACACCATTTCCTTAGTAAATGTTCAATTGTGATGGAGTTGTAATGGGTGCACTATTTCGGAAAACCAACGTTAGCCATAAACGAGTCAAGAAGGTTGCACATCAATGGTGAAAACTGGCATATTTTGTCGATGAATGTGAAAATGGCAATTCGTTATAGAGAAAATATTATATTAATTATATTAATATTATAAAATTCAAAAATTCATATTCATCACTTATTATTACGATTATTATTAAAATTTTTTGTTTAAACGATTAATATTATTTTTCTTTTGTAATAACTTGTCTGTATCTACATTATTTCGGTGTGCGGACAGGAAAAAGATAATCGCTAAAAAAGATGAAATTTTGTTTTACACAAATGTTTGTTATATTATAATTTCGATAAGATCGCATTAATTCTTTGCTTTGCTCTCCTTCATCTAAATACCTTCCATTTCCAAGTTGAAACTGAATGAATCATAAACTAAGGCACACGCACATAAGGTGATGTGCTTTATAGTCATTTAGGTTCGGTTTTGAAGCTCTCTGTTCACCTTTAAACGATTATACTGTATTCAAATCGGACTAAATACATTTTTGAATATTATAACTAATTTGTATATTCATTGTTGTTTTATCTTCTCATTTCAGGTTGAATATGAAGACGGTCTTCCACAGTCCATATGTTCACTATGTGCTAGTAAATTTTCTATGATACGCAAATTTCGACTGAAATCTTTAAAGAGTAAGGAAAGCTTAAAATTAAAAAAAAATGAAAAGGAACAACAAATAAAGTTGCAACAAAAAGAAATGCCACTGAATATACCAGCCGAGCTCGATATCAGTAACGATTTAATTAACGATAATTACGGTCAGCCATTATCTGAAGTGGAACTTTTCGAAACAACACCATGGAATTCGTCAGATACATCTTTGATGGATAATGATACCTCTAAAACGGAAGTGGTGGTGGCGGTGAATAATGAATGCTATTTAGATACTTTTAATGTTGTTGAAGGACTGAACAAAGCTTGTCCAAAAGATAACATTGATTTAAGCATTAAGTCAAATATTGATGAAGAATCATTGCTGGACACTCAAAACGTTTACCAAAAGGCTATTGATGCCAAAACATTAGATAATACTTCTGACCAATCAAAAGCAATAACTGAAATTGTAACAACAGCCACCACTTTTGAATCTTCGAAAACTAAGATTAACGAATTTAACATAATGAATGCAATATCACAGGAAAAGCAATGCGTGTCCACATCGGCAGACGCCAATGCAATTAACGTTAATAAAGAAATTAATGACATTGAACAAGAACAAAATGCAAGTATTATAAATAAAGAAACTCAGGTTGATTTTAATGAAATTCAGCAAAACGTAAAGATAGTGAAAAGACATGAAAACACTTTTAAAGCAGAGCATGAAGTAGATGATAATATTGATAAAAAAGATCACAGGTATGATGACAAAAAAAATGCTAAGTCATTGAATAGCATTATCGAATATATGCCTCCAACATCAAATAAAGTTATGACTAATCAATTATCCGAAGAGTTAAGTATACTAAAAACTATACAACATACCACCGAATCAAATATTAATAGAACCTCAACTCAAACAAATCAAAGTGTACATACACTAACCTGCCTAACAAAAGCAGCTCTTAAAGAATACTCCTCACCTGAATGTACTATATCACGTCTTCATTTAAGATGTCGCAGAAAAACTGTACATGAAGAAATTACAAGGGGAACTAAAATGACTAATGAAAAGAGAGCCAGGAGAGGCAGTAAACATCCGTTTGAGGAAACAAATTCTAATTTAGAATCTACCACACGGTTAGAGATACAACGTTCATTGAGCGATTTCTCTAAGCTAGTGCCAATAACTGTGACTGAAACAATAGATAATGAAACCAAAAACAATAATTTTTACGGAAGTTATAATGAATTGAATTTAACCGTGGGAAAGAACTGCAAAAAACCAGCAAAAAGAAAGAGTTGTGAAGTTGGGAAAAAGCGTAATTCGATTAGAGATTGTTATGTGCGCTTACAAAAAATAAAGACGGATAACAAATCAATACTTATTGCTGAAACTGAAACCTGGTCAGAACCCACAACATATTTGAAAAATGAAACTAGTTTAAGAATTAATGAAAATATTGAAATAAAATGTAAAGAAGAATATTTACAGAAAAATATTGTAAATGGTGTTGAAAAACTGAAATTGGATAATAAATCGGACTTAATTGAAGAATGTAGTCCAAGTAAAAAATACAAGTCTATTGAAGATGTTGAAGATAGTGAGTTAGGAGAATGTCCAAAAGAAGTAAATACACATGAGAATAAAATTAATGGCAATAATGAAAAACGTAGTACTGTTAAAACATGTTTTAACAATATGCTAAAACAACATGAAGAACCTGCAGTTCCGCTAAACAAACATGAGTCTAATGCAGTTCCATTAAATCAGCATGAGGAGAACTCAGTTCCAATAAACGAATATAAATTAAATTCAGCTCCGTTAAACAAACATGAGTCAAATTCACTTTCATTTAACGAAATTGAGGCGAATTCAATTCCGTTTAACGAGTATGACGAGAATTTAGTTCGATTAAATAAACATGACGCGAACACAATTATATTAAGCGAATATGATGGACATTCAGTGTCTTTAAAAGGACCTGAGGCTTATTCAATTTCATTAAACGGAAATGAGACAAATTCAGTTCCATTAAATAAACATGATACGAATTTAGTTTCATTAAATGAACAAGGAACGACTTCAGTTCTGTTAGATGAACACGAGTCAAATCTAGTTTCATTGATTAAACAAGATACGAATTCTAATTCATTAAACAAACACGAGTCAAAAATGGTTACATTGAATGAACATGAATCATGTTCAGTGTCTTTAAAACACGAAGAGAATTCAGTTCTATTAAACGAACAACAGTCAAATACAGCACCATTAAAAGAACATCAGGCGAATTCAGTTTCATTAAATGAATATGCGCCAACAATTCCAGTAAACGAACTTGAGGCGAATTTAGTTCCACTAAATGAACATGAGGCGAATTTAGTTCCATTGAATGAACATGAGTCGACTTCACCTCTATTAATAAAACATAAAACAGAATGCATCGAAAAAGAAATACCCGAAGTAGTTAAAAGTAAAAGTAATGTAGAAAGTATACTAATTACTTCTAACGAAATTGTTCTCAATAATAACAACACTGTGGCACAGCCTGTTTCACAAAAAGTTCGTTTAATTCTCCAACGAAAACGGGGAGCTCGATACAAATGTCGTAGTACTGTTGAAGAAGATTCAAAAATATTAAAAGAAACTGTTGTTCGCAGAAGTAGAAGGCAAGAACTCAAAAAGCAAGTGCAAGAAACTGATTTATATGAAGATTTGATACAGCCTAGTGAAGTTGCCGTTGAGAAGTCCATAACCTACACACATGAAGCTAAAAAAAAATTTAATTTAAGTCCGTGTAAAAGTATGGTGGTACCAGCAGAAAGTAGTGTTACAGTAACTCCAATTCACTCACCGAGTAATAAGACATTAGCCTTTGATGAATTATATAAAGAAAATTGTGCGAATGATTCCAATAAAATCCAAAACGTAAATAAAACGCCAAAAGAACTTATTGTAAAAGTACCATTAAGTGTTTTAACAGAAGATTTTCAACGAAGTTGTACAATCAGACATTCAGATAATGATGAATCAGAATCATTTGCGGGAAGCAGAAATTACGTATATCTACATGAAGCTCAATTTAAAAACAGCAAGTCGAATGGCAGCGCTAATGAGAAACCAACGACCACAACAACAGAAAATTTTTGCATAAGTGCTCCAGCAGACTGCTCCGATACTGCTGGAGCACATATTACAACAGAGAAATCAATCAGCAGAGTCCTAAACAATGAATGCCATGTATCCAATGATTCTAATAATTTGTCAGCAAAATCAAATGAATTGCTCTCGCCGCTACCCTGTAGTCCTGGTAATTGCAGTAGCAGTGACGATCTTGAAGTTTCATATCAGAGTAGTATAAGTAATAAAGCAGACATTAATACATCTTCTGCAGATAGTATGGAATCTTTTGATAATGTATCTAGCAATGATGGGTCTTGTGCAATAAAAGCGTCCTCAAAAATTCATGATTTCATTAATGAATTCCAAACGAATTGTATTGATGCGTCTGAAATTGATTCACCTGAGCAATCATTGAGTACACATGTTTTGTATGATTCAAAAGGAGACGAAACTGAAAATGTCACATTTTCAAATTCAATACAACAGGATATACCAACGGCCCTAAGTGACACAAATCTGAATGAAATGCAAGACGTGGAAAACACACTTAATGGCATTTTAAATGAAATGCAAGACCAGCATATATACACACCTGTGTCATCGCATACGGATGACTTCTTCAATCAATCAGTATATTCACCATTATCTGATGCACAAGTTACGCCGGCGCATAGTTCATATGCGAATAGTCCGACCGGTAGTACTGCTGCAGAAACATATGCAGTAAACTCCCAAGCTGTAGAGAGTGTAACAACTCCTAATGAAGAACATAAAAGTTCAAATATTTTTGAAAGCAATTTCCCTACCTATAATGAATGCTTCACCGAAGATAGTACCCAATCGGAGTTAATTGGTTTTCAAAATGATATACCTTGTTTTGAGAATATTGAATTATCATCAAATACAAATACTACAACAAATACACCTGTTCACAATTCGGAAAGGGAATTAGTTTATAAAAATGGATTATATCATTCCGAAAATGGCATTGGAAATATAAGTTTAAACAGTACTGGTGAATTAAATTGCACAGATATTGCCTCAGATGTAGAACAAGATTGTACTACAAGCGCAGAAGCGTTCTCACCTGGTTTGCAAGAAGTAAACACGGGTTTTATTGAAGGTGCAGAAAAAGAATACGTTTTAGATAATACATCTGTACAAGTGAATCAAATATTGAATGAGTTTGACCAACCAGATAAAAACTCAATAGTACATACAAAGGAAGAAGCACAAGAGCAACAAATTGATCATCAACGAATTCCAGAATCTCAAGTGACTCAACAAGTTGAGCAACAGCAGTACCAACAACAGCCACTTCTTCATCAACAACAACCCCAACATTCACAACATTCGCCACAACATCAACCCCAACATTCACAACATTCACCACAACATCAACCCCAACATCAATCCCAACATCAACCTCACCAGCAACTTCAACAGCAACCTCACCAGCAGCTACACCACATACGGCAAATATCGCAACAACAATTTCAACATCAACCATTTCAGAATGTGCAACAATTGCAACCATCGCCGCCAATGTTGCGAATGCAAATGGATAATGTGCCAATATCATCAGCAGATTCTATGGCAGGCATTTGTAAGCCAATGATGACTCAACTAGTTAATAGTGGCATGAACAAAGTATTGATGCCACAGCCTTCACAAACGGAATTAGTTGGGCAAAATTTGCCCAGTAACGCTAAGATACAACTGATTACTTTGTCCAACGGAACAACCGCAGCAATCGCACAAATACCACAAAATACTACACAAAATACGCAATTAAATACAAATGCCTTGAATATTGGAAATGGTAATGCACGTCTTAATCTCTATACAACATTAACTCCGCATGGCATACAATGGGCAGCACCTGCAGTTGCCAACACTATGAATCCACTCGCAAGACAAGCAACTGGCAACAACACAACTACATATTATATCAATGCTAATTTATATCAACACAATTTAATAGCCAGAAACACAATACATAACCCAGTGCATGGTCCACATCTAGCACAAGGTTCACATTTACTACAATCTCCACATCCAGCACTTGCTACTCAACCAACACAACATCCTCTTAGTAGTACTCTAAATGCACCCACAAGTACTGCAACTACAGTCCGTACTCAAGTGCTGTCTGAACGGGAAAAGAGTTCAGTTGATGCGAATGAGAACTACATTGAAGGCATGCAAAATCAGCCTATTATGATTGTAATACCGCACACCAATGCTGCCTCAGGCACAAACTCAACGCAACTATATCCGGTAAATAATGAGCTAAGTACATTAAGATTAGCACCTCAGACGCAACAAACAGTTTTACTACAGACATCACCGCTACGTAATACCAACTCTACACAATTCATAACCACGCCTGTTAACTCACCGTCCTCCAATCACAACAGTCAGAAAACATTGTCCCAACAACAAATGCAACAGCAACAAATGTTACAAGAACAAATAAAAATACAACTGCAACAACAACAAATTCAGCAACAGCAACAGCACCAGCACCAACAACAACAGCAAAAACAAGAACATTTACTAGAACAATCAAAACAACAACGCCAACAAAAAGCACAAAAGCAACAACAACCAAAACAACGTCAAACCAGAAAGAATGCAAAGATGCGTTGCGAGCCACAACAACAACAACAGCAGCAACAACAGCAGCAGCAGCAGCAACAACAAGAAACACAAGTAAAAGAGGAAAGCGAGCAAAAACAGAAAGTTAATCTTACGTGCCGTTTTTGCCATAAGCGTGTAAAATTTACTAATAATCTGGACTACAGCAAGCACATCATCGACACGCATCCCGCTGAAAATCCATTTAATTGTCCCCATTGTCCTATGCATTTTACGCGACGTGCTAAACAGCAACAACATTTGCGGGAAGCGCACGGCTCGAATCGCTTCCAATGCGCTCAGTGTAATGAGAGCTTTTGTGCTCAACGTAAATTAGATTTGCATTTGCAACGTTATCATGCGCCAGAATCATTGCCACAACACCAGCAACAACAGCAGCAGCAACACCAGCAACAACACCAGCAACAACAACAGCAGCAACAACATCTGTATGAACAAACGCAGCAGAATGCAACGTGGCAGCAAGATACCTCAAGTTCACAACAGTCGCTAGTGCACGTGGAAGATGTTCATCTGCATGTCAGTGAAGAGAGTAAAGGTACCTACAATATTTTTGTATCTTGTATCCTTAAATATGAAATTACCGTTTTTGAATATAAAAATAATTGGCAAACTTTTAATTTAGTAATCGATATAATCGACCCTTGATATCAGCACAATTTTGCCACTTTGCTGTTTATTGTAGTTACGATATCTGCTTCAGTAATTGGTTATTGAAATTGTTCCCACGAAGTGACCAGCTGAATGAATTCGGTAGAGGCGAGGATCTTTTTGCTAAAGTCTGCAGAAGACAAAGAAGAGTTTAGCTTAACCACCAACATTACTGCTGGTTATACTTACTTACTTACTGGCATAATTTTAATACGGTTGCATATAGAATGTATATTTCTTATCTTTAATTCGATGACAGTACAGATCTCCTATCAATGATGTGGGCGTACTTTTTTTTGCAAGAATTAAAAGAATGAAGCAACAGAGGCCAGTTATCGTGAGCTTATCTAGCAAACGTTGTAGTGCGATATTTTTTCAATTTATTTTCGTTGTAGTTTTTGCCCTCTGAGGTTGTCATAAAGAAAATACAAAGACTTTTTAGAAATATCGTCACGAAAAAGTGTTTGTTTGGCGATTTGCATTCATAGTGCACTTGCTGCAGATAAAATATTAGCTAAGTAAAGTATTTCCTTCCCTCTTATTTGTATGGTTCGTTCTTCTTAAATGCAAGGCACCGACGTCATTGTTGTTGCATAAAATTTAAAATTCTTTGTTGGTCTCAAGAATAAAAAAGAACCTTTAACACTTGGTTAAAATTAATGGACAGTACTTTGTTCATAATTGAATTCCTTAGTAGTTTTATACTTTTTAATTAGCATATATAACTTATTCACTCTTAACTTTCGTTTTTATCTAACAAATCATTAAGTTTTCATAGGTGCGAACTCGCCTTAATGCCTTTATCATACTATACCGTTCTTTATGGCACTAATTAAAACTTTAGTCCTGTCATTCCATAAATATGGTACATTCTTAACGGAAGTAATGGTTATGAATAATAGAATACTACAATAAAAATTTTATGTAATTTTTTTTGGATATACATATATCCAAATCGTATGATCTTTCAAAATATTTTCTGGATTTAATTGTTCGTATGCTGCAAATACAAACGATTAAACTTAAACCCTGCCGAATAATTTCGCAGAATATATATATTTCTACATAAAGAATTATCAATACAAAGCATAGTTATATCATTTCGATTGATCGTGTTCTGTCTACTGTAAATGATATAAGCTTGCAGAATATATACAAGATAATTCTCCATCAAAAAATATCAATACACAGCATAGTTATATAACAATTACCAAAAACAATTACAAAGACTCCTGTGTCCATTGGAATGTCTACTGTCTACTGTAAATGATATAGGCTTGCAGAATATATACAAGATAATTCTCCATCAAAAAATATCAATACACAGCACAGTTATATAACAATTACGCATAACAATTACAAAGACTCCTGTGTCCATTGGAATGTCATAATTTTCGTATAATGTGTTTGTTTAGTAACCTTATTCATTTTATTTCTTTACGATTTGGCAAATCAGAGAAGATTGTCTTCTCTGACAAATGGGCACGTTCGCGCCTAATTTTTTTTTTATATCCATGAAATATATATTCCTTTTTGAAACTCGTAAGGTACCAGCTCCTTTTTAAAAGTATTGCATAGTTCTTTTCGAAATGTTCCATTGAATAGCATATTGTCTTTCATTGTAGTGCAGATTACATTGAATTTTAGTCAGCACTCCGAGGCACTTCTGACACAAATGCAGTTTTTTCCCACCACTACAGCATTTAGTAATAGTGCCAGTTTTGTTTTAACGTGTTATGCTTCAAGAACCGAACGATGGCTCTAATATTAGTAACTTATAGAGAGATTTCGAAAACACAACAAAAATATTTTTTATTTTACTTTAATTAAATGAATTTTTGGCTATCCAGGCAGCTGCTTCGAGTATTGCCAGCTTGTGGTTTTCCGCGTTTGATTTCCATCACAAACAAAATTCGTTCTAAAAAATTGAGACGTAAACGCGTCCACAGACTTGGATATAATAAAATCAGCTATGATTAAGAAAAATATTAGACGTTATGCTGCCACCAGTTCAATGTTATAGCAGTTTGATGTTGGTTAAACTTCCACTTGGCCACTCTGTTTCATATATGTATATGTATTATATTTATAGCATCATTTATTTTTTACGTCATGCTCTATTACTAGCCTTCTAATAGTAATCTATTTATTTATTTGTAAATTTGACCAACCTATTACTAAACTGCAATACCATAAAAATATTTTAGTAAAATACACACGTTTTACATACACAAGATAACACTCAATGGATCTACTGAGCTCATTTAAATTCAATCAATACTTAGTTTTTGCAAAAACTTGTGCAACTAAAATTCCATTACTAAAAGATTTTCCGGCTATTAAAGTCACAAATATAATAGATTATATGAAAAATAATATTATACAAAGAAAAAAAAACAAAAACAAAAAAAAAAAAGAATGCACTTCCCAAGGGACTCATAATTTTCTGTTGTGATTAGATCGATATAAATGTCGTCTTCTAGTGTAAAATTCCTGAAAGCCAGGACAAGCAAAATATAATGTTTTTTTAGGGTGAAAGACCATTTTTTTTTTTTGCAGTCTTGTGTCCTTTTAGTGTTCGATGTGTTATGTGATGTCATGCTAACATGACTTATAAAAACTTGGAGAAGCGTGAAAACATTTTAACGCATGTTTTACGCCAATGTTAAATGCCTTATTAATGAGTTCAAAGTTGCGATGTAAAGGAAGGAAATACAATATATTTGGTTTTAACCCTTTAAATCAAAAATCACAGCCAATTGTCAAATAATTTCATAGTAGATTACAAATTTGTTACCCTTTTTTATAGTTTTTTACGCAATATAGGCTGTCATAATAATAGAGCTTATTATATTCAATTTGAAATGAATATTGGTTATTATAATCAATGATATGTTTAACTCCTCCACACACTAAGTAAACAATAGGTTTAAATAATATTGATTTATTTCTTTGGATTATGAAATCTATTGTTTATCATTTAAATATATTTAATTTTGTTGTTGTAACCCGATGGAACCTGTTTGTGAAGTCCTTTTAAGAGGCGTCCAAGGGCACTTGGTCGTCGTTGACACCGAGGCTCTGGGATGTAGACCCAGCCATTCTTGGGACAATTCAATTTTGTATTATACTTTGTTGTTGTTGTTGTTGTTTTTGTAGCTCACATATATGTGCTTGTTTAATTGATGTTGATATATATTGTTAGTAGTGATAATGGATTACGGGGTAGGTAGGATACCGGAACCAGTCATTGAGTTCAATGACCAAGTGGCCTTTAGCACTTTAAAAGGGACACTTTGTAGTCGATTATATTGATGTATTAAATCAATTTGTTGTTATTTATATATAGGAAAATATGTAAAAGATATATATAAATCTTAATATATACATAATTTGTAATAATATATGTATATAAGTATTTATGTTAATATATGTAGAAAAATATTTATATAGAAAAATATATATATAGAAAAATATATATATATAGAAAAAAATATATATATAGAAAAATATATATATAGAAAAATATATATATAGAAAAATATATATGTAGAAAAATGTATACAGTCAAAATTCCATAACTCGAATTATCATTTTGCAAAGAAAAAATTTCGACTTATGGAGACTTCGAGTTAAAGAATTTTTTTGTAATTATATGTAATTTGCTTTCTAAACCCTGTTGCACTCTAGTTAGTTCGAGTTATAGAAAATTCGAGTTGTAGAAGTTCGAATTATGTAAATTTGACTGTATATAGAAAAATATGTATATTAATAAATATATGTAAATATATAAATATTTACACGTATATGTATATGATGTATATGTATATGATGTATATGTATATGATGTATATGTATATGATGTATATGTATGTGATGTATGTATGTGACATCATATAGATGTATATGTATATGAATATGTATATGTATATATAGATATAGATGTATATGTAGATGCTTATGCATATATATATGTATATACATATGTAGTTGTATATAAATACAAATTTTTCATAAACAATGGTGTTGTAAAGTAATAATATTCTTTTTGTTTTGATAGATGTTAATTTGTCTTTGAAAACTAACGATCAAATAGCTATAAATACTTCGTCCAGTTCAAAACCTCAACAGCAACTTATACTTTGCTGTCCAGACTGCGATGAAAGTAAGTCTTAGCTTTTGTTTAAAAAAAAACAGATTTATTAACTATTTTTTTTAATTAATAATAATTTCTTTTTTTTTCGTTTAATGTAGCTTCAGATAATCATAATGCCAATCATCAATGCCAAAATACACAAACAACTCAAACAATGCATTTGACAATGCCCTCACCTGAACAAACCGAACCGGATTCTACGTCTAATACTCTGCGACAATATCGTAAACGTCGTGCATCTGTGAAGTATTATATCAATGATGATATTTATGCTTCTTCACATGCTGTTAATTCGCCATCTCCATCTGCACCCACCACATCAACAAATTCACCACCGACCTCTTCGGCGAAAAAAGAACAAATGCAAAAAGAACGCATTGTGCGCGGTAGTAATAATTGTATCTACTGCGATGAGCGATTTACTAATGATATAGCGCTGCGAAAACACCATCAACTAGCGCATAGTAATCAGTCTGTATTGCCGCCCATGTGCTCTACATCCAAGCGAGGTTTTCGCATGCGAAACGCTCTACAACGTCATACGGAGAGTCATGACAGTGAAGGGCGTCCGTATGAATGTAATCTCTGCTTAGTAAGTTTTCCACGTCGTTCACAACTAACGCTGCACAAATTAACCGTGCATTTCTTGCAGAAACCTCACGTGTGTAATGAGTGCGGCAAGCAATTCGCCACTGAAAGTGCGCTTAAAACGCACACTAAATTCCATGGAGGTAAGTTTTCAATGGTTTCTTGGTTGTTGGGTTTTAAGTATTGCATTCGTCTCGATTATATTTTTTCCTTTTATTAAATTTTTTTTTTTTGGATTTTAATATAATTACTACTTATTAGTTTGTTTGCATGGTATTGACTTTCTTTTTGTTATTTTTAACTACACATAATATAGTAACGTAGTGTAATCGTAAGTGTAATGAAAGAAATTTGTGTAATAATTGTCACTTGAACCGTTTAACATAATTGTCAGTTAATGTGTGTTGAGGTAGGTTTTGGTAAATGTGTTTGGAGGTCATTACAAAACTCGACTAAATAATCGATAGCGAAATGTGTGAACTAGTGAAATAGTGAATATTAAAATACAATTATATCTACAATAACCATTCATCAAATCACTACAATTACAATTTAATCATAGTTGTCTATAAGTGACCGCCCAAAATTACTGGAATTACTAGTGACAGTATTGAATAACTCTAAAAGCTTTTGGAGTAATTATTAATTTTCCACAAAAAAAAAATTAATCAATATATTTGTATCGTTACCGACGCTTTTTTAGTAATTACAACCACTACTGTCTAAAAATTAATGTTTCAATCTAGAATAATATTTACTTATGCTTAGTAGTGGCAATACAAAACAATATTTTACACTTAGTTCGGATCCACTGGATTCGGAACAATATTTTAGAATATTAATTATTGTATTAATTATACTTCACTAACTGACATTGTCATAGTGAAGGCAAATGAATTACTGATTGAATTAATAATAATATAGGACATAAATTAACATTCTACGAGGGCTGTTCAAAAAGATTTGCATCCATCATACATAGAAAATAATGTCTTTAAATTTTTTGTTGTCTATTTTTTGATATAATCTCTTCTGAACTCGACACACTCTTTTTTTGAACTTTTACCCTTTGAGCCAAACTTTCAACTTCAAAAACAAGAAATAATTACTGAGGGTTAAATCTGGTTAGAAAAAAAAGGGATGACCAAACAATACAAAAGGCAAATCGTGAACTTGAAATATGGCAAATGCTATATGTTTTCACATTTTATTAACAGCTACGAATCTGTCTAAGTCTAAGAAGGCCTTGACATTAGAAATGCTGAAATCTTTATTCGAATTCTGTCGACCTAAATGGGTATGACCTAAATCAACCTTAATAGCAAAATGAAAATTTTTTGACAGCTAGAATTACAAACAAAACTCTTGTGTAAATCTAATGGACTATAATACCGTTTGAAGCGCATTTTTGTGTACGTCGTAAGATTTTGATCGTCCAGAACAGTCTAACTAAGCGAAATTTTACGATATATTTTAAAGACAGCTATATAAACTTTTTTATTGCATATAATGGTAAAGAGTTCCAGTTGACTTTACTTAATTTGGATTAAATTTTTTTCTTTTTTTATATATATTTTTTGTGTATTTTATTTAAACAAAATGTAGAGTTTAAATGAACAACAACAAGAGGTTTTTTAATTAATATTACAAGTAAGTTTACTTATCTAAGATGAGCATATAGATCTGAGCTAGTCATCTCCTTGCTGGTTAAAACACCTCAAAAGGTCATTTACAAATGACCTATTATTTTCTACATTCAATTCAATTAACTACATTGAATTGCTCTTTATTTTCACAATATTTTCAAGTTGGTGCATAATAGAAATTATTTGAAATGATTTTTCCAATAAAAACAACCGATATATAGATTTAAATTATTTAAAATAATTTAGAACAGTAACACTCATTAATGAGATTATTGTCTTGGGTACTTAAAAACTATAATAATGCTAATAAGTAATATTGATATTCATTATAAGTAATGAAAAAATAATGTTGATTATGATTGATCGAATGGCGTAAATAAAGTGATAAAGAAATAAACTATTTGATACATAAATAACTTCAACATTAATGTAGGATCACAGAGTAGTTAATAGGTTGTTATAAGATTATATATATTATATAAAAAATACTGACTTTTAATTAGAAGTAATTAATAGTAATAATTAATAAATATAAACATTAAAAAAATGTTTGTTAAGTAAGTAGTAATGATAATATTGATAATCAAATGCAAATGAGTTGTAAATAAATAACAAAAAAATTATAATTACTATTTAATTAAAATAGCAAACATTTAAAAATGAAGGAATTAATTAAAATTACTACTATAATTATTAAAGTAGAGTTAATACCACAATGGATATTTTTATTAATCTAAAAATAAATTAAATGCAGTTACTAGAATGAAAAAAGTAATGAATACAAAGTACAATTTAATTAATTAAAAATAAATGAAAAAAAAATTAATTACTATTTATTAAAAATTATGTTATTTACTATTAATGAAATTTAAATAAAAATAAAAATTAATTGTTTACGATGGTGAACATGAACGCAGTTTTTTAAAAATATAAAAAAACTATTAATTTTAGCTATTTCATTTCGTACAAACAAAAAGTAATAATCTATTTTATTAATTATATGGATCTTACGCGTTATCGTATCAATATAATTAAATTATATATAAAAACGAAAAATAAAAATCACTGAACAATAAAAATATTTTTCAAATTATAATAAACAATCGGATTAGATAATTCCATCAATTAAATAATAATAATTGTAATAAAAAATTAACAAAGAAACATTATTTAAAAAAAATATTTTTAAACAAATTAAATTAACTAAAATAAAATTAAATTAAATTAATTATTAGCTTCATTACAGTATCATATAGAGGTTATGCTAGTGAAGTTTAGAAAAGTAGTCTACGAAATTGCACCAAATCTTAGCAGTGTAAGCACTGACAATTTAAAAAAAACTTTAACATTATTTATTAATATAATTAAAGTTTAATTTTAATTGCTTTATTATATTTTCATTTAAGCATTCAATTCTTAATTTAACTTATATATATATATATTATAAAAGGAGCACCAGCTAAGGTGATCCAGCAATAAAAACACGAAGAACAAGAAGAAAATACGACGAAAAAAACATATTGGTGAATAAATATACCATTGCGCTTAAAAATTTAGAAGAAAACTTCTGTAAATATTGTTAGTGTTAAAAGAAAATCTTTTAAATTTTGATGGATAATTCTTTCAGTTTTATTAATATAGTTAACAATTTAAAACTTCTCTTATTTCCTATAATCAAAGAAACTTAAAAATAAATGCCGTTTGCCGTTTTTGATTAAAAACATCTATATCTTCCTATGTGATCCCTAGACTCATAACTAATATCTTAAATATATTTATTTTCTATACTAATTGAATTAGAGGAGTGTTTCTATTTATTTTTTCTTAATGATTTCAAATAATAAAAGTCAAACACTGAAAATAATCTTCGATTCTTTAAAACTACAAATTGATATACCAGTTTAGAATGAAGGTATCGCTTTGAAACTTAATTCTAAAATCATAATGGGTTCACTTCTTAGAGAGACGGGTTGTTACATTTATATACTTATTTATGTTGAGTGATATTTTTACATTTCTAAAATTTTCTATTCTAACACCTGAAATTATTAGATATTATTGCTCATAACTTTTTCTGATTCAGAAGATTTAGTTTAAAATAAATTTTTGATGAATAATATTTTTAATCTAAAATAGAACATATATTTAGATTTTTTTTTATTAGTTTCTAAAGAGAAAATTATATGATCTTTACATGTTTATGAGTTTTTTTATTTGTTTCATAAGTTTATAGTTTATTTAGGTGTTTATTTCCCAAGTTTATTTTTATAGTCACCTTTTTTAGTATAGATATTTAGTATCGCTCTGTTGTCATTATAACTTAATTTATTTTAAGCTGTGTTAAATTGTTTTATTAACCATGAAAATTGTATTGTTTATTTTTAAGCTTTCTTGAGAACCAAAATTGAACCACCTACACAACAATTATTATTCATAAAATGAATTTAAATAAAAATAGTCGCGTGTTCATCAAAATGCATAAACACTCCATCCGAATCGATACTTGAGACAGAAACAAATGATCTCTTGCTAATGACGTGCACCCAATCCATATATAATTACAACCGATCTATATACAAAACATTGTATGTTCCTTAACTCACAACACAATGGAAGACGACATCTTTTCACTAAATAAGCTACACAACAATTTTATTTCATAATCCCACAATAATTCAATTTTTAATTAAATAATTATAGCGGATCACTCTAACCACTTAATTTAATTAAATTTCTTTTCCCTTGGTTTGCGATTGGTGTTTCTTCTATGTGTTTGCATTGTATTGAAATTTCAATTTAATACTCGTACATATTCATTGGAAAATATATAAAAAAAATTCTCTTTAAAATTACAGAAAAAAGTAAAGAATGCGAAATTTGTAATCGAAAATTTTTTCGATTAAGAGATTTTCGGATTCATCGACGCATTCATACTGGGGAACGGTTTTATAAATGCGCACTTTGTCCAAGTTCATTCCTTCACTATACGCGATTAAGTGGTAAATCTAAAGATTTAGTTTTTAAGTTTTAACACACTTTTAAAAGTCAAGTCTTCATTTGTGAGTGTTTATAATTTAAAAAAAAAATAAAAATAAAAAATATTTGACAATTTTACTTAAATACAAATCACTTCTATCTAAAATAGAAACTATCCAAACAATAGGCTATATTTCAAGGAAAAATAACACTAATAAAATCTCTCCATACACATACGGAGAAAAAGACAGCCTTCTAAAGATAATATTACTTAGTGAAAGAAGTTGGAGGGAATTGATTTATTAAAAGTTTTAAATAAAGTTAGTAGCTCAGTAAAGATTGATGAAAGCTTAATAACTTAACAGACTTGAGACCTAATGAATCTTATACTTTTCCTTAGGTACATTTTGATTAATTAAAGGATTAACAACATTATTGATTATTTATTTTAATAACATATTAAATAATTTCATATCTAAATTTTTTAAGTATATTTACCTATGATCTTTATGGAAATCTTTTTAAACAATGATATGTAGTTCTATAGCATAATAGAAATTATTAAGTATATATTATTACCTTATTTATTCATTAATTGTAGTTAAAATAATATTTTAGATATAAGTGATGGGTACAAAATCAAAAACAGAGTTATGAATCTTAAAATATTTGATGAAATTAACCAAATAGGATCATTAGATTAATGATATTGGCAATTTAAGGTATTTAAATTGAAATATCTACACTATGAAATGCTTTATAAATAACATAGTCAGGAATTTTAATTTTTATTGATAATATTCCTATATTATAATGTAATCTTAGATATAAAATATACATATAAAATTAAATTATAACAATTATTACAATACCACAATTATTAAAAAGTATTAATAAATTATTTATTAAAATGACAGTTCAAATAGATTTAAATCTATATATGTCCACCAAGTAAACTACTGGCTATATATGTGTGGACTGACAATTCAAGGTAACTTGTATTTTGAGTAATTTCCTAGGAAACTACTTATAACTTAATTTGTCTTATTTAAAGAATAACGATAAAATGTTAAGTATATCTTTGTAAATATGAAGAGATAGCCTCAGGAGAGAGAACAAAAAATTGACTTTTATTTTCAATTTTTAATGCTAACCTCCATAATTTATTTTTAATTTGATTAAGAATAAAGCTTCGTCGTATTAGTGAATGTAAATAAGTTTTATAATTTAGTAATAAAAGAGGCCTCGCAATTCTGATGTCGCCGACATCCAGCATTCCACCACTGAATATATATATATTACACTATAATACTATAATACATAAAATAAAAATTTAATACAAATTAATGAATTGGTCTAATTTTGATATATGTGGAAATAAATATCAGAATGGACTATTCTGTACAAGTGTTTCTGAAAATTAACGTATTAGTTTAATTTTGATAAACATAAGTACAAATAAATATCAGAATGGTCTATTCGGCACAAGTGTTCTATTCTAACTACTTGGGGCCATAGTTCTAACCTTTATTAATAGTTCTGTTATCATTTTTTATTTGAAAACGTTTTATTTAAAGCATTAACTCAGTTAATTATTTTGTTATCTGAAATTAAAATAAAAACTTAATAATGCATCTAAAACTTGTCTTGTGTTATATACCCGTATAAACTGAGAAAACTCATTTTATTTATTAGACAAGGCTTTACCATAAAATGTTAGGTGAAGTCCATTGTAAATTTATATCACATGGGTAACATCATACATTTGCTGTTTTTAATTTGTAGCAAATAATATATATTTATTGTGCATAGATAGCTATGTATAATTAAGTTACTTTAACTTGAGAATATTCTATTTCTCTGCTGTGAAGATGGTTGAAGCAAAGTGTTTTGTTACCAGATGCCAATTGCGGTTTGCTTCAGTTGTTTTATTAATTAGATTTTTTTAATTTTCTTTTAAACTTGCATTGAAGAGGAAATGCCCGCAGTTTGCATACGAAAAAGGTGCGTCCAGCGTCACCTACTCTCTATAGAGCCATGCTACAAAACAGTCGGCTTGTAATTTATTGCTTCATGCGCACGATGAAGCCAAGTATAGTATAGTCAAGCATAACGTTAGTGTACTGACCATCTTGTTCACGTCTCCGTTACCCATCGTTCTTGTCAAATACTTCACGTTTATTGTCTGGCCTGCCTGGGCTGTCATCTGCAAAGTAAGTTCTTGTGACATTCTCAACTGCTGCTATGTTTTGTTTAACTCTTTAAAAAGAATGTCGATTGACATTGAATTGTATTATTTGTACATTAAATGAAATATTATTGAATATTTGGTAAATTAAAATTTTTAAAAACACTTTTTTTTTTAAATTAATAAATAATTAACTTTTGATTTTACACAAAGTTTAGATAAAATTTTTTCTTTTTGGTTTTATTTTTGGTCAAATAATTAAAAGCTAAAAATATAGATAAATGATTGATCTTTACATTTGTTAGTAAATTTTTATTACACCTTTATACAATGCATCTTACCATCTTACCACACCTTTGTTGCACCCTTGCATCTAACATTTACGAAGGCGTCTGTCTGATCGTTTCGTCATTGTATGCATTTCATTCAAATGATTTGATTTAACACAGATGGTAATTTCACTACTCCTACTTGTTTTGGACAGTACAAACAAACCTTGTTCTTACTTAAATCTTCTTTTAATATTTTTACGACTTTGTTGGATAAATTGACCTTAATAAATGCAAATTGTTAAAAAAAGATTTGTATCTATATGGCATCATAACTGCACCTTGTTGTTAGCCAGTTAGTTTACAGCAATCTGTTCTGTAGTTCTGTAGCAACTGAATCATCGAATACACTATCACTGAACATACTAAGAATGCAAGAATGCATGTTAACTTCCCAAAAAAAGGTATTTTATTGTTAGCAAGTCATCAGGCAATAAGTGTCCCCTGACATGTCTTGAGGAAGGACAACTTCTCTTCTGTTTATCAACTATATGGATTTATCTTAAGATCAAATTCAATTGTTGTTTTGTTAAGCTTGTCTTAGCTCTGATGGGCAAATATTCAGCAATAAATCGTGTTTGCCATTGAAATTGAAATTGTTAATATATGAAATCAAATCAAAATACTTTTCGCTATGTCCTTCAGTAAATTGATTTATATAAATTAAAAAAAAAAGACTTCTCTGAGAGACTGCACATTTTTTATTTTTGTAGTAATCAATAGTTTAATAAACTCAATTTTAAATTTATTAATAAATTTAAATACATAAATTTATATTTTATTATTTATAATTTTTTTAATTTGAAACAGATTTATTTTTTTTTGTTCAATATAAGCTTAAATCCAAATTTTTTTATATAACAAATATTATTTAATAATATGAATTTAATTTTAAATTTATTTCTAAATTTTAATGTATGCATTTAATATATTATTTTAATAATATTTAATTAATTTATTTTTTTTTTATAATAATTGGCAACAAATTTATTTTATTTTATTCAATATAATCTAAACTTAAAGTTTTTTATTTAGTAACAAATATTATTCAATAATATGAATTTAATTTTAATTCTATTATTATATTTACATATACAAATTTAATTTATTATTTTAATAATATTTAATTAAATTACTTTTTTTTACAATAATTTGAAACAAATTTATTTTATCTTTTATTTTTTATTTAGTAACAAATATTATTCAATAATATGAATTTATTTTAATTCTCTTATTATACTTAAATATGTAAATTTATATTTTTTTTAAAATAATTTGCAACAAATTTATTTTATTTTAAATAACTTAATTTTAATATAAAAATAGAAATTATTTCTATAAATCAAGATTTAAATTTTTTATTAAATATAATTTTTTAAATAATTTTAATTAATAAAATGTGTCCTTTTTTCTTATTTCCAGCTCACATTAAAACTCATGCTCCACTTGGTATGTACATGGAAGAGACTGGACCAATTTTAAATGACGTACAACAAAAAGAACACATACAACAACAGACACAGTTTGTGTCCACAGCCACAGTAACAAATACAACAAATGAAGCTGAAGTTCAAATTCAAACACAACACCAACAGCACCTTCCCCAAATTATGGAGACAACTGTAACTCCAATACCACCCTATACATCCTAGTATTTTTACGTGATCTATAAATAGACAAAATCATAATCTTTCGCAAATTTTAAAATTAAATTTCAATGCAAACAAAGTTTTTAAAATTAGATATTACAATTACAATTGTAAAATCATGTAAAAACACATTTTAATTTTCTGTACAAATCAATTTAAATTTACCGCAACTAAAACTAACTAATATATATTACTAATATTAGAAATATTTATTAAAATAAAAAAATGTGTTTTTTTTTGTGTTTTAGTTTAATTATATTTTTAAATATTTTGTAGTTATAAGTTAAACATTTGTAAAGGTAGTAAATTTATATAAGATACAGAGTATATATACGACATAAGAATAAGTAAGAATAATACGTTGAACGAAGACTTTAATAATATTTTTAATTAAAAATAAATAGATTAACTAATTATCTAGTGCTTCAGTTTCAGTCTCTTTGAATTTATTTATATTTAAAAAATTCGTTTAGCAAATAAATAAATAAATAAAACAACTCACACTACATGTAATATAAAGAATTCCAAAATTTTGTATTGATTTAAATCAATCTAAGAAAGATATACTCTATTTCCAGTTGCAATGCGAGACAAATACAAAAATCCATCAATCATCTAATATTTATATTTAATATTTATTTTTCTTTTGACATATTACTATATATATAAATATATAAAGCGAATATATTTTTAGACTTAAGAAATTCTTACTATTAAATATTTAAATATCTCATATTTCGGATTGTTAATTATAAAATATATGTTTATAAATATATATGTTTACATATATATTTTGAAGAAGCTTTTAAAGTTTCTATATACATTTATACATTAAGACCGAAAAGTTTTCGGAAATTCTCATTTAAAATTCGCGCGCTGTATATTTTTCGATATTTTAAGTTTATGTAGTTTGGCAGCAATTAAGGACAATTACTATGCCAAAAATGAGCGCGATCTGTCAGACAGTTCGTTTACGGCAGCTGTTGAAACCAGTTCACCTCAGTAGTGCGTTGCGAAAAAAACAATGGAAAAAAATATTGAACAAAGAGTTTGCATCAAATTTTGTGTTTCGAACGAAATTTCGTGTGCAGAATCGTTGCGAATGCTACAAAAGGCTTATGGGGAATCAGTTTTATCGAAAACTCAAGTTTATGAGTGGTACAAGGCCTTTCAGGACGGTCGTACGCCGGTCGAAGACATTTCGCAACGCACTACTGAGGTGAACTGGTTTCAACAGCTGCCGTAAACGAACTGTCTGACAGATCGCGCTCATTTTTGGCATAGTAATTAATGACAGTGCTGCCAAACTACATAAACTTAAAATATCGAAAAATATACAGCGCGCGAATTTTAAATGAGAATTTCCGAAAACTTTTCAGTCTTAATGTAGCTACTTAAATCTCTAAATTGTAATTTATATAGTTTTGTCTGATCAAACTCTCTCCAAAATCAAAATGTAATTATTTTAGGAATATGCATGTTACAAATTCTTTAATACCAATTATATTAATTTAAGTATCTAAAATCAAAAGGCACAATACTGAACTGTGTAACTCAGTAAAATGAAAGCAATAATACAAAAATTATATTATTGTTTGCAAGAAATTGTGAAAAAAAATTTTTTTTTAAAAATGTTTAATTTTAATAATTATAATCTCATTATATTGAAATTTGAAAAGAGATATTAAAATAAAGCAGTTTCAATTAAAATAGTTTGTAAACAAAATATATGAATTATATTGTTGTTTTTTTTCTTTTAGTTTTCCATAAGGATAGTTCTATCCAGAATAGATACCCATTTGAGTGTTATGATTTCTATTTGACAAATTTTTTTGTAGAAACACAAAGTATCAAATGGCAAGTACAAAAAATTTGCATATCTACAATCAACAGATGTACTTGTAACAATAAAACAGGCGACCTGATGTAAAGAAGTTTATCGAGTGTAAAGGAATGAAAGAGTGTAAAAAAAGAAGGCACGTAATTCAACTGAGCCTTAATTCTACCTACAGAGTCATTATTACTTTAGATACAAAACTGAAATACAGCTGGTTTCGATGTGGTTATTGTGGCTAGTAAATCGATGAAACGGATGAATAACTTTGAATTGCGTCAAGAATACAATATTTACCTTAATGGATTCTATTGTAGAAAGCTATTAACTGTTGAATATGTCATTGTATCCTTATGGAATTTTTAAGTAGATGAGCTTATACAATACAGTATAACAATCATTTCAGATTAATAAGTATTTTAGTACGGGCTTAAAAAATTTGCATTTGATAAAGAGCTACAAACACAGCTAGTAACTGTTGTCCATGTAGCTATATAAACAATAAACGAGACAACTTTTAGCTCCAGAGATATCAGACGAAAACCTGCTGTGAACCTCGTAATGAGATAAATATGCTCTCGAAGAAGATATTGTCTATATTCGACCTTACGTATGTTGTATCTATTGCGGTAAGGATCGATATATTGACGATACGTGGAAAAGTGTCAACGTAATTAAAGTGAAAAAAATGCTATACTCATTGTGGCTCCACTTAGGTGTCTAGCTATATGGCACAAAAACAGAAATCAACTTGATTTGATTGCACTACTTTATTAAGAGTAAGTTGGTTTCCGTATGGGGATGGTTAAAAGGAACAAAAATTCTTACTCTATGTTAGACCTTACTGATACTATCTCCATTGTGGTGAAGGTCGATATATTCAAGAAAAGCTCGACCTATTGTTATGTTTATTTATATGGAACAAAAAAATTGTTGACAGTAGCTGATTTTAATCCTGTATTAGAAACATTTTTGTTTCACTCATTTCATTTTTTTTACAGTGGTGGAAAGCATCGAAAGCCACAGTGTGAGACTTGAACCCACTAATACTACTTCTTAGGAATAAGGTACTGTTTTACATCATTACTACTGTTGGTACTACTGTTACCAAGCTCGTTACTAAAATTCGTAACTACCATCAGAATTTATTTGTGAAAAAATTAATTTTATTCTTCAATATTACGTCAACGGCAACACAAGCCTTCTAACGCTTCTCCAAGATGCATAAAATTTAAGGTTTCGGGAATTAAACACACTGCACTAATATATTTCAACGTTATCAATTGTTGAATTTAGCATTGAATTGTTATTGATGTTACAAGTTTAACCACAATATGTACGTTTGGCATCTGAACCATGATTTACTTAGGATGAAAAAAATAGGTAATTACACTACCAACTGCATCGCAAGAGAGCATTTACTTCACGCCACCGACTGCATCGTTTCTGATCAAGAAAGTCAACATATCACTACTAGAGGTCAAGAAATACACTATCGTCGGCATCACTAGTGGTCAACAAATTAAATACCTGACCACGCTTATTGTCATCCAATACCTATTAAAATTTATAAATTAATTTCAAACAAATTTACCAACAATTTTTGTTTATATGGAGTATGCAAAAAGTTTTTTAAAATACAATCATTTAAATAAAGCAACATTTGATAAAGTTGTATTCCATCTAGAGTATAAAAAAGTTCGGCGTTTTAAATATTAGTTTCTAATCGTAGTACCAATCCAAAAACAGCAAAGCAAAAGACATAACAAGTAAGAAGAATAAGGAGCCAACACGTAAGCCCGCATTTCGTTGTATCGCCTGCTTGATCTGTTCGTTAGCGTCTTTGACATTCTCTGTAGTACCAATAACAGCATTGGTAATACGTTCTATATTGTGCTGTTGTAAGGATACCTAGACGATAAACATATGTATTAATAGCGAACAATTTCTATAAGCAACTAATAATTAATGACTTACTTTTTCAGTGAAAATATCCTGCAATTGTGCAATATCGACGACATTTTTCTCTATTTGTTCAACTTCTTCCGCAACACCCTGAAGTTCATGATACAACTGCATATTTTCCTGCTCAAATACTTGCACGTCTTCTGGGCTCAGTTCTTTAGCAGCATTTTCTTCTTCCTCGTCAACTAATTGTTGCGATTTTTGAATATCCTCATCTAAAGCTACTTTTTTAGCACTTGTATTAAGTGTTACACTGCTAGTGGAATCATTGGAATCAGTAGCTGTGGCTTGTGTTGCAGGAAATTGCACATTATTTTCGTCATCGCTATCCCAATTAGGTTCAAAGTCCCAATTATCCTCATCACTCGAAATTACTGCTGCGGCGTTACTTGATTTTATATTTTCCTTTTTGCTTTTACTTTCACCTGAAGGACGTACTGGAATTTTGTTTTTATCAGCAGCCAGTTTTAAAAGGCGGTACGTTTCCAGCTCGTGCTGCACGCGGTACTTCTTTTGCTCCAAATATATTTGCTGTACGTTCCTCAAGTATTCTTCTAGCAACTCTAACACTGCTTCAATGTGAATATTTTCCTGGTGCTTTCGCTTCGCACCTTTCCAGTCGGAACGCATTTTTGCCAGATGTTGGGTATAATACGTTACAAATTTCTCTGACTCACGATCAATCAAATCCCTTTGCTCGTCACTCATATGTGTTGCACTTTTTAAATGCTGCCCGATTCTCATGTAAGCAGATCGATTTTCTAAAAGAACGTTTTTTAATGTGGTTACTTTGTTGCAAACATCTTTGGCTTGCCTGGTGAATTCATCGCGTGGAGCTGACGTCGCCGTTTTTTTCGGTAAAATGCGATTTTTATCCAATTCACCTTTAAGATGAACTTTTACTGCCATAACACCAGCCTTGAATCTTTGGGTTATATCCATATTTAATTTTGTTTACTCAAAGTGTACTTTAATAACAACTTTGCAAAAAAAAACATTTATCGGCACTTTATTGACACATCATTACAAATTTAAAACCAGCTGTTCATGAGTGTTGAACAACGGAGAAAATAAAAACATCATCAATGTATTTGCTTTGTTGACAGTTTGACAGCGGTTGGAAATTCGCAAATAAGTGATTAGTTTCTTGAAGCTTCATATTTCCATTAACAATTTTTATATTATATTACCGACATAAGCAGTAGTCAGTCATATCACAACTATGCAAAATTAAGATAAAAAAAATTATTAAAACCTCAATAACAGTGCTGAATAACAAATCAGTGAATTTCATGGTATGTCATGCATATCGAACCACATCACATATGGTAGAACAAGAAAATGTGGCAAGATATGACCAGGCTCGACTGGACATGGATTGATGGAAAACAAAAAAAAAATTTATGCTCTGTGAAGATATGGACTAATAAGCTGTAACGAATACACACATGTCGATTCCTATCATATAGCAAGATATGATTAGTTTTTACGTGATATAGACATATATTAACAATTAACAATGCTTAATATACGGTTTATAGAAACGTGGGATAACAACCTAGATGGTATATTACTTACCATCTATGTTAAAATAGCAAGGCAAACCATTCATCACGAGATATGGACATCGATATTATGTTTTCAGGATATTAATGTGAAAAAAATTATGTTCATTTAAACAGAATTGGGTCATTACAATATTACCATAATCTGGAACAATATAATTAAGCCATAGAACTGTTGCTGTTAAGTATACTGCAAAAATTCAATTAAACTTAAAAAGATATTGTGTAGGTATAACAATACAAAAATATAATTTGTTTTGAATATTTTGCAAAAAAAAACATATATGTACCTGTCATAAAATATGTTCGCTACATACTATTCTGAATTTTCATTCAAATTTAACTATTGTGAATAAACTTTTATGCTACACTGTAAAACTGTCAAATTACGCGCGTTATTTTGTTCTGCAGTTCATGATTGTTTATAACTTTATATGATTAAATTTTAATAAATATATAATGCAAGCTTTCTTAAAAACTGGTAAAACAACAGACAAATCTCAACAGAGCACGTCCAGTGGTGCGCATACAGGTGAACGCCGTAAGCCACCAGCACCATGGGTTGAAAAATAGTAAGAAATGCATTATTAATACATTATATTTGATTTCCTATTTAAAGTTAAATAAAATTAAGTTTAAGTAGTGATTACACTTTAGCTAAAATTTACATTTTTTCGCCATTTTAGCCGCCCGAAAAGCGTTGATGATGTGGTGGAACAGTCTGAAGTAGTAGCCGTGCTACGCAAGTGCGTTGAGGGCTCAGACTTGCCAAACATGCTTTTATACGGCCCACCAGGTACAGGTAAGACCAGTACAATACTTGCTGCTGCCAGACAAATATTTGGAGACCTATATCGTGAACGTATACTTGAGCTGAATGCCTCTGACGAACGCGGCATTAACGTTGTGCGTACTAAAATTAAGAACTTTGCGCAATTAACAGCTAGTAGCACTCGACCGGATGGACGTCCATGTCCACCTTTTAAAATTATAATACTGGATGAAGCAGATTCAATGACACATGCTGCACAGGCGGCTCTACGTCGTACCATGGAAAAAGAAAGCCGCAGCACACGTTTTTGTCTAGTGTGCAACTATGTATCACGTATAATTGAACCCATAACCTCACGTTGCACCAAATTTCGCTTCAAGTCATTGGGAGCAGAGCAGATTACAGCACGCTTGCGGCATATATGTGAGATAGAAGGCGTTCAAATTGAAGATAGTGCTTATAATTCAATTGTTGATATATCTGGTGGTGATATGCGTAGAGCCATCACTACTTTACAGTCATGCTACCGTCTGAAGGGGGCGTCCAAACCAATATCTACAGAGGACTTGCTTGAAATGTCTGGCATTATACCAGAAAAGTATCTCGTAGACTACTTAGAGGTATGTCGTTCTGGCAATTACGGGAAGCTGGAGGACTTTGTACGTGAAATTGGCTTTGAAGCTTACAGTATTGGTCAAATGCTGGAGCAATTTAATGAGTACGTCTTACGATGTCCAACTTTAACAAACATGCAAAAGGCTTTGATTTGCGATAAACTCGGTGTAAGTTAACTTTAAAAACAATGCCAAGTCACCTTTTAATTTTATATACATTTTTTTACAGGAAAGCTCTTTTCGTCTACAAGATGGCGGTTCAGAATATTTGCAAATTATGGACCTTGGCTGTTCTATTATATTAGCACTTAAGGAAAAGTAACTTGAAATATTTGTTTTTATGTTTATTACATGTTTTTAATATATAATCTTTTAAAATTAAATGAATTCTTATAAATACTTAAAATGTAATCATTAAAGACTTGGTGAAATGAATTATGTTATAAATGGAAAAAGTTTTATTATGGGACCATTTCAAACTCATCTTCTTCACGCTCACGCTTTAAAGGCCCACCGCTGGCCAAGCCACCAATTGTTACCACAGCCGAAGCGCTAGTTGCGGCATCATCAATTTCCATCTTCACTTCAGGTTCAACCTTAAGTTCTTCCTTTTTCTCAATTGGCACACCAGTCTTAGATGTAGTTGTGAACTTAATTACTGGCTTTGGTATTGTAACTACTTGCGTTTTTGGTGGTGCCATAGGTTGGCGTTTTAAACCACCACCGGCACCGGAACCTGAAGCTTTTATTTGTGTTTTAATAGTTGAACGTCCTTCTAATGCAGATTTAGTCATTTTCTTAGGAACACAAGCAGCGCGTACTTTATAGTTACAACCAGACAAACAGTAGCGGTCGGGGGGTAAGCGCAAACCGCAATGTGGCTTAACAGGTGGCAAAGGCATTGAATTGCGAGCTTCAGCTAATTTAGCTAAAATCTAAATAAAAAATATGTAAGTAATGCGTCATCAAATTGTAGATACAAAAATAACTTACATGTCTGGGTGGAGGACTTGTGAATGATTTGTCATTAACCATTTCAACTGCCAAGTTAACATCATCCAAATCAATTGTCTTCTTACGTGCATGATTGGCAAAAGCTTTTGCATCGTCCAGAATGCAAGTAACGTAACCTGTCAAAATTGCGTCTTTTAAGTGCATAACCAGTATCAATAATAATACTTACGATAAGTAAATTCCAACAACTGATTTATGACCCGCGGCTCGTAGTCCTGTATACCGACTTCTTTTAACATAGACATTATTACCTGAGCATCTTTCGGAACATGTTTTACTTGGGTATTTTTTACTCTTTCTACTCCCTTTTCTTTTTCAGCCATATTGGTCAATATCTTCACAACAAACAACTCTTCAAGCTAACGATTGTATACCGACTGTGAAGTGCATGTATATGAAATACAATTCGTAAATCAAGGATTGACAACTGTCAAATGTTAGTGTTGCGAAATATTATAATGTATATTCAACTACAGTTTGACTAGATACGACAGTTTCTTCAAGTAAAAGTGTTGCGCAAAAAATGTTTAATAAATAAAATTTTAAAAAAATGCTTTTATTCTACTCAGACAGAACAAGTAAGCATAAATTTGATTGTTATTTTGCATGTTCTTCTCGTTTCGATGAAGATATGTTTACATTGCAAATTAAGATTTTATCTTAACAGTTTCTAATATTTGGTTTTTTAATGATCTTTAAGAATTAATGGCCTTAATTTATTGAATTATTAAATGAAGCAGTAGCTTATGAAGCTTATAAGCTTATTGTGACTAAATAATAAATTTACTAAATTAAAATTTAATAAAATAAATTTTATTAAAAGTTGTTTTTAAATAAACTATAGCACATAATGCCATAATTATAGTTCTTGTATCTTATGCGGAATATTCTTATATTTTAATTATTAAAACATTCTTTAGGCTTGTGGCATTCTTTAGGCTGAAATTAAGGGACATTTCGAATGCAACTATGCGTAAAATAAATAAGATAAAAGGGATATTTTTTTAAAAATAAATGTCATTGAGTTAAGTTTAATAAAACCGGGAAATATTGTGATAGCAGTGCAAATTTTTAGATTCGAATACATAGAAAAACTGTAACTGTTATTTATTTAAAATATAGTTAAAACAATAGTTCACATACCTGAAATCTACTAAAGCTAATAAAACTACTTAATGCCATCCTTTACAAATGGTGTTTGGAGCATGTAATTTTTAACATTCGATTTGTAAACAAAAAACATATGATTTCCTTAATTTGGGGCAGTAATAACACTTTCGAATTTAAGGAAATTTGACTGTCTGAACATAGTATGACTTTAAAACTGAATTTGTATGGAAAAAAACAATTTAATTTCGTTGAACGAAGATAAAAATAAGATATTTGCGAAATTAAGGTGTGTCTGAACAAAGTATTAGTTTAAAACTTTTTAACAGTTAGAATTCTTCTAAAGACTGGTCAACATTACACTTATTTTCTTATTTAAAGCTAAATAAACATCAGTATTAAGTAACTAGATACTTTTAAGGAACTATTTATTTGTGTACTAAAAACACTTCAAAACATCTTGGTTTAAAACATTTTAACTGCTAGAATTGATTTAATGACGTGTTTACGCTACTTTCTTATTTTTTTTTTATTAAAAACGGCTTACTAAGCATTAGAACAAAGTAACTAAACAATTAAAAAGACTAATTAGTAATTACATATTTATATTTCAAGCCCTTTGTTCCTGGGAGATGAGGGTAAGAGAGAGAGAGAGAGAGAGAGAGAGAGAGAGAGAGAGAGAGAGAGAGAGAGAGAGAGAGGGGAAAGAGAGAGGAGAGAGAAGAGAGAGAGGAGAGGAGAGAGAGAGAGAGAGAGAGAGAGAGAGAGAGAGAGAGAGAGAGAGAGAGAGAGAGAGACAGAGAGAGTATTATATATTTTTCAATTTGCGAATACAAATCTAAATCAATGCGAATACAAATCTAAATCGCCTAGTTCCGTTAAGCATGGCGAATTTCAAACAAAATTTTAAATAATTATATTTTAATGACTAGTTTATTTAAATTAAAATCAATATATAAAATATTTTTGTTTTTATTAACATTAAATAAATTTTTAATATTGTAATACATTGATTTCATGTTTACATATTATAGATTATATAAAACTGATTAATTTACTTATAAAAGAACTTTTATTTATTTCTATATTTATATGTATATATTGTATATAGCTCGAGTTATTGTTTTCTTATTTAGCAATATTACAGCAATATTTGTATATAAAAACTTTGGTAACATTACTATAGTGTTATATTTTTTATTATTATAAATAATTTTTTTAATTTCTATTGTATATGTAAAATTCATTTTTTACTTTATTTTTTTTTTTCATATACATAAATTGTTCCAATTTAGTTTCTTCACAAAATTAATTCAATATTATTATTTCTTTTTATATATAATAAAAACATCGTTTTAAAACCCAATAAAATAATACAAAAAATATTTAACTTATTAACAACTAAAAATAAGGGGGCGTCAATAAATACATTTTAATAGAAACCAAGTAACGAACACTACTACTCAACTCTGTTAAAGTACTACAACAGAATGCATTGGCGGGGCTTTGTTTTCGGTTTCTTCTCAACGGCACGTACAGCTTCCTCGAAAACTGTGTCCAAATGGAGTTTCTTCTTGGCTGAACACTCGACCGAGGTGTGAGCATGTATTTCTTTACGTAGTCTGCGCACTTCCGCAGTTGTGACGAACTTTTCTGAATTTGGCACCCTTAAGTCTAGTTTTGTACCCACTAGAACAACGGGCACATTATTGGAATAGTGACGTATCTCAGGCCACCATTTACTCTTCACGTTTTCAAAGGATGTGCGACTGCTAATGGAATAACAAAGTAAAAAACAATTTGTCTGCAATTAAAAATTAAAAATCAAAAATTAATTATTATTATTATTTTTTTTTTTGCATATTTAACAGATTAAGTCGAACAACTTACATTGGGATAACTTAAGGGTCTCAGTCTTTCGTAATCTTCTTGCCCGGCCGTGTCCCACAATGTCAAGTTGTACTCATTATCATCGACCGTTATATTGCAGGCGTGGTTATCGAAAACTGTTGGAATGTATTCTTCAGGAAATTCGTTTTGTGTGTACGTGATAAGTAGGCAAGTCTTTCCCACCATGCCATCGCCGACTATAGTAATTTTCAGCGGCCTTAAACTCTTCGACATTTTGTTTTTCACTGCAGATAAAGTTTCTCAATTGGAAATCTTGTTTGCGATATCAAAATTCTGCAATTGTACGAGAAAAAAATAAGTAAATACTTTTGCCAGATATTTATGATTACATGTTCATATGTAGTTTGTGTTTGTTTTTGCTTTTTGTTGTTTTTTTTTATTTGTTCCATACACGACTCTGTTTACTTTTAGACGAACACACATGCGCGCCCTTTTTATGGGGCGTCATAAACAACTCGTTTTGCACCATAAACAAAAATATGTCATTAATATCGCAAAAAAAAAAAAAAAAATACCGGAAATGTTACGCGAATTTATAAAATGAAAATTTTAATTGAAGAACAAATTAATTTGTAGTTTTTAGGGTTTCATTGATATTACAGCCCCCCAGTCTAAGTATTCCGGTTGCTATCACTTAGTACAGTCTAAGTATTCCGGTTGCTATCACTTAGTAGAATCATTCCTTATGATATAGAGAATGTGCTTATATTTGAGATAAAACAAGCTTATTAGTATCTACCATAGAAAATGGTAGAGTAGAGTCTTCTACCACTGAGATTGGATAAGATTTAAAAAATACATAGAATTGTTAGATGTTTTTTGACTCCGCAATGTCCTGTAAGTAATGACTTTTGATTGACTTGGCATGAATTCTGTAGTTTTTCTGCAGGCAATTGTATTATCTCAATCAGTTTGAACTGCTTTTTCCAGACATTCTTTAATTTTATGTGTAAAGAAGCTCCATAAAGGACCGCAAAATGGTCTTGACCCAACATAGCATTTGGTTGCCCATTTTCTAGCGACTTTCTCGTTTCCCTCAAATTCACTGTATCCTGGGATCCATATTAAGTGGATCTTGTTCATTTCAACAAGATCTTTAAGAAATTAAAGACATTCCCATATTAGTTTTGAAGTTACTTTGGTGTGCTTAGTGCTAGGAGTGCTAATTTACTACCAGAGAAAATATATATATTTTTCCCCGTGGTGGATTTATCTTTATATTTCTTTAGATATAGTTTAATTGCGTGTACTTCGGTCTCAAAAACCGAATTTTCTTGACTCATACTCTCAAATATGTCCTCTTTTGGTTTAACCCCATAGAACCCTACCTTGACCACTTACTTCATTGCGTAAACTATAAAAGTCAAAATCAGGGTACAATCCGTATAGTTTTCAATAGACTCTTAGCAACAAAAAGTTAGAATATCAAAATTTACATCCGATCCGATTATTAACATAACTCTACAGCCTTAGGTTCCGATTTCTACAGGCACATACGATCCCTAACAGAACTTTACAGTGTAAGTTTTAACATTTGCATAAAGACTTATAAAATCATTTAAAACAGTTTTAGACATAGTTCATACAATCAACAGAGAGAATTTTAAAATATAAAACTGATTTCCAGAAGCCAAACGGATGTTTAAAGGTTTATCAAAATGACAATGAGTGGAAACGATATTAATACACACACTCGACTTCTGTTTGCAGCTTGTAGGGTTAGGTACAAAGTCAACAACTGCACCTATTAGAGATCAATATATTTGGTGAAATGAATGTTGAAAGGTCTGAAAACATCAATCCATCGTGAGGACAGGTTTGATGTGTTGTTTTTTCAAATTCTAAAGATTGCTTAAGATAACTGGATAATAAGATTAGGATAATAAAAATGCACTCTCTTTCTTCCAATACTATACCTCATTTAGACTAATATATCTGCAATTACTAGGCTCAATCAATTACACTCCTTTGGTAAATTTTTTTTTTTGAGATAATTGAGATTGAGATAAAAAGGGCAAGTGTGACTGGATAGGCCATATCCCTCTACGCAGACTAATCAGTGACATCACAAGAATAGCGATCGAGTGGAACTTCATAGGTAGCCGAAGAAGGAATAGGCCTGCGCATACCTAGAGAAGACGAACGGATACAAAACTGTCACGTATGTGGAAAAGTTGGAGAGAATTGAAGTTATTAGCTAATAACCGTTCTGAATGGAAAATGAGGCCCTATGCTTCTCCTAGAAGTTAAAAGAATTTATATGTACTCGTATTTGGTGAAATTTTATGAACGCCACTGAGATACGAAGTTCTAAGTAATATGCTATGATTAAAATATATAATATATGGTATATATAAAATGGATTCAATAAGAATGAAATATAAATTCATGCATAGATATGTTGTTAAGAAATCGGAATTATAAGGATATATTTAATGGAAGAACGATCTCTCAATAATTAAATACAAATTTCCTCAAAATAGTTGATTGAATTAAATAAATTCGGTATATTCTGTCTAAGTGATATTAATTAAATAAATAATAATATATATATAAAAATATTAAATTTACTTTTATAAAAGCGATAAAAGCGTGCACTCACATTGTCATTTAATAATAACTAATTTATCTGAATTACTTTATATAATATTTGTATGTGACGTACACTGATAAAAATATATTGCAGTTGTTATTTGCGAGGGTAATTGTGACGTTAGATGAAAACAAAATTATTTACCAATTTCTAATATATTGTTAAAAATAATTTTAATACAAATTTCAATAATTAAATACTTATTTTTCTCTCTTTAAATGTAACGATCCCCTAACAATTAAGGGTTTTAATTAATTCATATACGAGAAATTTATGTAGAGTGCGATTACTAATATAATATGAAATATTTGCATAAAAACTTAGGTTTTATATAACTATTATTTTAGTACTAATTTTTTTAGGTATGTACATTAATACATTTTTTTTATTTTGTTAATTGGAATTAGTAAAAGTTGATGATTATTCAGCATGTTTCATACTGGTATTACCCATAAAACTGAGGTTTTTATCGTTAATAAAATAAAACTTAAATGTGATTGTACTTATCTAATCACATACACTTACCTACATAAATATATACTGATTAACTTATATATAAGCAATTATGTATGAATAACGTTGTTTATTATAATTAAAAGAAATATTAAAAAAAAAACAAAATTGCAAACTTAGATCTAAATAAAAGCTAACCTAAAAAGATTAGTAGGCTTCTTCGAACTTTAAGGCAAGTTAATTAATTTAATTATTTGTTTAATTATACAAATAAAAATTAAAAATGATTAAGATCCTGATAATTATTTTGCTTGAAAATTAAACATTTATCAGGTGATATACTTAGATTCGATAATTGTTTTATTTTAATATTAAAAATGTTTTATAAAACGATGAAAAATATTGTAGACAATATTAAAAGCATTGTTATTTTTCTTTTTGTTTGTGTTTTATTTCACTACAGGTAACTCTAGTAGGCATTACTAAAGATTAGACGCTCAGACGAATTGCCAGTAATTGGTGCCATCTGAAACAACAACAGGCCAACATTTAAGGTAAGATAAGTCAAATCTTACCATAATAGACAGACCAAAGGGTAACATGGATTGTAAATATTATGTTTACTCCCAAACTAGTACTTCATATATCAACCACACATACAAGTTGGAAATCCGGTTTCAAAGAACACCAGATTATAGCCCGATAGGAAGCTAGACTCGATAAACAAAAAGGATTACCGAGGTGTTCCAACAGCATTAAAAATATCCAAATCACTAATTGGTACATATAACAATAGGAGATATCAGGATTGTATGGACTTGTCGAAAGAAAAACTTAGATTCAATACAGAATTCTTAACAGGATACTGTAAACTGAAATATCGCCTTAGAAGACTGGGCATATAAACGTATGCAAATAGTAAATTCTCCGAAGAGAATAAAGAGTCATCCACATATGTGCTGTTAGAATGTCCTGTGCTCATGCACATACGGAATAGACACTTGGGAATGTATATCCTTACGGAAGTGTTAATTAAATTCTTTAAAGTAGGTTTCATACTACTCTTTATCGAAGTAACAGAGCTTGGAGACATACTTTAAGCCCAGAAATGGCACAATAGACCCAACGGTCCCAGTGTTACATCCCATATCAATAATAATAGACTGGCCCAATCGCTTAAACACTAAGACTAGTGTGTAAGAAAAAGACACCTGTAATGAGGTAACATACAGTTGTGATTGAAATTTAAAACAAATTTTTATTTTAATATATTGCTTGGACCCTCCCATTAGCTGTGAAACAGAATAACAACAGAATAAGTGTGCTCTACGGGTTATCGTCTTGAGATTATTTTCAGTGACTTGTCGGCATATTGCTCTTTCATAACTTGCCTGTCACTGGCACAGTTGTGCCAAATCTGAACCATGAAACTGATCCAAGCTTATTTTAATTTAGTTTTAAATACGTGAACGCGCAATGGATCAACTTAGTCTATACTTCGTAAATTATACACGATAAGTATCCGAAATTAAAAATTTTAAAATATCGCGGAGGAGTTATCGTTACATCTATTTATTTGTACTGGGTTATCAAGCGAGATTGGACCACGATATGTTACCCGGTGCGTTCACATTTGTTTACACAACCGTTTGTATCAGCCGTTTTTGCAATTATATTTTTGTGTGTTCTGCAATGGCACAACACCATCGTTTTGCAATAGTTTTTGCCAAAAAAAACTCAATTAGTATGATTGATCAAGTGCGGTAGTTACCGGGCAGGCTTGAATGTATGAATTTTTTTCGTTTGATGGTGACCATAAAAGAATAATTGCTAAAAATCATGTTATATAAGCGATTAAATGATCATCGGTACGCAGATTTGTTGTTTTTTTAAAAATAAATTAAGAAACTAAAAATAGTAATAAATTCTGGTGATTGATGATCACTTAATCGCTTGCAGAACATAATTCTTATCGCCTGGGTAACATAATCCTAAAGGAGTTAAGGATCAGTTTGCTAAAAATGTATTAACGATTGGGTCAAGTGCTGACATTGTTGTATTGCAAATAATGAAGCACTTTCCATTTCTAAATTTTATTCTTACTTATTATTTATTTTTTTTAATTTAATTCAACTTTTAACAAAATTGATTTATTTATTAGAACTTTTTACTTCTTTTTTTTTTATTTAGACATAATCTATCGTTTTTATTTAAAGCCTAACAATAAGTTTTAGAATCCTCAAAATAATAACATTACATTACAAATTGATTTATAATTTAATATATATAAATGAATTGTAAATTATTTTAAGGGGGCTCTGAACAAGTAGCCAGGGCTTATTTACTAGATATCACGGCGCATCAGTTGAATTAAATAGGATAATATTTAGGAAAGTAGGATGGCAGGTCTATCATTCCGTTTCAGTTTAGAGGAATTTATTATATTAACAATTGATTAGAACTACCTATTATAAATGATCGACTCATAAATTTCTTTCTGTAGTAGGTTATTTTAATCAAATGGAAATAAGTGTTTGGAGAGCCGTGGCTTTAAAATGCATTGGTTGAAAAAGAACATATTGGTTAAGAAAAAACTTTTCTACTATATATTGCAATCCTTAGAGAGAGAAAAAGTAAAATGATTTTTATATGTAGTATTTTATAGATAAAATTATTAAATTAAATTACTAAATAAATTGAATAATATGGCAGCCCTGTGAAAATTTAAAAACAGAAATTAAATTGATTTAATAAATCAAAGCATTTATTATTAATTATATACATTTAATTAGGTGGAGTAGTTTTATTGTTCTTTTGTTCTTGGATCATTACTTTTTGCAGTTTTTTCTTTTAATTACTTCATCATTAATTGCTTTATTATTTGATAACATATTTAAAAAGAGAACAGCTACTGGCAGATTACAATTGTTTCCATATAAATGTTTTTCAAATCAAAATTTACTTATATGTATTTATAAACCATTATATTATACATAATCCAATCGCTTATATGAGAGTATGCTTGTATGTTTAGTGGAATACAGTTTCTTGCCAAAGGTTATTTGTTGGCGCACGCACTTAACCCAAAGTAGAATACCATCAATTAAGGTTAATTAACGTTTGCGCTTCTGCGATTTCAGAGATAATGGGAGGTTTAACAGACGTTAAATGTTTCGGAGGGCTGTTGCCGTATAGCAGATAGTCGCAATTAATTGCCACTTGTAGTCTGCATTGTTACAGTGTCTGAGTAGCATAAAGAATTGAGATTGATTATTTTTATAAGTGAAGGCAAGTGTTTTACCACAACTGATATAAACGGAGCATAAGCGTTGGATACAAGTTGATACCAGAACACTTGTGCATCATTAGACATTCTACGCACAAGCCATACTGTTCTATATTAATCACTGAAGAATTTCTTTTCATCCCAAACACGTTCGATGACTTTCTCCATATTTAAGCCTTCAACTGACGAAGCTGACTTACATGGTAAGAAACCAGTTGTTCTGTTTACTTTGGATGCGTAATATATGTGTTGTAACTTTGAGAGGAAAAAAAATTCCAAAGGTGAGTCACAACACAACTCCAAAGAATGATGACAATTGGTTTAATGATTGCGGTTGAAAAGTT
Source organism: Teleopsis dalmanni (assembly GCF_002237135.1). Taxonomy (NCBI): domain Eukaryota; kingdom Metazoa; phylum Arthropoda; class Insecta; order Diptera; family Diopsidae; genus Teleopsis; species Teleopsis dalmanni. Next base: position 157,862,778 of record NC_051847.1, on the reverse strand, counting down.
TTGATTAATTTGTTAAAAATTATTACTAAAGATCTTGAACAAAAGTACAATAAAAGAGTAACATTTTTTTTATTAATTTTTTTAATTATACAATTATATGTATTTTTATATATACTAGTATATTTTTTTTTTACACATAAAAAACCACTTGGTGTGTACTTGCTCGTGCCTTTGACTGACTTCAGATATGACTTGAGAACAGCACAAGTTCATTTATGAGTCATTTAAATATTTCAACTGTGAAATAAATTAATTTATATATATGTTATATGTATATAAAATAAAAATTCCTAGAAGTTTGATAAGTTTTTGTGGAATAAAATATATTAAGAAATTGACAAAATTAGTTCAAATGTTAGAAATAACACAACATAGACTCTAATTTAATAATAAATTATGAATTTTTAATATAAGTAATTATATTAAATAGATTATTAATAATAGAAAACCTGATTTTAATTAATAAATCTCAACGTTTTATAATTTTTAATTCTCTATATTTGAACTTTCATAATGACAACGCCTACTTTGGTTCTAGCACCTGCTCAGTATCTCTATAAAAATGAAATTTAATTAGTGAAATTAGATGATTAGGTTGTTTTAAACTAATTTATTTCAGAAAGTGTATGAAACAAAAAAGAATATAAATATTAACAAAAATTTAGTAATCTATCTTAGTTTTTATAACAGTAATAATATGAAAAACCCACAACATGATTTTTTTAAAGAAACCATGTAAAACATTCAAAATGACTTAAAATTTAAAAAAAATAAATCGATTTTTTAAAGTTATATTGATACATCCATTTATGTAAATTTATAAAATAGAACTTCAATATCAATAGAATATATAATAGCATTTTCGATTGGTAAATCTGTATTCAATCTAGATTTACTCTCGAACAGTCAAATTTTGTTGCCCAAACGATCACTTTTAGACTAATCTAATATTTCTATAGTAGTGTTAGTAGACATTTATATTATACATAACTATATACATAAATCGAATCAAATCACACTTTATCTGTTCAATTATATAAAATAGTTGCGAATTTCAGAGTATTTTTGCTACTCTGGTAAAATATCTGGAGTGTTAGAAATTAATTTTGAGTGTTATACATTTTGTTACAGATTTACCAATCGAAAATAAAATTGCACTAAAAGTGCTTTAAAAGAGCAGAGATTGAAAAAATTACCCCAAATTTATTAATCGAAAACGTCATAAGACTATAATGACTATACCGGTGTTTTATTTGGAGCACAACTGTCACATGTTAGTTACATGAATCGAAATAGGTTATAAGTGTTGCCAACACTTTTTTTAAACTATAATACGTGTTTCTTTATAAGCGCTGATATAAACGCATATGAGCTTAAAATAAAACACAACCAATATTTGTATTTTTGATAATATTTTGTATTTATACTTGCTTATATGTACATAAATTCATCATAACTATGATATAAACAGATTATACATTTAAATTGATATAATAAGTTGTTCGTGTGGTTTAATTTTAAAAATGGGATCTACATTAATAGTAAGAAAAAATATAATCACATGAATAATAAAATATATAAATTATAAAAAATGAATTTAACAACTTATTTTTAATTTTAAGTCTTTAATTTTTACTTAGATTGGCCTTTTAAAATACATTTTTAAAGCTATAAAGTCTTACTAAATATTTGTCATGATCATTTGATCATAAAAACTACATAGTTCCAAGGTACAAATAAAACGAGAAACAAAAATTGGGTATGAAAGCCGCACTATATAAGATATTTGAGATATTTTATTTGGAAATATTTCTAATTTTTTTCTTTACGAAAAATATACAGTTCCAAATTGTATACTCAAAGATATTAGTGGTATTCAAATCATTGCAAGATGCACTTTCAATGAGTAGATTTTTTATGTTACAGTGTTTGGAAGTTCGAAATCTTGATTAACGAGAACTGAGTATCAAACACAGTACTACTTGAACACAAATAATGTGCAGAACTGATACAATTTTGCAAATTTCCATATTTTCTCTCTATAATCACACAACCAACTCAGCAATTAAACAAACAGAAGAGGAAGGTCTTTGAACTATGGACTTAATGAATAGTGTTAAGAATTACATGGATCGATCACAGGGTTAGCATCTCCGTGTTTAAGTAACTCAATGTAAAAATCAAGCTATTGAAAATAATTTTCAATGCATTTCAACTTAATTCGGCCACTAAACAATTGGAACCAACTGGAACCATGGAAAAATTGTTGAAGAGAGCAAAATGTGCGGAAGCAGAAAACTTTTAGCGTTAGTCAATTCTAATGTGACTTCTTAGGTTTCTCCTTCATGAGAATTTACAGATGTTTTCTTTTTTTCGCATTTTTCATTCAAGAATCATATTTCGTACATGGTTACTCACGCCCGATAGATTAAAAAAGTTATCATATTCACACGTAATCACGCGTGACACGTAAAATTCTTGTCACGCGCCCATCTCTAGTGTACATATCACGCAAAAAGCTCGAGTACAGTCGAATACTTGAGTTGTAAGAATATTCTAGGCGTATTACAGTCATCTATTTTGAAACAATTTAATTAATTAATTAAATTTTTAATAGTATGCTATATGTAATTTGTAAGAAAAATTGTGGGTTAAAAAGTAATTTATCTGAATTATTTATAAACGTTCCAAATATTTGTACAATTTTTGCAAAGAATGTCTGAGAACTTTAAGATAAGAAATATATTTGGTAATCTAGAAGTCGCTCGTAAAATGAACTCAAAATCTTAGTCAGATGATTAACGTAATAACTTTTCATAATAACAATTGTTTTATATACTATTATAATAAAAATATAATAAGATATATGACTTTCTTTTCTAGAACTCTTCTAATGAGAGCTACCTATAAAAACTAAATGAATTTACTTTTTTAGTTATCTCTGTTTTACGCTTAAGTTTATAAGTTGAGACTTATGACGCAATTTAATAAATTAATAAAAAAATTTAACAATTTTATGATTGCGTAGATGATTCATCTTTTCTGTTTACATTCCTTTACTTCGAGCGAGTATCTTTCTTACTGAAAGATACTTATTTCGCAACGGAGCATAATTGGCTCGTGAATATAGAAGCGACATTCTGTGTACATTTACTTATTAAATAATAATAGTAATAATATACAGAATATACAGAATAATACAGAGAATGTAGCATATTCCCGCTACAGTGTCGTTATCACAAAGTTCATATTAATCACAAGACATGTTATAGTGTAAATAAAATGTTAATGACCTCAACCGATATTTTGAAATTAAATTTGATACCTCACCGTTGGAAAAGCAAAAGTTTTACATTCTTTCGAAAAAATTCGTCATCCTCTTGTTTTATTATTATTATTTTTTTTTGCGTAATTTAGTTGGTTGTAAGAAATGAGATACTCACTTCACTTCACATAATGTTGAGTAAGATATTCCTTATAAAATAGTGTTGTACCATAATATGTGAGATCATTGTGGAAAGAAAAAGATTCCCATACAGAAACATTTAGAAAAGTACTTGGTTTAAACGCTTATAAACTAAATACAACATGAACTAAGAGTTTTAAAACATATAACATCCCAGAATACAGATGTGTCATTTGTGGTTTAGATCATTTTTTTTGTCTACAGAAGAGTGGATAAAATGCAGAGGATATCGGTGCTACACGATTATCAAATGGAAGAATAGCGGTGGAATAGAACAGTGTAAAGCGTAACAGGTACCCTTACGTTAAAAAGCATATTTTAAGTTAAAACCGAGCTATTTAAAAAAATTGAAGATTATAATAATATTGATGACATATTTAACAAATATATATAGTTTAATTAAATTATTATTAAAGCATCTGAAGTGTTAACTTGGACTATATAAAGGTATGATCATAAGGAGTACTGCAATAAGTCAAAAAAAAGCCAGTTAAAACAAGACTAAAAAGAAAAACTTGTCTAACAGAGGTCGATATTAGAAAGAATATAAAAGTGGTGAAAAAACTCTGTAGACAGAAGGGGTATGTCAAAGGTAAGCTACTCACTAGCTCACGACTCACCTTATGCAAGAGTATAATCTTGCAGAAAAGAATGAAATAAAAGTAATAAATTAAAATTAATGATATAGGTTTTAATTCAACCTTGTAAATTGGAAAAACAAAATACAATAAAGGCACTTAAATTGAGAAAAGCGCTAATTCTATAAGAAAGAAAATATTTAATAGGGTAAATAGATATACAACTAGTACAGAATGATGAAATGAAACATATTCTTATATTTTCTAAGAGCAGCAGAACAGAAATAGTAAACTGCCCATAGGCACCTCTGTCAAAAATGGAGGAACTGAATCAAATACGCAGGAGCTATAGTGAGGAAGAGGAAGAAAAAAACAACTGGCAGACATTCTAGACGAAGATCTTCAGCGTCTATTCGCTACTTGGACAGAAGAGGAATTTGTATTACAACTAACTAAGCAAAACAACTTAAAGTAAAGTACATTGTGACCGAAAAGTTTCCGGAAAATTTTAAATAAAACGCAAAATTCTTAATCTTCATCAATATTTATTTTATCTCCTTCAAAATATGCTCCATTAGAAGCGATACACAAATGCCAACGTTTCTTCCAATCATCAAAACATTTTTTATAGGCGCTTTCCGGTATGGCTTTGAGTTCCCTCTGCGAATTCTGTTTTACGTCTTCTATGGATTCAAAACGCGTTCCTCTGAGTGGTAATTTGAGGTTGGGAAACAGGAAAAAGTCACACGGTGCAAGATCAGGTGAATACGGTGGCTGTTCGATGGTATTTATTGAATGTTTGGCCTTAAAATCGTTGATAATGTTGAACAAATTGAGGTGAATCGGAACAAGCCGGGCGTTGACACGTCGCATACACAAATTGTCCACCAAAATCAAACGAGCCATCTCACGACCGATGCCTAGCTCTCGTGCTATCTCTCTAACACTCACATGAGGATTTTTGAACACGATTTCCTTTGCCTTTTCAATGTTTTCGTCGGTGGTAGAGGTCGAAGGTCGTCCAGAACGCGGCATGTCTTCGACGGTCGTACGACAGTCCTGAAAGGCTTTGTACCACTCATAAACTTGAGTTTTCGATAAAACTGATTCCCCATAAGCCTTTTGTAGCATTCGCAACGATTCTGCACACGAAATTTCGTTCGAAAAACAAAATTTGATGCAAACTCTTTGTTCAATATTTTTTTCCATTGTTTTTTTCGCAACGCACTACTGAGGTGAACTGGTTTCAACAGCTGCCGTAAACGAACTGTCTGACAGATCGCGCTCATTTTTGGCCATAGTAATTTAGGCACAGTGCTGCCAAACTACATAAACTTAAAATATCGAAAAATATACAGCGCGCGAATTTTAAATGAGAATTTCCGAAAGCTTTTCGGTCACAATGTAAAAGCAACTGTTAAAAGTAAAGTTGAGATTTGCACCTGAGATTTTATACTATAGCGCTATCGGGCATTGTCAACGATTAAATTTTACAAAATTCTGGTATTACATTAAAAAACAGGAAGACGACACTTTTATTATCTAATTTAATTAACAAAAAAAAAAACAACTTTTTAGACAAATCTTTCTCATTTGAGAGATAGAGAAAAGGCACCGTAACTTAAAGATATACTATATAGAGGAAGTGAAGAGAGGAATAGGGCGTACTGAAAAATTTATATACGCATATAAAATATAGGTATCTTAAGATACCTAAAATAAATACTCGTTAACTAACTCAGTTGAAGTCTTCTATCTTGAAAGAAATTTCATGGACTTTAAATAAACTCTTGTTGATAGATTTTACTTCAGATTCATGGTAAAAATATTCATCTCTTCAACAAATTGACTATTTTGCTATAATAGCGTTCATACATATCATATTTATGGTTATATTTCAAGCAATTATGGTATTAGTCGGGAAACTTAAAGTCATCAATTATCGAATTTATATGACTCGTAAGAAATAAACAAAAAAAGTGAAAAATAAGGGTAACGTCTTTTATATCTTTCTTTGTCTTTTATATACAATGTGATTTAAAAAAAAAGCAGACCATAAAAGAACGAGTGGTTCGATATCTTATTTTAGAGAACGAGTGGTTTTTTAACAAAACAAATCATCTATCAAAAAATTGTAAATACAGTAGATACTCGATATAACGAAAGATATAATATTGATTTTTGGATTACATTTTATATAAAATCTTTATTCAGTGAGAACAATAACAAGTATTTGGTCGTTTGGTATTAAGAGAATTCAATATATAGAGTATTCGTTCAACAATGTCTTTATTAGACATATACGACAATAATGTATTCACATATATGACACTGCGACCGTAGGGTCTATTGTGCCACCTTCTGGGTTTAGAGAAAGTCTTTAAGCGCTGTTGCGTCGATTAAAAGTAGTATAGATCCTACCTTATAAAGTTTTATTGCCCCTTTCGTAATAGTATACATTCCCAGGAATCTATTTCGTATGTGCGTTAGCACATTGCATTCAAACAGCATATGTGTGGCTGATTTTTCATTCTCTTCGCAGAATCTACAGTTTGTACCCAGTCTCGTAAGGTGGCATTTTAGTTTACAGTGCCCTGTTAAAATTTTTGTAATGATTCTGTTTTTCTTTCGATAGGTCCATACAATCCTCCTTTAAACAGTATAATAATTCTTAAATTGAATTATTTAAGTAGGAAGTTCTATATGCCACGATTCAGATGATCTATTGTGCAATAGACAATCTATATGAGCTATAATGTATGATGTATGTTATATTGCACAGTTTTAAAACAGTTATAAAAAAATCCAGAAGTTGAGTATAGAAGCATTGATATAATTACTTGCAAGTGTAGAGGAGTTTGAATGTCTTCAAAACATTAAGAACAATAGCTTTGGCTTAATTGATATTTATTATAAAAAATATTAACACTGTTTAAAAAAAAAAAGCTAGACTTCCCCCCGATGATTTTCGCCTGAAAATCATAACAGTGTTGATCACTTTAAATGCTAAAAAGTGATTCTTAATAAATGTCTGGCATTTTACTTATTAGCAACTATCCACAACAATTCACTTTTATATTTCAATTATCACGATTATGCAGAAAATATATTATGAAAATGTTATTCCTTATCAGACGAAAGATAATTTTTTGTGCCACTCACGAATAAAGCCCAACCTTAAGTGTTACAGCAACGCTCATGTTTATGTTTGTAATATTAACATTGCATATATATATGCAATCATATATATTACTATTTATAATGTTAATTAAAGCGTAAATAAATATCTTTAATGTATTTTATTATATACACTTAAAGGCAGAAGAAAGTTAAAGTTAATCGCTTCATGATACCAGACTACGAACTGATAACTAAGACGCGACGCAATGCACTTTATAGTTAATAAAAATGATTGAATTTCTTTAAAATCAACTTTACAAACTGCATTAAAATAAATATAAATAAAATACTTTATTCATTTTTATTTACTATATAAACCAAATACAGCAATTAAATACGGAAAAATATCTTCTGACACAAACATCCAAGTACTATGGTCCGATGACGGCTGCATTATGAGTTGCGGACACTATGGCATTACTAATGAAAATTAAATAAAATTATTTTATAGCCCTAAAATTTTTATTAAACCATAAATAAATTTTACAAATTATTGTTAATAAATAAAAAATTTGTAAAGATAAGCAATATTTGACACTTTGGTTATCAGTTTTTTGGCATTTATGTGATTTTAAATTATTTGAATGTTTTGTATCAAAATAAATAAATAATAGAAAAACTAAGCAGAGAGATTATATATAAAGTTCAAATGCTGAGAAAATGTTAGAATTGCATAAAACATTTATACATGTGCATCTGACGTCACTAAATTAATTCGCATCGTCGTACTGATCGAGAATAAACATGATAGTTCATAGTATCCGACATTTTCATCTTTCATAACTGAAAGTCGTCAGCAATCAACCAGCTTTTCAGAAATGTCATGTAAAGATATCTTTCCTTTTTGTTACTTTAAAACAGTTTTTCCCAGAGTGAATGGAAAGAACGGGAACCTTACAAATCCCCCGCAATGTTGTATCGATGGATAAAAAATTGAAAACAATGGTGATAGCGTCAATGAATCCAGATTTAAAAAAGTTTTTCTAATGGGAAATTCACTAACAGTTTATCAGACGAAAGTGATTGCCATTGAAATCAGTGTTATAGAACGCCTAAGAAGGCGATATAAAAATATCAGTATTTTTATACATACATGGATAGCCCGGCAGCCACAAAATCTCTAGTCCTGGATTATCGAATCCATATTGCTTAGAAGCTGTGAAAATATCACATCTAAATTGGATATTACGAATAAAGTAACATACATATTGAAACGTAGTGATGAAGAATACGATGGTAACGTAATAATTAACAAGCTTGCGTACGAAAAAAGAGCTAACTCTCTTTATAGGACATTTGCTTATCAGACTTAGTCAGTACTCAGAAATATACAAGTTATTTAAAAAAATTTGAACTAACTAAAAGGGCTAAGGTAATCCAAACAGCGGAATGAAACTTTCGCTCATCTTATCTATTTGTACCCTAGACTAACCGACAAGCAAGGGAAATACTTTTATTTAATTTTTATAAAGTTGAATTAAGCCTATAAGCTAGAATCATTAGATATTATTACGTTAGTTAACAGCATTATCTCTAGATCTCTAGAGCTTATAGTGCGCGGCTCATCATTGTGCATTATAACAATAAAAATAGAGGTTCTAAGAAGTTACAATATCTTGTACTAATTGTACCAATTATACTTGCGACGACATTGGAAGAAGTGTGGAAAAAATATAACGAGTATTTGTTGATTTCTACAAATCTTATGTGGAGTGGGTTATCTTTGGCTTTGCTAAGATGCAGATGAGTTTACAAAGAGAGTGTCAAAGAGAGATATGTAAATATTAAGAACATTTTAAAAGTACATTGTTTGTAGAGAGGAATATAATAGATATGAGTCAAAAATTATATATTGCAATATACAAAATGAAGTAATGGTTTTCAACTGAGTTAAAATTAAGACCTTTTTAACCCTGCAATTTAAATTTTTATAGGAGCCTAGACACTGAAATTTATTTCTTAAATATTACTTTATTACTTGTTTTTTGTTTTTTTTTTTTATTTTTTTACTTCTGCTGTTTTTGCTTTTTAAATGTGAATTTGACAATAAAAAAGCTTTGAAAGAGTTGGGAACATGAGACGTTCATACTTTAGTGCTAGTGTTTAACTATTTGCAGTTAGTTGACTCAACTATTTTATATCGAAGTAATTTTTTTCTATTTTTAGTACCAAGCACATTAATCACTTATTATAAATATTTAGCCTGAGGTGATTGTTGTTATATTTAAAATATTAAAGTCAGAGATTTTTAATTTGTATTAATGTTTTCTCCTACTTAGTACTTTTTTTCTTCCATATAACTCTTCCCTTATTGTTTTTGTAATATTTTTTTTAAGTATAAATGCCATTAAATATCAAATTTGCGGAAAATAAATTTATTTATTTTTGTTTCTCCCCATAAAAAGTATTTCTTTATCAGAACTTTGTTTCTAAATTACTGGTGAAACCATCTAAGTTTACCATAGATCTCGTTCACTTTCTGGTTCCAGTTATCACGATTCCTAATAAGAAATCTACAGCACTGAATTTCAGGGTCTATAACATCTTTTTCAATAGTTTTGAGTTTGTGTCGATATCTTTTTTCTTTATTGTGGTCACATTTTTTAAAATTTCATAGATCCTATCATCATTTTCATATCCAAATTCGTCACTAAAAAGAAGTTACAATTCTATTTTATACAATACATTTCTACAATAAAATTTTTTGCTATATGTACTACTCAATGGAGAAAATATACTTATTTTATTTGGAAAGGAATGACTTCAAAACTTGGTACTCTAAAAATTGTCTAAAAACAATTTTTTAGAAATAATTAAATACTGTATAAGAAATAATTTTTAAAAAACTACTGCTGATGGGTGGTGGGCAATACTTGAAACAGCTGTATGGTCAGCTAAAAATTCAATTAATTAATAAATAATAAAATTTTGCTGTTGCAAATTTTCTTTTTTACACCAATTCTACACTAATTCTACACTAATTCTACACTAATTCTACACCAATTCTACACTAATTCTACATTAATTTTACACTCCTTAAGAGGATAACATCTTTAAAAAGTATTATGAATATTTTTTAACCTTAAGAGGGAAATATATGTTCATTTGTCTATGTTGCTTAAGTAATCATCAGGCATGTTTAAACTAAATTTGTAAAATTATTGAATACTATTGGATTAGTATGGACTCATAAAAGTGGTTCTTTCAAAAATTATTTTTATACGAAATATTTAATTTTACTATATAAATTAATATTATAATATAAAAAAACTGAAACCATATTTTTATACACTTTTCTATATCACAGTTTCATAATATATCAAAATATTTTACGCCACAGTGTAGCATTTCCAGTTTAATATTCTCGAAAAAAACGGAAGTACTTTATCATTTTACCAAGTTTTGAATAATATTTCGAGACTACATAGTCTCGTATACATTTTCCCGTCGTTCTTGTCAACATATGCTATTGTTTTCATCCAACTGTTGCATTTGTTTGCAATTAATACATATAAAGACACACATGGATAAGAAACAATATCGACCGACACAAAGTATGTCGAAAGATATATTATCTCCCAAAGAATAATACTTGCTACTGAAGAGTAAAAAGGGACCGTCTAGCGATTGTGTGCGCACACAATTGATATCGAATTACAGCCACTTAGTACGGTACTTAGGATGTGAAAGAATGAAATTACTTGAAATTGCAAGAATTTGATTTATAAGCTTGCATCAAAGACATTAAAAAATAAATAAATATTCCATGAGATGTCTTAATTTGTGGTAGAAATTAAGATGTAAGTGTTTTGATAGGTATAAAATTATTTACCGTTAAGAATAAACGATGGACACAGGTTCTTTCTCACAGCGATCGTACTCAAGTATGTTTGATTTTGTTTTTATTTTTAAAATATATTTTTTGTAAAACATATATAATTATTATGACAATTATAACAATAATCGATAAATTGATACGAGTATTGAAAAATTAATACAAGAGTTGTTATGCAAAAAATACTTATTGATATTTCTATGTTAATAAAAAATTATAGATTAGATACTAATATGCAAAACTTAAGCAATCACTTTATTAAATAATTTAAAAAAATTATGGTAACACCTACTTTATTATAATTTTTGCATAAATATTTAATTAAACTGATTAATCAATTAATAAATATACTTTACACTCGGCAAAGAAAGCAATTGGCAACACCCAGTAGGCCCTTAGCGATCAACCTATTTGAAAACTATAAAACTATTAATAGTTTTATTTAACTATTGTATGTTCACCAAAGTGGAGATACTTCTATTAAGAGCACAACTTTGGAAACATTTTGTATGTTTAGATTGCGAGATCGTAAAGCACATGTAAAAGGTGTACAATGATAATACAACCTAAAACTGTGTGATCTAAAGTTACTGCGGAAGGAGACCTAATTAGAGAGATATGCTGGTTAATTGCAAGCAACATCAAGAATTTGCAAGTGGATTTAGATCAAAGTGTTTAATTGCCACTTCAATCCGCTACCAGTAAATCAAAGCTAGTTAGAGAGTCTAGAGCAAAAATTTATGAGCTTAACTGACTAAGTAACATCTTTCTCAAATGTGTTCCCGGAAATAGAAACATTAAAGGAAATGAATTAGCAGATAATTTGATCTACTTTGGTACTTTCGTGGAAGTAGCCCTATGGGTACTGCGGTCTATGTTCTCCTGGAGATAGTTAAGAAAAGTATTTACCTCTATTTTTTTCAGTAAGCTTATACTTAATAGAAGATACTTAAGCCAAAAGATACAAAACCAGATCTCACTACAAGGGACTGACTGAATACTATCAGACTTTTTGCAGTGGTCTTTGGTCACTGGTGTGTAGAAGTACATGCAAAGAAACTGCTTATTCTTTACTAATTGTAAAGTTGTGGGAATTGTAAGTTAGGGAAACAATCAAATATTTTCCCTATGATTGCACAGCTTAGGATTCCAGTAGAACCAGGATTTAGGGAAATACTTTTTATCTTATTAATTTTAATTATTTGTTATTAATTTTTTTTATATTTGTTTTATCTATTCTGTCATTTCTTTCAATAATTTTTTGACGTGGTAACTAATATATATAAATTTTGCGAGCTAGTGCAAAGTTATTTATTATCACTATAAACGACTTATTGAGTCTTAATAATATTTCAGGTGTTTTCATTAATCGACTTGGTATAGGCTAAACTGTCTATTATAAAAACTTGTAAAAATGCAAAACTTTAATATTGGGTTCACAGGGTTGGCCTGCTCAAAAACATATCAATTCTATTACCATAGATATGAAGAAGATATATATCTCCTCTAAAAATTTCTATTGCTGTTTTATATTAAGTTCTGGAATAGCACACTTTCGTTACAACAGTAGATGTATTCTTGTAAAGCATTAGAGAATCGAGGTTATATAAATTTCTTGCATCATTTTTCTTTTGAATCATGATTCCAATTTATGGTTGTTTCAAAAGGTAAGAAAGAAGAATATTTATCAAAAACCTGCTCGCATATATAGTAGCTAAAAACGAGACAGGTACGTTAAATGTCAGAACTACTATAAATTTAATTAAATTTTCTGTTACTAATATGTTTTAATTAATATTAATAAACGAAATGTTATTTATAGCTCAAAACAAAAAAACAATAATTGTTTTTGCCACAAAAAAAAACGTAATCATATGAGCTTCGTCTATATTTACTTCATAAATAGTTGCGTTGATAACAAAAATTTGCGTACTTACTCGTATCTATCTTATAAGCTGCAATCTTTGTTTGCTACTCTTTTATTATCATATCATATGTTTACATTATACAGTAAAATATATACATATATATGTATATATACAATATATTGCTATGTATACGTTATATTATATATAAGGTCATTGTATAAGTTACCACCATGTGATCACTTTTTCTGCAGATGCTATTTTTAGCTTAGAATTAACTTAAAATTTAGAATTGAAATAAAAATTTTTAAATATTGGCAAAATCTAATACTTGTGTTCATTATACGGAAAGCCTTCAGTAACTAACAAAATAAAGTCTAAATAGGTACATCTAATAATGGTTATATGGAGCTGTTCCCTCTATTTCCTTTCAATATTTATTTTAAGTAATATTTTATTATTAAAAATAAAAGCTAATGGGTTAATGATCTTTCCTAATGGGTTGATTATAATATACTTTATAATATTATATTACTACAAATTATAATATAATATAATAGATACTAAGAAACTTCATTGATTAGTTAATCATTAGAATAATCTTTTGTTTTATTTTGTTGTTAATTTGTGGCTCTTTTCTTCCAGCTCTGCTCTAATAAATTATTTGTTAACTAGTTTTACAATTAGACAATTTAAATATATCTGAATACTGACATCTGAGCTGAGAGTACCTTTAATTCACTTTCACTTTCACTATCACTTTAATCTTAGATATTACGTAAAAAGAACTAGTTTACCTGACACAGATTTATATGGTATGTGCATAGAAACTTTATCTATTTATTCATCCTAAGTGATATGCATTTGACCGAACTATAACATTCAGATTTTCTGGGATACGTTGTTTCTTAATTAAATTCGTTAAATGCTCAATCAATAGAAATTAAAAATTTCATTAAAGTCTTAAAATTTTAATTAGCATTGGTCACACCATATATGTATATATATTTAATCCTTTAATTCCTTTAATAGACCTAGGGTTGTATTGGTCGTACCATAGATCTTTTGATTTTTTTAATATTAAAAGTTTGTCAACACTGTATATAAGTCCTTCATATAATAATAAGAAAAATAATTATAGTAATTCCTATAAACTAATATATATATATTTTTTTTATATAATATTAATATTATTTAACAAGTAAATGTATTGAATGTTCGGTAGGGCGGCTATTGACAATGATTAATTTTATTAGGAATGAAGTATCAAGACAAGTAAGAAAAATAGCAGAGAATTTAAAAATTTTGAATCTACCATTAATGTTTTTTTTGTGATTTCTATTATTAAAATAATAAATTTGTTATATGTACAATATATACAGCCTATGGCAGTGCTAATTACATACTCGTATATCGAAAAAGAAAAAAGTACGTATATGTATGTTTATGTATATAAAAATTAATATCTTATTACGGTCTATTGCATAAACTCATTTGAAATATAAAAAAAATTCTTTCTAAAGAATTCTGAAATCTTATTTATTTTTAAATAAAATATTTTAAATTTTAAAATAATTTCTTACAAAAGTAAATTGGTTATAAACAAATTCCTATATATCGGCATACATATAGTGTATGTATATGGATAAGGTTGTGTAAATCTGTTAAGAAATTAATTTACTTTTAATTAAAATTCTCGATCATTTAAAAAAAAATTAATTTTAAATTTAAAAATGTAAATAAATAATAGCTTTTAAAAAACATATGTAGTAAGTGAATTAATTATTTTTTAAACAAACAAACAAAATGAAATATAAACATTACAGTTTGCTCATGACGTCATAAATTAAAAATGGTGGCGGTGCTAAGTTCAGTTGCATTGAAAATTTAAATGAAAAAACAATAAATAAATTAAAATAAATTTAAATAAATTAAATAAAACTTAATTTGGGTTAAAAATATTAGTAGAACATAAAATCGTTTAAGCATTGAGGGCAGTGATTTATATAAATATAAATATAAACTATATAATTAGATATACGTAAATAAGAATTAATATATATATATATATATATATATAGCTCAAATAGGTGCATATAGCTGATAGGTGTACGAGCATATAAAGAGGCTTTTATTTATACTAGTTTTTAAATTATTGACATATACTAGTGTAAGATTAATCATTTTCTATCTTCCTCTCTGTTTAGAATTGCTATACTATTTTACATTTGTATGAGATACCTGAAATCAATAATTCACTTCTAAGATGTTAGTACACTTAGTATAATATAATATACTTAGTATAATATTTAATCTAGACGCTAGTTTCTAAATAATTCCAAAATTTAAATCAATACACATATATTGTAACGAAATCAAAGATATATTGTAGTCAAACTAAAGTTGAAGATATTTTTGAATAAAGTAGTTATCCATTATAATCTTTGGATTGGGTTCAAAGTCAGACTATATGCTTAACATAACTTTATTATTAAACTGAAAGTGTGCAAAATTAAAATATATATTATTTTTTCTAATATTATTAAGTATGTTCTTTTATTATTTAACATCATTACTTATTGGAATGGTTCTTCCAATAAGCCTGACTGAAGGGCAGTTTCCTAGCCTCATATACGTGAAACTGACATAAACGGACAGTAATTAATAGTAAATTTAATTTTCCAGTGTTTGAGGTAAGTTCTTATGCAATTAAGATTTTTGGAGTTAGTCTAGAATCGATTTAAGGTTTAAAGTAAAACCATGTTTTTAAAGAAAACCAATGTTTACGAATAATACCATTTTTTTTAATTATTAACTGAAATATTCTTTCGAATCTTATATCTTCTATCATATCTTCAAGCATATTGCTAGCAGGCTAATTGGTTACAACATTTTATTATATATTTGGTTTAGGTATTAGAATTATTTCAGGACACTTTTAGGAATCGGCTTTTAACTTCTGTATGGCATCAAAAACTATAGTGGAAAACTTTGTGGCAAATATTTTGCTGGTTTACCGTCGAAGTTAGTATAACCAGTAGCTTAAAGGTAGTCTAATTTTCCAACTGTTTCGTTCGTCTCGTATACTTTATGTGCACGTATAAACCGTACACCATTGAAAATGTTGTAATGATTTTTTATTTTGTAAATTAATTACAAAATTATTTTCTTTCCCTTGAAAGCTCTTTTGAAAGGTAGGGCATTAAACTACCTATTTCTTAGATAACATTGTGAGTACAAATTAACTTTAAAGTATCTTTTATTCCTAACAAATAAGTAATTCTTTTATATGATAAAAAAGAAATGAAATATGTATATTAATTAGGTGTGGAAATTGCATCGCCGTCAATATTTAAAGACATCGTTGTTTTATCAATGTCTGATCTATTTTTTGGTCTGGCGGGAATTACAAGCCTCTATTTATTAAAAATTATGGTTGCACTGTTGTCAAGGCATTTTGGCTTAAATATTTTGTAAGCGAAATCATTTAAAAGAAGAGAAATTGTTTTGTGATCGCAAAGAAACAAAATTTAAACACAATAAAATAAACGGAAAAAAATATAACATGAAATATAAATAATTACAAAAATTATTTGTTAAGTGAAAACCTGCAAAACACTTAAAGTAAACAAACAAATTTATTAAGTTTGTTTAAAAAAGCCACTGAAATTCCGGATGCTCTTTGACGTGAGCGCTTTACCAATGCTTTTTGCCGATTAACTGCTCGCACAAACTAAACGAAAATAAATCTGTAGACCCACCGAACCGGTATTCCCGAAGTTTTCTAGTTTTGTGAATTTACTTTTCTTTAACTCGTAATTATGTAAAATGTCCACTGAATTAATACTTTAGTTAATAAATTTAGTAGTTATGAACGTGAGAATATGGTACAGTGGAATGGATCCATAAATTAAGTGGATAAAGGCATTTCATAGGAGAAAGGGAGAATTGAGAATGAACGCTTCTACTTTTGTGGAAGATTTAGTGTGGAAAAAGAAAAATAAATTAAATTTTTTAGCAAAAATATTATTTTTAGAATTTATTGGCACTGACTTTGTAGTATTTTGCCCTTTTACTGTTTCTAATTATATCTTGAATACAATAATTATTTTATCTTTAAAGGAAGTGCAACTTGCAAACATCTGTCTGCATTGGCTGAGTGCCATCTTTTAGAAGTTAACATTTCATTTAGAGGAACAGAATATATTTTTTAACAAATACTAAAGATTTGTATTATTTGATTTCTAACTTAAAAGTGAGTGAATTTTAAAAATACATTTATAACTTTTTTTAATTATTTTAACTGGTAGTAGGAATAAATTATTCTTATTTATTATATGTTTCTTAAATTATGTTCTTATATTTTAATATATTTTATTATTATCTTATATATATTCTTTAATGTATGACTATAATAGCTCTATGAATGGGTCTACCATTCTGTGCATACAATTTCAATTGGATCAGCATTCTCAAACCTATGATTAGCTTAGGTAGGTCAAGACTAAGTATGTAAGGGTCAGACCTAAAAGAATTTGTGAGGACCCCTATATTTATATAGGGTATTACATTAATATATATAAATATAAATATAATATATTATAATATAATATATATCATTATTATTATTATATTATATTATAATAATATAATATATATATAATATATATTGCTCCTAAGTATAACAATAGAATAATTCTCAGGTTAAATTAAATAACTTTATATATTTGATATTATTAGAAATCTATAATGAAATAATACCATACAACTTTTACATATAATATTATTTATTTGTTTATTTCTAAATTAACATTGAAATTTATTTTAAAGTTAACTAAGACTGCTAGGTTCTGGACTGCTAGGTTCTTCGTCCTGCTACATGTAATATTGAAAATCGCCGCCTATAGAAGAAGAAGTGACATTCTTGGGTCAACAGTGATAAAATGTCTTAAGAAAAAGAACTTTAAAAAAAATTTATTAAATAATATAAAACTAGAAGTATGTGATTTGAAAACCAATTCAAATAAAACAACAATAATTATTAGATTAAAAAATCGGTAAAGCTGTTTAGAATTTTACAAGTTCTTGCTAAACAAAATCCAATCTTTCGATAAAACTAAGCAAATGGTGAGTAAACAAGAGTATCTCAAATTATAATACCATCTTTTTGAAAATCGTATATGAATTAATCAAAGTATATCAGATTAGGTTTAATCGGTTAGTATTTAATAATACAAAACCCAGCGCGGCTTTACGAATACCAGTTAGAGATGGGTTTACAAAAGACGTAATTCTTAAAATTGATTGTATTCCTTCTAAACAAAATAAAAATTTAAAAAGTATTTCATATGGTTTTTGTATAATTAGAGTTTTATAAAACATAGATTAGATATTAATAATAAGGTTAATATTTAGTTAGAATAAAAATTAGACGCAAGTCTCAAAGTGTGAGAAATTTGTTTATAAAACAAAATTTCATTTAATTCGTTTAATAAAAACTCATATTACAAAGAAAGATACATTTTATTGTTATCGAAGCAAGTTCAGAATAAGATAGAAACAGAAAAATCTTTTATAGTTTTCTACAAAATATGTATACCGGTTATCAGTTGTACACATATGATACCTTATCTTTTATTAATTTCGGTGAATTTATTTGAACACACCACAAAACTGACTATGAGTATTACGAATATTAAGAAATTCAAATGTATTTTGTTGTTGTTGTTTGATTAATTTATGGAACCAGTCTCACCAGTACTCTTATTCCCCTCTCTTGTATCTATTATTTGCCATGCATAGTTATAGTCAAGACACTTCTAGTTTAAAGCCCCCTAACAATACATCTTAAATGAAGTGGAGAGGTGGAATTTTTTAGATCTTTCATTTTTCAGTTTATACATTTCTGGAAGTTTCGTTTTAAATATCCTTTGATTTCTTTTAGTAACAAAATAAGCAGTTATAAGGGAATAGGTGGTACCAAAAATATTGCTTTCGTTCATATAGTGAACTTTCTTGTTCCGTGTATGCCGTGTATGCTTATTACTTAGAATAAGATTCATAAGATAATCTATCAAGAGGAAAGACGAAATTTCTCAAGACCTCTACTTCATAAATTTCCTCTCAACATCCATTTATTCTATTTTATTTTATTTTATTTTATAAGCACTTTTAACTGAGCAATGCTAAAAAAATGCTGTATTGATAAGAATTTTATTTCAGATATAAATATTCGTATATATTATTCATATCATTTCGTAGAAGAAAATGGTTAAAAAGAAAATGTAACCTATTAACTACTTCCCTTCTCTTAAGTAGATTCTCAGGTCTATAATTGGTAAATAAACAATAGTTTAAGGTAGCGGATCGTTTTCAATTTTAGTGTAACAGTTCATTAAATATACATTAGAACCAACTTTAACGTATCTAAACTAATTTTAAATGTTAATCGACACAAATACATACACGGACTTAATATTTATAATTTGAATCCAAAATGCTTTGTCTGAAAAGGCAAACGAGTAAATTTTGAAAAAATCACGTTATAAACTCTAGTTTTTTCTTATTATATCTTGAAAAAAAATTTAAATTAATTTTTTACATAAAAATTTTATAAACTCAACTTGAACACGCTTTTGCAGATATGAAGTCAACAGGTAAGCAAATAGAAAATATCAGTTTTATAGCTACGCGCGTTCTAGACTATCGCAGATACTTTCCGATACCAGTTGTGTTTTAGGTTGAGTTTGAGGTGCGAGCGGTGGCGTTAATTTCATAGAACTTCTATGCGGTGAGGTGCGGTGCCATACTCAAACAAGTAAACAATGAAGTAAAATATTTAAAAAAAACAAAAAAAAAAGAACACAACAAACACAAACAAAATAAACACTCAAAACACAAGGTCACTTTGTAGTGTAAAATAATTTTATTTAATTTTTTTCATTAATTTTATTAGCTCAAATTTGCATTTTCAATTTCAAAATTTAATAGATTTTTAATAAATTTCAATAAAACTTTAAATTTTAGGATCGTGCATTAAATACAAACACGTTGTTATTGTAAATAAAAATTTGTATCTTTTATGGTTTGGTTTTCATATGTGCAACACGTACGTTTTTATACTTTTTAATTCGAATTCTTTTCGTCTCCTACAAATTTTCTTTTAATTTGTAATTCAACAGTTATAAAAACACACAACACGCCAAACTATCTAAACTATTCGATTCGATAACCGTTTTATGCGTATTCCGTACTTTTCGTCTGATACCAACCGATCGCCAACGCAGAGATACTCATTCTGCTCCCAATATTTTTTCAAACTAATAACAGAGCGACCAACAAAGTATCTGCATCGGTGTATCTGTGTAGTGTCTGTGTCGGTGTCGGTGGCCAAGTTGCTTATTTTATAAAAGCATCTGAGCAGTTCGCTCTGTGCTCATATATTAACGTTCCTCACTTGATTTTCACTCAAACATTTTTATTGTTTTTTGAGTGAAATATCTGCGTATGCGTTGCTGATTTGTATCTATGTGATTGTATGCGCTGTTTCTGTTTTCTTTAAAAATATCTTTATCGTTTGAATTATTGTTGATAAGCAATTTTTTCCATTTATTGTCCGCAGATAAGCCTCGCAATGATGTAAGCTGCGGTTGGCAGCGACAATAAAAAAAATTGCAAAATTTTTAAACTCCCATAAATTCAAATGTTTGACAAATATAACTCAGGTATACTAGAGCAGGGTTTCTCAAACGTTACAGGTCCGCGTCATTAGCACCATCAAAAAATGTCACAGTTAACGATATTATTTTGGGAAGATATTGGAACTTATTGAAGGTATTCATGATCTTGAGTGAAATCAAATTTAGGCTAAGCCTGTATGCACGATAAATGGCAGATATATACGATATAGATTATATTATTATTATTAAGCCTTGCTTTGCGTCACATGATTCCAAGCTGACTCTATACTGGGCATAAGCTATTTACAAATTGCCTCCATATTTGCCTTCTTACTGCCAGTTCTCTGAGTTCAACAATTTTGATGTATGATCCGCCAAGTTGTGCAGATTAGCTGTTAATTTCGTTTAGTGTTGATCTATAGATAATGTGTATATATAAATTTATTTTACTCCACATCCAAACCGTGTGCCAGTTTTCATGCTTAAAGTTATCATCTGTAAGTTGGGTAATAGTTTGATTTAAGATTGACAGCTGATTGGCCTATCGCATACGATTCTGCTGTTGGGGCTGCCAACTATTGACTCCAGACAGATAACTTTTGTTTTGACAGTACTCTTCTTGTGAGCGGTGCCGGTGGCCACTTATAGTTTTTCCGCCACCAACTCTTTTGCTAATCCTAGTTAAGGCTTGCAACTCCACCGACAACCTAAGTCCTCGTGTTATATAGTGTTTAGCTCACGGGTAAGGGTTTTTTAAAGCAGTGACCTTCTGCTGACTGTTTAGTCCGCGACAGGTATTTTATTTCCCTTCTACCACCTGAAAAAGGAAAAGGCATCCGCTATCCTCCACCTGCGACGCGTCTTCTTCTTTGGTTAATACTTATTATTATAATAATTTCGATAATAATAGAATATTATTTAAGTAATGTCAACTTTCATTGCAATTATAGAGTGATGTACTCTGCTAGTTTCAATTAACGCCAAATAACAAAGTAAACATTAAATAAAAAGATAGTAAGGTATTAGAAAAATTAAAACTGAGAAGATATTTATTCATTTATCGTATCCATAAAAGCAGTTCTAAATAGGGCAAAGTTCACATCTGTTAACATCGAAGTTTCTTTAAAGTTTGATGTCAACTCGTTCATACATATTTTAATTAACCAAAAAGTTATGAACTACTTAACTTCATAATCGTCATGCATAAATCGTCATAATGATACTCTTTTTAATGGAAATAAATTATTACACTTTTTTAATGAAAAAATACAATGTATCTATGACATGTTAATATCCATTATGCATAATTTATAAAAGAAATTAAATAGATAACATTTAAAGTGGGGTCACTTAATTACAGTTAATTAAGTAGTGTTCTTTATTCTTTCAAATGTAGTTTCGGAAGAAAACATATAATATTATATTATTGATATTAAAATATTATTTATATTATTTTTACTTTTTAAGACATTAAAACATATATCATTGTGAACCTTAGGCACTACTATATAAATTTTTACAACTATTATTTTTAATACTGAAATACCCGTAGTACATTACAAAAGTTTATTGTTATAGATTATGATACAATGATATATCTGTGATCTTAATTCATTCTTTTTTATTTTGAAAAGTCATTGAATTCATCAGACACCTGTGACATCTGTGATGTTTTGATGAATTCCATAATGCCCGTTCATAGGGCACAACGCTAAAGTGTCAACCTTTTGTTTCAAATATTGATTATTGATCTTATAGTTGAACTGTGTTGTTATGATTTTAATTGTCATAACTGAGGAATGATTAGTTGGTTACAGTGGCAGGCCATTATATAACTTCCATATACATCAATTAGCGATTTTTCGCCATTTTGCTACAACATTCGTCACAAGAACTCCTAATATAGAAGAGTAGAGACTAAATCCATCCCGTCGAATTTAGATAATTTAATAAGTCTATTGTCTTTACCGAGGAACAGTGTGAAAAACTGTCAAAGAAGTATCTTTTTAAAAAGCTATTTCTTTTGCACGCCAAAGCCAGAGAAAATGCTTTATAATTTCTTTTTTCTGTACGTTTCTATAACTTCTGCAGTGAGGATAATAAGAAATGCACAGTTTCTCTGTATGAGTTCCTATACACCAATGACCAGAAAGAGCTTCCTTGCAGTGTTCACGCGATTTCTTTTGATCAGTTCCAAGGATCTAGTTGCACATGACTTAAGTGGTTTCCATTTGTTATTGGCAGATTGAAGAAGGTAGAGGTATCCTAGAGGTAGGTCTCTAGGGTAAAATGAACAAAATACTTAATATTTTACAATTATTGCAGACGGATTAATGAAACCGCTTCCAATACTACTTGGAATATCTTTGTTGGTAAATTGAAGTTTAAAACCCACCAGTGACATCATACACCTTACAACAAGGCATCTCATATTGTATTGTTAATATGAAACCGAATTGTTATTTCTAAAGTTAGAAAAGTTAACAAGTTACCACTTGCATCTCTCTCTATTAGATTATATTTCTATTTAAGTTGTATTATATTATTCTCGATTCTAATATCATCAAACAAGTCAAAAATTGAATTGTCGTTCCCAAACTTTCCTTTAATAGCTTTAACCAACCAGATTACTTTAGTGTGAGGAATAATTTCTTAAAAAGTTTATATCTTTATAATAGCAGTAACGTAGTCCAAGCAATTAGATCTGGTCGCTATAGTCACCATAGACGCATGGAAGGAATACCTGTAGTTCCTTTTTCTAATAATTTTGTAAGCTAATAAGTGATTATTTACTTTTAATTTCAAAAAAAATTTTCATAATGTTGATCTTGTTCATATGGTGGTTTACAGATATTCGTCTTTTAGAATTTAGATAACAATAGTCTTAACTCTATATTAAATAAACAGTTGTGGAAGTTTTTGTAATGGAGTGCAGAATGTATCCTAAGTTTAATTTTTTTAAAATAATGATAAAATAGTAAGTTATGAAACAGTTGAGATGTTTCCTCTAGTATTTTTTCAAAGGCCTTTATTTGGACTGCAATCTCACGGGTGTAATCTTTTCAAACAATGTTCGCTTATCAGATTGTATTAGCATCAAAAACCTTCAATATTAACAGTTTAAAAAGTCATGGAATAAGTTTAAAGTCCAAAGACAATCCAAACAGGTAATTTCATCATCAAAAATAGTGATAGTTTTTTAAGCCTAAATCACTGCTTAACTCAAATTAACCAGCACTTATAAAAAGTTAAATTAAAATACTCTTACATCTGACGATATGAAATGCAGATTAAAATATATCTACTCAACTGATTTGCCTGCGATTGTCATACAATGTGTCCAGTAAATCAAAGAATATTGTTAGGTTTGTCAATAACAATAATTTATTTCTAGGTTGGCTTAAAAGACTTTTTCCAGGGATTGTAAAAAGGATCTATTAAAAAATCTATTAAAAAGATATTATTAAATCTATTAATATCTATTAATAATTCTAATGAAACGAAACTCGCAAATTTTATAAACTATTTATCGTGTTTTATGCAATTTTCATGAACAATTTACTGAGTATTTTCACTGAGTACTGATTACTTATTATTATTATTATTACGTGGGTATATGCACTGCAACCTTAAGATCTATTGTAACCCTGCTGGACCTAGAGTGTTTCTCTAAGTTCGATTACCTCGATAAATCATAGTATAATTCCTACTTTAACTAGTCAAAGCTCTTCAATCTGTAATATTTCTGTTCCTAATACTTATCTCTTTTGTGCATTAATGCAGTTCAATTTAGAAGTATATGCATGCCGAGACTCATCGTCGATTTGACAGAATCTACAACTAGTATTCGCATGTATCTCTAGTTTCGCTAGGTAGTGTCTCAATCTGCAGTGTCCTGTTAGGATTGCTGTGATAATTCCTGTCAATACCATCAAACGCTTTTTTGAAGTCAATAATAAGGTTTAAAGAAGTTTGGTATTCACAGCATTGTTCTACTATTCTACTATTCTACTTTATCATTTTTCTTATCAAGTGATATGTTTTTTGCAAATGTGTATATTAAAATAAAATATCAGAATAACAGTTTCATGTTGTTCAACTTAAAATCATGACATGATTTTACCTAAATGGTGGTAATTATTATCAGACTATCAGCTATTGTGCAATACAATATAATAATCAGACTATTACTAATTATAGCAAATGTGTTTATGTTCCAATATGTGTGGACTATGATTCGAAGACAAAACAGATAAATAGATAGATTCATAAATATTTGCAAATTTATTCATGGCAGTTACTGCAGGGTACAACATTTTTTTATATTTATCGGAAAGGTGCGATAACCGACATGAACAGACAGCAACTTTAGTGCATTTGAGTAACACGTGCTCCCAGTTATTTGCACCCAACGCTGAATCAGTTTGAAAATTGCATTGACTTGCTGAAATAAATTTTCTAAAAATATATTTTAAATAAAAATATTGTTCACAGGAAATACATAATTAAATAAAACAACTACAAATATATTCGAAACTGTTCCATAAACTCAAGGCAACTTATACTCTTAAGTAAACACTCTAATTGGGGCTTCTGGGCATGACTGCCAGCCTGTCTATGTTGACGAAGTGTTGATGGATATATATATGTAGGTATATACATGTGGATATATCAAAGCATTTATTAAGTCAAGTGAATATACGTATATACGTAGGTATATTCACTCAATATTAACAAAAAGCAAAAATTACAATTTGGAAAAGTTTATTGAGCGCAAACTGATTGAACGATCTGTGCAAACCCCAACAGACTGAAGTGGAGCGAAGTGGTTGCAGCGCTCATGTAGAATGGAATATGGAGCATTTTAATTAATTGCCATGAAAATTAAAATTACATATATATATGGATCCAGTTGTTCATATTTGGTATAAATTAAATTTTCATTTACAATGTCTACAGTAAAGGGGGGTGAAAAATTGGTGTCGTAAATTTTTATTTTAATGAAGTGCAAGGTCATGCGTCTGGAAATTTATCTTTCTCCAATATTCCTATTTTGATTTTACTTTAAGTATATGCTGCTATATTTGATTTTCAATAAATTTAACACAAAATTCTTTTATTCAACTGAGGAAATCATATTCTTTGGCCTTTCCTATAAGTTATCATTAAACCCATTTTTTTATTCCCTACTATCTGCGATGGAGTACAAATAGCGCATTGGCGACGCCTTCGTACTGATTATATTGCATACATTTCGTACGTTTCCACTTCCGTTTAGTTTTATTTGATGTTTGTTTGTTTATTAATAGCTTGGAAAAAATCTTATCTTTTCAGTTTAGACATATGTTCGATATTAAGACGAAGGGATAGTGTCAAATATCTTATCATGTTTTTTAAGAAAAATTTAATAAAAATAAAATTTAATACTTTACCTTTCTTTTAATTAAGTTTTCATTAAAAGTTTTTACGAAAAAAATTAATATAATATTTAGTGTTGTATTTTTAATATAAGGTATATTTCTCTTCTTTACAATAATACAATATGAAAAACCTTAATAAACCGATCACTTATCGCAGTTATTTAGATGAACACATTTGCAGAAAAAAATCGAAGCTGGTTGAAGAAAAACTCTAGGTTTATATATAGTAATCCTGAAAGGAAAAAGGCTCCAAAGTTGTATTAAATTAGTAACATGTGCAGACCAAAGATTTGCACATTTAATAAAACTGGTCCCGATTAAAATACGCAACATTTGGACAGGGGTCAAGACGGATTGGTATCAAAAGAGAATGTCTCTAACACGCTCCATGATAAAGCGTGGTTCACAAGATCTTTCTCTGAGGTAGTTAAGGTATTCTTAAACAAAATTGAAGCGTTGTCAAAATATACTATATAATCATGAAAAAGATGCTCATGATTATAACCATATAATAGTCATTATATGAGTATATACCAAGTAAGTGTAACTCGGTATTACCTGGTTTAACTGTTATCGACATTGAGTGGCCATCATATGTTATATATAATAATCATAGTGATGCAAATAAGTCTGCCATCACGTGAAGACTCAATAAAGTCGAGCATATATGAACTATAATTCAGTAAGTCCTCATTAACAGCGAATGTGAGATATGAGGTATGATATGAATATGATATGATATGAGGTGTAGCCGTGGTGATAAAAACCACATTGTCGAAAGCGCTTTACTCAATGCTGGAGTTTCCAGTTAAAATCTTTTTTTTTCAAATTGCTGCCATATATATGATCGGAAAATCGCTGCTAGGCAAGAATGGAATTAGTGGCAAGTAGGTCTATATTTAACCACACAATAAAAAACTAAGCAATAAATACGAGGTGGTGTATTATCGATTACTCTATAGAATATTTAGTCTCAGTCTTCCGGACTATTTCACTATTTTACAAGATGATGAAAAAGCCATGAGATGGTAAGGTATATTATATGTTTTATGATGTTTATATTTTACATATTTACAGTAATAGTTAAGATACCATGAAATCACTCACAAGTATAGTGACGATACCAAGATCAGTGGCATTATATCGCTCATTTCTATTTGAGATATATGAGATAAGTATTCTGGGCAATACTTATATTATGTGAAATTGCAGAATAATATAGCTTGTCACTCACGGCTTTACTCTTTTGGATGATGCAATATTATCTAAAATGTATATCCCAGTTTCTACCCTTTGACGTCTTCTTAGACAAAAATAAATTACTAAAGCAGAAAATAACTGGCAGGTAGAAAAACATGCCATATATTCAGGCAAATTTTGTAGAAGATATCCCACAAAAGAACGGAATTTCTCTCTCATAAGTTCTCCAAAAAATCGGGTCAATTTGCTGACGTCCGTCCGGAATGGCATTGTGAAACAGTTTTGCATGTGCTTAAACTTGGTGGTCTAGTGACAGAAACACTGTCTTTGAATGAGAGCATGAAAGAAGCGAGAAAGGGCAACTTCTTGAGAGAATTTCACTTTAAAAAATTGCCAGATCTGGGAACAGTTGACCTAACAAGTTTTTAAAAGCGTTAAGAAGGCGAGTTAAATATCCCAATAGCACCACACAAGGACCTGACTCAATGTGAATGTTACTACTTTGTTGTGGGACTGCCACTAAAATAATATTTTAAATAATGTGGTCAAAACTATACTTTCATGTAGTTTGCCATGAATTCGGTAAATCATAATTTTAAAATGACATATGTTTATGTATTTTTAAAAAATATCAGTTAAACTTTTGTTTTTCTTTTTGTGTTGTGTATTTTTGTTCAGCACGTATTTTATTTTATTATTTTAGTTTTCATTTATTATTTGATTAAACTTGTAATTAGACACGATATTCTATTAAAGAATGGATAGCGATAACTTACTCTGTCTACAACATCGGTAAGTTGCACTTCCTAAATATATCTCATTAGTAACATAACAGTCATGACTTAACAGTATTGCACTAAGAGTAATAAGTATGTACAAATTTTTTTATTCAAGTACTTCTTGATTCTTGATGAAATATGGTATGACTGTCCTATGTTGCCAATAAAATCAGTTACTATAACAAATATTTACTCTTCTGTTTTAATTTCATTACAATTATGGAATAGCGCTACAAATGACCCAGGCTGTGCACAAAAAATTTGTCGCAATTCCAAAAAATCCGTTCCAAAAACTTTATATGAAATGGGATATCGTAATTCAATCCCCAATTGGAAAAATGCTATGACACATCGTAATTGCGAACACTTTGAAGAATTGCAAAAAGTGTTTAGAGATTCTTCAAATGGTGATGTTGAAGTCAAAGTAGGAAATTGCACTTTTAAATGCCACAGACTGATTCTAAGAGCTTATTCTAATTACTTTAATGCTCATCCTACAGTTTCAAATTTTGAAATTTCAGATGATGTCATAAGTCCTATAGCTTTCCGGGTGTTGTACGATTGGATGACAGATAATAGCGTAAGAATTAACTGTGATGGAGTTATGGAAGTTATAAAAGCAGCAATATACTTCGAAGTCCCATTACTGATGGAGTTCTGTTGGAAAATTTTTAGCAACGAAGCATATTTTTGTGAAGATGTAGCTTTCATGGTATATCTTGAGGCACGTTCTTACGACTTTCCGGAATTGAAAGAAGTTATGCTAACTCGTGTACGAAAATTTTACCTTCAATTAACGTGCACTGCAGAGTTTCTTTTTTTAACTGCCGAGGAATTAAAACTTTTAATATTCTCTAACTATATTGAAGTAAACATGGAAAGTGAAGTTTTTTTATCCGTTGTTCGTTGGCTGGATCACTGTTGGGAAGAGCGAAGTGCTTTTCTTGTACCATTAATGCAGTGTATTCGGTTTAGTACAATGCCGGCATCATTTTTATTATATTTAACTCGCGGTGCAGACTGTGAAGAAGTACGGAGAGTTATTGAAAATAATGAGGTGATTACAATGATAAAACATGCTTTGGAGTTTGTTTCAGCTAAAATTTCATGTCCAATTAGAGAATTGCCTGCTTTGTTAGCACATCTGAATGTACCCTATAAACCACGGAACTGGATATTTGATCCGCGTTGCAGTTATCATCACAGAAACGACTGTAATAAAATGGAGGAACTAACATATTATAAGTATTTGTGTTACCTACAATATTTACAAAATGCTTCGCCAAATCATTGGAGTACACTTATTCCAGCAAATGATCTAAAGGCTCGATGTTGTTATAAGAAAAAACAATATAACAGTGACAACGAAACAATTTGCTGTTCTAAATCAATATTATCAGAAACCACTTCAGACACTTCAACTAAATCCACTTCAGATGATTATACTACAACTGTATTTATGTACGAAACACCAAGGACAACAACCTCAAGAAATTATCTGACCTCAGGTCGTTCTAGTAGTTACCCCAATAGTTATTATACTAGCACTCAGCAAACTTCGAATTCTGCTTCTACCGAACGGCATGTTATTCATCCATATTAAAATTTAAATTTAAAAAGTGTAATCCGTAAACATTATATTGTTTAAGTACCCAATAAGTCGTTTGAACAGAAAAGCGGCTAATGATGTTTTAATAAAAAAACTTACGTAAATAAATGACTTGAATTATTTTTAATGAAAATCTATTAAACTGACGAGTTTCCCATAATCAGCATAAGTATTTATAATAATCCGGGTCAAGTATTTAGCGTTTATATAAGTTTCCTCCATCTACTTCTGTATCCCACTACTACCCGCGAGTGTTTGGTACATTGTTCATCTGTCTTGATCGCGGTTTTCCAAAGTTTTTTGCACTCCACCGTTCTATTGTTATTGGCCGTGAATCTAATAAATATCATTATTGCTCTTATACGTCATTTACAGTTTCCACATGTTGGACCAATACCTTCTCAGAAATTTGCCTTACTTGCGTATCTAAATGAAGCACATAAGAATACAAATATTTTAATAATAGAATAGACCCGATTAAAAAATCCATAAGGCACAGAGCCCTGAAGTTATATGCGAAAATTGACAGGCTATCCTACTTAGCACTATCTAATCTTATAGTTATCACTCTCCGCACGGGGAGGTACGCAGATCTTAGATCAATCAATGAATAATCATGAAGTTTATAGGCAATACATAAATTAGTCAATGAGATGGGTGGGACCCTGTAGTACCCCCAGCTATCAAAGAGTAAAAGTGCCCAGTTGTGCTGACTCGAAAAAAAAGGATCAACATACATACATAATATTATTAATATTAATACAATATTAATAATATATAGATATAAATAAATTAAGTGTTACATGGGGAACTTTTTTTTATTGGTAGATAATATTTCTAGCTTTCAAATTTTTATGGTAGACTTTTTATTGGAATATCTTAGCAATGTTTTCACTTTAATTGAACTGAAATTTATTGAATTTAAATAATTGAGACTGAATAGTAATATTATTGCATAAATAAATCGAAGACGTTTATGGAGGCATTATAATTGACGATTCAAGATGCATCTCAGCTACTGTTTTGTACGCAATAAAATAATTTACATATGGCCGAATTGCTTAAAAAGGAAACACCGGCTAATTAATTCGGGTTGTATGTATGAGTTCAGTAAAAATTTGCAATTAAAACTTTATTATTCATTAATTAAAAATAATAAAGAAAAATATGTACCTACAAGTCAACGAAATATTGTTAAATTCTTATTTCTGAAAGATTCTTGCAAAGTGTTTTTTGGATGAATCAAAAACGCACTTTTTAAATATTAAACTGTTATGCAGTTAATAGCACAGAATTTGGATTCTTTTTAAATGAGATCCACTGATACACTGCTCTGTTTTTCAGTATACGAAGTATAATAATAACACTTCTTTCAATAATGTGTGTGACTAACTAATTAAAACACATTTTGTTGCCAAAAATCGTTTTTATTCATCAACATAGTTCCCTTTTAGGAAGATACAATCATTCTAACGCTTTTGCAATCTTTCGAAACCACCTTTGTAAAACGGTTTTTCTTTGCCTTCAAAATAGGCGTTAGTTTCGGCGATTACTTCATCATTTGAGCCAAATCTCTTACCACGGAGCATCTTTTTGAGGTCTGCGAAGAGCCGGTAGTCGCTGGGGGCCAGATCTGGAGAATACGGTGGGTGCGGCAGCAATTCGTAGTTCAATTTGTTCAATTTTGCCATCGTTTTCACGACTTGTGACACGGTGCATTGTCTTGGTGGAACAAAACTGTTTTCTTCGCCATATGAGGCCGTTTCTTTGCGATTTCGTCTTTCAAACGCTCCAATAACGCTATATAATAGTCGCTGTTGATGGTCTTCCTCTTCTGGAGATAGTCGATGAATATTATTCCATGCGCATCCCAAAATACAGACGCCATAACCTTACCAGCCAACTGCTGCGTCTTTGGTCGCTTTGGGCGGCTTTCACCGGCTGCATGCCACTCAGCCGACTGCCGATTTGACTCTGGAGTGAAATGGTGGATCCATGTTTCATCCATCGTGATGTACCGACGCAAAAACTCCGACGCGCAATAAGCGTAAACATGTCCAAACAGCTCTTTGAATCATCGATTCGTTGTTGTTTTTGCTCCGGTGTGAGCAAACGCGGTACCCATTTGGAAAACACCTTTTTCATACCCAAATGTTCTTGTATTATGGTGTGTACACTGCCTGCTGATATCTGTAGAATGTCAGCAATCTCCCTCACTTTCACTTTACGGTCGGACATAATGATTTTCAGTGTTTTTTCAACGTTTTCCGGAATAACAGCGTCATTTGGCCGTCGAGTAGATGGAATGTCATCGGTGTCTGTACGACCACGTTTGAATTCGGCATACCAATAACAAATACTTCTTTTTGATGGAGCAGAGTCCGAATAATGTTTTTCAAGCCACTCCTGGCATTGAACAGTATTTTTTTTCATTAAAAAACAATGATAAATCAGCACACGGAATTGCTTTGAATTCATTTTTTTTTGAAAACTCAAAAGTAGCGTCACTTAAAGCACTGTTACTTGTAAACAAATGGTCGGATTAACATATGATTTTGACAGTAAGCCTAAAAAGATTGCCACTTTCGAAAAAAAAATATTTATTTAGTATTAGTGCCGCCATCTATGTGTCAGTCACATACATTATTGAACGAAGTGTTATACTTATATCAGCAACAACTCTAAATCTACTAAAAATATGTATCCTGTTCTGCTAGAACCGTTCTAACAAAACTATAAACATGTTTAAGAGATTACTTTTTTGGTCTAATATCAGCACCAAATAATACCCAGAGAACTTTCTCTGTACAGCCAGATGAAATGTCTACAGCTTTAGTATGACCTTTGCTTTTGATTCAACGATAATCAAATTCCATTTAAAGCATGGTTTTCGATGTTTTTGTCAGAGTCGATAGTTTTCGACCAAAATAATGTACATCAGTTAAGCTAGTACGACCTCAGTTATAGTTAATCACCCATCTTTTTAGTTATGCATATGATTGAGTTCCAGTATATTTAAAATATTTCAGGATGTAAATACCACAAATTCTAAAAATTAATTATAGGATAATGAATTTGCTCCATTTTTATAATTATAATTTATTTTTAATTATAATTATTATTAAAAATATTAAAAGTACTTTTTTAACGAAAGAATGTTTGCTTAACTGCTTAATATTTAGGTTAAAAACTTTTCACATACCCCTCGTAAGAACCGATTAATTTCAGAACATACAAAATGACTTGTTAATACACTACCACAATTACAGAATTTACAGAAGATAAGACCTAGTGCAATAAATATATTACAATATAAATTTTCAAGCAAATTCAAAATTTGGAAAAGATAAACTAGAAGTCAACGGGAGACAATTTAAAAGCTAATCTGGATTTTATTTCAATTTAGATTCAATGATAAAATAATACTGGAGGTTGTCCACTCTTATAAAATTTCTTATAATCAATTTTTTAGGTTGGCTAATATATATTTCGCGTTAGTAGATAACCGAAAATTCGAACTCCACTGTTGCTGAAACTTAAGTACATATGTACCAAAGCAAAAACGTGATTATTTAAGAGATCGGGTGGAAAGATAAGTTGTTTACCATATGAAATTGAAATAAACACATTCTGTCGCTTTCTTATCAATGACCCACCGTAAGTTAATAAGCACCTGGCTTAGTTTTTCTTCTCATCCAAAAACAAATTGCAAGATATATTACTATGGGACAAAGTATACTACTGATTTCTGTACGGAACAGTGTTGTACTCACGTACTAAGAGTGATAGGATCACAAGATAGGATAGAATTAAATGAACAAATGCAGGGGACTTCGAAAGCCAGATAAACAGTATGAGTTCTTAATCAACATGATACCACGAATCAATTTAATTACGTTTATTTGTGTGTCCATCTATATGAAAGCCTATCTATCTGTCTGTCTGCATATCGATAGATATGTGAATATGCAAATTGTTCCTTAGTTTTTAAATTAGTTGAATAATAATAAATATTATTCGAATAAACATAATATACCGAATAAACAAAGAATAAATAAAATATACGGAACAAAGAGGAAGAAACAAAATCTTCTGAATATATCATATTTATTATATATATTGTGATATATCATAATTTATAATATTAAAATAATAGTACATACTTTATCTGTAACAGAAAGTCATGAAGAGTTTTGCGATCTTTTAATTATACCAGTTATGAACTCTGGAGTAATTGATTAATTGATTTTAGGGGTGGAAAATGGGACGATCAGTCCTTCAAGTCCTCTTTTGGCTACATGTCTAGTCTATGTAATATAAGTAGACAAAACAGAAACAAACGTTGGAACCTAATTTTGTTGTATTAAAACATATGACTTTCGGTTAATATTGGTAAAAAAAAATGAAAGTAGTACTGAAAATTTTTCGATTGGTGAATCTGGGGTAATTTTTTCAGTCTAGATTTAGTGCAGTGTTCATTTTCGATTGGTAAACTTCGAATGAAATGTATAACACTCGAGAATAATATTGTACTTTTATTCAAATTTTATTAGCAATTGGTAAATTTGGAGCAAAATGTATAATACTCGAGATTAATTCCTAACACTCTAGATTTTTTGCAGGAGTAACAAAATTACCCTAGAACTCATAGTGGTTCATATGGCTTGACAGATAAAGTGTGATTTGATTCTATAAATGTGTTTATGAAAAATATACATAAATGCCTACCAATTACAAAAATATTAGACCACTCTAACAACGTTCGATTTGACAGATTGAGAGTAAACTTAGATTGATTGCAGATTTACAAAACATAAACGCCATAACATATGATTTCAATGACTTGTAGTGTCATTTTTTTGCTCTATATTACTTTAAGGAATACGAAAGTTTGTTATTACAGTTTATTAATTTAATATAGAATTTTCGGTCTACTTCTTAGACTATCTTAGCTACATGGATTTAAGACTTTCGTCAAGATCAAAATTTGTATTTTCTATGCAAACTATTTTTAAAATTTATAGTTTTTGCCAATAAAAAAGTTTTCACCATAAAGAAAATTTTTTTACAATTTCATTACACAGAGAAGAGAAGAGAGTGGTTGCTGTGGAAGCATTTAGAAAGTGGCATTACACAATTCAAGTCCACTATGTACACCAATGGATCTTTGATTCATTTTTCTATTGCCTACAAAGAATACATCCAACTTTCAACAATAAAAAGAAGTCATTTATTGAATTTAAAATATAAATTCAAAAAAATTATCATTATTTAATTACACTTATTGTTTGATTCACAAATGAAGTAATGCTTATTACCGCAGACAGCGTCGTTCCATTGTACATAAGTTGGATAGTAATCAATACAATATTGGTTTTTGCCAGAAGTAGGTTTACCAGCCATCCAATTGGTGTACTTAACTGCATCACCATTACCCCAAACCCAGGATCCTGTATCAGTTAACATACCAGAGGTCCAGAATGTCTTTTTGTAACAACCTTTAATCATAACAATATTGAATAAAAACTCAAGAATGAATAAAATCAAATCTGACTCACCAGTGTTTTTGATGGTATTACTGATGAAATCATTTTCGGCAGGGTCTTCAATGCTGACCAATTCCATATTGATGTTACGGCAGAAGATTGCAGCATTATCGCGTGAACGTTTGTTGTTTGTCTCAAAATAGTAATGTCTTCCATTGTAGCATGCATAGGATAGACTGCAGGTTATCCGGGGTTCAATGAATTCAAAGTCATCAGAATCTAATATTTATGAATACAGTAACATTAGTATTGAAGTCCTTTCACATACCATAGTTGCATTTATTTACCCTCGAGGGGAATATCATTTAGAATTCCTCCAAAAGCACTGTGGCTCGCAAGAACCACAAGCAATAATGGAACACACACGAATTTCAACATTATTTCGAGAAGTCTAAAATAACACTGTAGAGCAGCAGAGAGAATGGTGCCATTTTATATTACACAAAGAGTAGACCAATGCGAATTATCACCTATATTATCTGATAGTAGAAATACGCTTTTATTATCTGCAATTCGAGATTGATTGACAAGTTATTAAAAATCCGCACTTTCTATTATTTTAATTTAAACTGTTTTTTTTTTGGAAATTTTATTAAAAATATTAATTATATTTATAATTTTAGATGATAAAGTATTGCTTAGCATTAGCTGAATATTATGGTTTCAAAATAATTCAACAAAGTAATTGGGAACTGAAATTCTCATTTTCAATTGATATGTTCGTCACATAAACTTTATATGATAAGATGGAAAAAGATGTGATTTATTATCGCACTTAATTATTGTTTTTTTTTTCCAAATTACAACTTCTGGACGTTAACTTTCTATAAATTTTAGGAGTTGAAGGTTCTACTAATATTATTTGAAAAAAAAACAGCAACTTCGAAAACCAGAGGTTCTCAAATTTTTTTTGATGAAGGACCATTATGATATTGAAGAGATAGTGGATGAAAAAGCATTTTCTAGTCAAAAGATTAAAGTTTCTACAAAATGATTACATAAATATAGAGTAAACGGTGTATATTATTGAATTAGAGTTTTTCTTTAAATAAAAATTTTATTTTTCTTCTGCAAATAATAGAGGTTATTCGTCGTCCATGAATTGTAAACAACTTGTATTACTAAACAACTGGTATACCATGATTATAAACGACTGGTATTACTTATCTAAATATTTATAATGTCACTATGTGTGCGCTTTATTGAATTTTCGTACTTATTGACTTCTCCCCGTAAGTTATAAGTTGGAATTAATTCATTGTTTTTCATTATATCTGCAAATTTAACCATTGATGATGATGCATTGCAGATTAGATTAAAATTCATTACCTTTCAATTAAAACCTTATTTATTGTTAAAACAGCTTAAATTTATTCAATGTATTAATATTAAGTTTTTGTGTTAAGATACCAATCATGCCAATATGCCAATCCTGCCTTTATGCCAACCCTGTTTTTATACCAATCCTACCTTTATGCCAATCTTGCCTTTATACCAATGCTGTCTTTATGTCAATCAGGCGTTTTTACCAATCCCGCCTTTATGTGAATCCTGTCTTTATGCCAATCCTGCCTTTATGCCAATCCTGCCTTTATGCAAACCTTTCTTAAATTATTGAAGGTTTTTTCATTTTATTACTTACAGCGTTGATTTTACTAAAATAGATCATTGGCCTTTAAATTGTAGAAACATTATCGAACTAATTATTTACGAGAAACTTATACGCACACTTTTTATAACATAGTTTTTTGTCTGACGGAATAGATATTATATCACTCATAATATTGCCAGGGGAACTTTAATTAATTTCGTTTTTTTTGTAAAATAACAGATATTAGTCTTCGAAAATAACCCGCAATATATATTTTTTTCTTAAGATTACAATTTGAAGTGGTGTAAATAACTGATTAAAATGTGATTTAATTTTTTTATTACTATCAATATTGATAGTAATACTAGATACTACAAGATTAAAACTTTCAAACCCTATTAGAGAAAACGAAAACTTTTAAAACAATTAAGCAAAATCAATTTTCACACAACTGATATATTTAATTTTTTAGAAAGATAACGTTTTACTATTTTTTTACTACCATATTTCTAATAATTTAAATTTTCTAGTCTCTGTACACATTTAATAGATTGAAGTCGTGGACTGATTATTATTCTATAACTGAAATATAATGCTTGGTAACTGCCATTAAGCGTGTTATTGTGTTTCGGGATTATAAAATGTATTATTTCTATTTTCCAATTATGGGTGCTTCATTATTTTTTAATGCTTTATGTTTATGTGCCCACTGACTTTCTAAGGACTGGATCTTCAACGCTACTTTCTGTTATTTTTTTACTCGTCGCTTTCTTAAGTCCACAAATTCTTCAAGGCAGCTTCGTTTTTAATTTCTTTTATTTGTTTTCTGTTTTCTTAAGCGCTAAGTTTTAAAAAAAAATAAACTTCTTTGTCGATCCTTGGATTTTTGATTTCTTAGATAGCTCAAAACCATTCATTCTTTATTTTCAACTTTTGGCTGTTCTTTAAGTTCAGCACATTTTTCCATTATAAGTTTCTGTTCCAAAAAACAAAATAAGGTTAATGATCGATATATTTTATTGTAACATTAAAATCCAAAGAATGTGTTTCATTATACATGTAAAATAAATTTCTAATTAATGAAAAAGTTACACAGAATGAACACAATATATATAATAAGTGAATAATTTATGATTTAAAACAGACAAAACTAATACATATTTATTTTTTTAAATGAACTGAATTAATAGCTCTCAAACTGTTTGTAGCTAAAATTTTACTTCACATAATTTCTTTTTAACTGCACATTTTGCCGCTTTTATCATTTTTATATAATGTTAAATCAGTTTATTTAATTGTTTCCAAACTAAACATTTCTTAAATATTAAAATAATTAATTCATTTAACTGAAATAGTCAATTTTATTACAAAACTTCGAATTTTACATATATTTATTCTATTCAAATATATTAGTAATAAACAAACTGTTTAACGTTTGCATAAGCTAAAATTTCTTTTATTAAATTGTACAAAACTTTCAAAACTGTTATTCTGACTGCAATGCTACCATTGATTTATTCAATTGTTATAAAGTATTAAAAAACAATTATTTTAATATTAAATAATATTTATTTGTTTTTTTAAGTGTTAAGAATAAACAAACTGTTTAAGGTCAACACATGAATAAATTTCTTTTATAATTTCTTATGCAAAATCTTAAAAGTAATCAAACTATTTAACATCTACATATGCCAGAATTACTGTTTTGAAACTGTACAGAGCTGCTAAAACTGTTATTAATGACTGCAGTACTTTTAATAACAGTTTTAGTAATTGTAATAAAGTAAATGAATAACTAATAATAATTTTATTTGGCTTTGAATTTATTTTTAATTTATTTTTAAATTTATTTGTAATAGGTTACAATAAATTGTTAAATAATGCAAACATAGTTTAACTCTATATCAATTGAAAAACTTTAGATTATCGCATACACAAACCATTAAAAAAGCAAAATATATATTATTATCATGTTATTAATTGTACAGCGGCTGTAGTGCCGCCATATGTAAGTACAAAACTATAAATGTCAAAATTGTTTAGTTTGCAAAATGTTGCGTTTGCGCGGAGTTGAATTATTTTTGTATGAAATAGAAACTTTGTTTGAAAATATGTTTACATGCGCTTTGGAAAGGACGAATAATCAAAAAGAATGTATAAAATAAGCATAGAGAAAATAATTTATGTAAAGTGAGATCCTGACAGTTCGTTTTGGCATTTTAGTGTGTTCGGCCGAAAAACGGTATTTGGAAATTGCATTTAATTTATGTGTTAGAAAAAAGAATAAAACCTAAAAAGTAGCATAAAATTGAGAAAATAAATATTGCTTGAACAAGTAAACATAAGGAAATTCTAATATAATAAAATTAAATTATTTGGGTGTGGATAAAACTGTGTTTTTTGTATCAAATGAGCTCCAAAACTGTTCAAAATAAGTATCTTCTTCAAGAAAAAAAAACTTAAGGGTTGTTTTTAATGGAATTTTATAAATTTGCATGAGTTTTCCTCGCAAAAGATAAAGAAAAAAAATTATAAACAGCCAAAATACTTTGTGCAAATAAGTGTAAAAGGAAAAATCAATACTAAACAGCAGCAAAGTTTGCCAATTAGAATTGCTAAACATGCATATTTCTAATTGGAATTTATCGTTTTGTTCTATGTAAAATTTAAAGCCAAAAATAAAAAAATTAAAACCAAATAAAAAAAATTTATTAAGTGAAGAAGAAATACTAAATAAATAAAAAGCATTGTTTCTTTTAGAATTTTTAATTCAGTGAATTTACTAAAATAAACTTATTAGACAACACACACAACACTGTGCGCTCACATTCCTGCACATCCTTAGCAACTTGCCGCCTGCCACTGACAATTTCTGCGTGTGACTCATTGTGCTCAATAATTATTGCCTGTTGTGGCCGTCATTAGTGTCAATTTGTCGCCAAATTTGATCGATTGTATTTATTTTAGAAATAAAAATTTATTCCTTAAATTGTGACGTTATGTCGTGTCATATATATAAATAAACAACTTAAAGTTACGGAAAACATTTCATTTTTGTTTCTGTATTAAATAAAAAAGCTTAAATATGAAGACACGCTTGGTTTCTCTAACATATCGCGGATCCGCTTCAGTTGATCCTCGTTTTTCTGCTGCAATGCTGCCATGGACGATAAATGACATCAGATCGACGGATAGCTATACGAAGGTAAGCTATATATTAGAAATAACAATTTTAATTCAAAAATCAGAATAAGCAGATCAGCGTATTAACAAGCTGGGATCCAATTATGAAAATATTTCCACCTTCTACAATCGTCTTCCTTTTTCGGTTTTTCGCCGGTTTGCTACAACATTCGTCGCAAGAACTCCTAATATAGAAGAGTAGAGACTAAATCCATCCCGTCGAATTTAATTAATTTATTAGGTCTCTCGTCTTCATCGATGAACAGTCTGACAAACTGTCAAAGAAGTATCTTACTAAAAATCTATTTCTTCTGGACGCCAAAGCCAGACATTCACAGAAAAAATGTATTATGGTTTCTATATTGAGTATGACTGTCGATTTATTACCTATAAATTCAAGGTTTACCATACACTATTTTTATTTTATAATAATTTCTGAACTGGTTAGTTGCTATTCTGTACGGGGTGTGTTGATCGCACTGAGTAAACCACATCTTATTTTACTTGCTTTATTATCATCTAAAGAAAATATATTATCGTGTAAGTGGTTTGTATGTTTTTTAAGTCTCGATTGTCAAATCTTATCGAATGTACCTTCGATTACATACACCAGTACATAATTTTCCAAGCATATTTTTTATTTTAGGCTTCGAAACATTTAACAGTAGTTTTTCTGAAAAACCGTTACCATTCAAACTCTACTCTAAAGCGACAATTTTGGCTTAAGAAATAAAAACAAAATCATATCGTATTAAATCTGATAAATACAGTGTTTGCTCAATGGTATTTTTTGGATTTTCAAAGATAAACACACTCCAACTGCCCATGTATGTGATGTCCCATTCTTTAAAATTCTGGAGTTGTACTTCTACAAATATTGTCTTAAATATAACATATAATCTATTTAACGCAAACAGTTCAATACGATCAAAAAAATATTACTTACAGTCCGTTTGTGATGTAGCAATCCAAAAATGCGAAAAAAACAATAGCGGGCACCTAAAGTCTAAAGATACTTGTTTTAGGTTTCAACTTACTATAAAATGATTTGTCACCATCTGTGATTCATTTTACCAATTTAAGATCACAATTGACACGATCAATTTATAAGGGTAAAAATTCTGTTGATTTAGAACTGTATGGCAACATATTTTGATTTCCAAAAATCTTTTTTAATCTAAGAATAGATAAGTAAGAGATGTCTATATATGATTTTGTGTAGATTTTTGAGTAGCTCAAAAATTAACTGACTAGTTTGCTATCACACCGATTTGGCTAGACCGATCAAGGGAATGCCGGCGTTGTTGTTGGTCCTTTTCATCTATTAATCATAAATCTCAAAACCCGATAACATAAGAATTAATCTTTATGGTCATAAAATGTTAGTTGGTTAGTTGTAGTGACAGTTCAGTAGATATCATTACTCTAACCATTATTTTTATTTGAAAAAGGGTATAATAATTAGTGATAATTGCTGTTTTACTACCATATTCCTAAATCTAAAGATATAAAAATGAGACAAAAACTAAATCCATCTCGTGGAATATAGGTAATTAAACAAATCTTTCATCTTTCGTCTTAAGAGTCTGATAGACTACAAAAAAAAATACTTTTCTAAAAGCCTATTTCTTTTGACAGCTGGGCTTTCACAGAGAAACTCCTTAATTATTTCTTTTTATTATAAGTTTTCACAACTTTTACAGTGAGGAATAAAAGAAATGCGCAATTTCTCTCCGTGGGTTTGTATACACCAGTGACCAGAGAGAACTGCAATGAGCCTTGTAGTATTTACGTGGTTTTTTTTAATGAGTTCAAAAAATGTTATCTTGTTATATGAAGGCCATATAACTTACACATGACCTAAGTGTCTTCCATTTATTATTAGCAATGTGAAGAAAGTAGGAGCATATACCAGTTCTCCTTGGGATACATTTAGGAAAGCTCCAAGGTTATCCAAACCGTATGCTTTTTCATTATCTTCAATGTTCCTATATCTGAGAACCCAGATAAAAGTGAAGTCAGTTAACCGGTATGGCTCGCCATACAGTGTTGTGAAACTTTTCAAAATCTCATAATTAAACAGCGGTGCGTTTGAAATCCCTATTAAACTCTTGAAGAAGTCTTCGATGTCTTCATCATTGAACTAAAAACATATTGGTAATCATGATATACTCTTTCTCAACTATTATGTGTCCTTGAGGGTATGGGAATCATCGACGATAACAAATTATTTATATTAGTTGTACTGCAATTAATTGTGTAAAATTTTTTTAAAGGATGTGTACAAATTTCAAAGGACCACTTTTAATAATATATATGCAGCAGTAACAATCAGTCAATACAAACACCAATAAGAGAGGGAATTCCCTAACTACTTATCTTAGTATTGTCTTCTTTGCATCATCTTGTTTGTGATTCACTGTGGTTAAGACCAAATGAAGCTATAATCTGTCGCAATTCATTCTGATATCCCTCCAGTTTATTTAATGTCACAGTGTGAATAACTCAAAGTAAACAAAAATGGGATGAAAAAAATCATTTCGGTACCATGGGACATTTAAATTCCAAGATTGCGAAGCAAAGTGCTGCTAAATCAAAAGTAAAAGCAAATAAAACAGAACAAAAAAAAAAAAGAAAAACTAATTTTGAATAATAATTACGTAGGGACTGCAAAATAAAGTCAACAATTACAAAAAGAAGAGGAAGGAGACAATAAAACAAAAACAAGAAAGGTAGAAATATAAGCAAATGATTACGTTCTGTTCGGTTGAATCCTGTTAAAACGGAAGCCAAACAAGTTGCAGTGCGGGCGATTGTCCTGTGCTGTTCGGTGCTTACCTTGTGCGGGTATTTCTAACTCGTTTGCTAATTAAAAAACATTACTCCGAGGGTAAAATAATGTATTTAATGACAAACAAAACACAACGAAAAAAAAAAGAAATCAGGAAAAGTGATTTAAGGCAACTATGTGCATGAAATGTTAACTAAGCAGGATGTGTATTAGACTTCCACAACAATTAGATATGCTTCCGATAAAGTCAAACACATAGGAGACTCCTAAGACTCCTAATCAAATATTTAATTTAATTTTATTTTAATGCAATATTAAATTTATGCAATTGTTCACTGATTGGCCTTATTTACTACTCAAATCAAATATCTCACTGGTATCCTTAAAGCTGTGAAAAAACCTACAATTCTTCTCTTGTTACAAAATAAATTATGTAGGCGGCACCACCTTGTTGACTTGACCAAAAGATACTCTTGCGAATGGAAGGAAGGTCTTGTACCAGTATCTTTGTATCAGTTTAATAATTGCTAGCTCTGCAGAATTTAATTACAGGCTTTTGTTT
The DNA here is from genome assembly GCF_002237135.1 of Teleopsis dalmanni. Taxonomy (NCBI): domain Eukaryota; kingdom Metazoa; phylum Arthropoda; class Insecta; order Diptera; family Diopsidae; genus Teleopsis; species Teleopsis dalmanni. Next base: position 157,819,494 of record NC_051847.1, on the reverse strand, counting down.
GTCTTAAATAATAAAGCAACACAGCACGTTTCACTTCGTGGGTAGTCCTGTTTTAATTAATTTTATTTACTGTGCAAGTTAGGTGCTCTCTGATATAAACAAATTTAGATATGAAGGTTAATGTAAAAATAAAGCAATGAAAAAGGTGTATAAAATAATTTCTTTTTTATTTTTCCATTATAATAAAATCACTTAATTAGTAAAAGTTCTGTTTTGACTTTTCGAAAAATATAAAAAATTCTTGAATGTATGGAATTGCATGATATTTTTAGTTTTCTGATGTCATATAGAATTCAAAATATTTTTCTATTGTGTTTTTTGAATCGTATTGGATGGATGTACTATCCAAAATAGTTTCTAACTTCAATTAAAGAAGGAATCTCCTTTGTATTATTTTTTGAAGACTTATTAAACCTTCTCTTTGACAAATTTAGATCATTAAGAGGTTTTAGATTTTGGATTACGATTTCTGAATTATTCACTTTCTGAATGGTGCAATAATGTCGTAAGCTTGCAGCCTACTTAAGGCACAGTCTGGAATATAGGCGTGAAGTTCACTTCTAGACAATCTAACTTATTTTATTTTACTAAAACTAGCATTTTAACAATATGCTCTATAGTTTGTGTTCCACGAATCCCAATATGAATCCCATGTAGCTTAAATATAAAACTAACTAAAATATACCCACTATAAGATGATAATAAACTTTCTTGGTGCAGACAACATAAACTTATTAACTGAAATAAACTTAAGTTTTATAATTAATAAATATAAACACTTTTTATAGTTTTTTGTTCTTAATGTTGTAAGAAGGAACAAGGATCTCCCTAAGATGAATAAGTCTACTGCTGCTCAGTTTTCTATAATACCTTATTTGAATTTTTACAAAACTTAATATTAATAGTGGGGCTTTAAGGAATATTCGGATTTAAGTTTTTTCTCTAATTGCACTGCACCAAAGAAATTAAATTTTTTTTTCTTTTAACGGTTTTAGTTTTTAAAGGGTTCATACCCAATTTTTTATTTCAAGGGATACGAATACATGTCTTTAAAAAATTTGCTACGATTCAAATTTTTTTTCTTCTAAAAGGAGGAATTTCTCAAATCTGGATATTTAAAATTATCCCGCAGAAAAAATTCGGATTAAGAAACATTTGAAAAAAAATGGAGAGCAATTTGGGGAAGAATGTCTCAATTAAAATTTTTTAACACCGCGTTATCAAATCTCAGAATGGTTACAGGCTCCTCGGAGAGGTATGCAGATCTGAGGTCAATTATTGCTTAGTCTGATGCAGTGATAAACAATAATCCAGGCTCGCAAATGGTATCGTGTATGAGATAAACAGGTTGCGTATTAGAGTACAGCAGCCCTATAAATTTAGAGTATTCAGTGTCACACAATGTTACAAGTACTTTATTATTAATAAGCATTAGGAATGTCTCAATTGTTTATTTTAAACATATAATTTAATAATTACATCCGTTTCAAGTTAAATACATAAATTTTAATTTTCAGTCAATGTTGTCATTTTATTTCGGACCAACTCCACTTTAGTTAGTGTATATAGTGTCCTTGTAAAAAAAGAAACTACGGAAGATGATATATAACACTTTTAACAATTTATATATGGCTCACACTGCAGTGTGTTGAAGCTTGTATTAAAAGTATTAAATTAGGCCTTGGAAATCATAAAATATTACTAGTGTAAAATAATTTTCATTATCAATATAGCTTTTGCAAGTCTAAGTTTTGTTTGAAAGTTTTCGAATCAAATGGTTAAAATATTAATCAAGAGAACATTTAGGCTGATGATACAGCTGTTTTGGATAATTTCAAATACCTATCATTGGTGGTCTTTAGAAACATCCATTGATTTGATTATCTGTATATAAATGGCCAGTGCTCGGAATTTAACGATATCAAATTTGAACCGTAGACAAATTCAACATATACTTAATTTTCTCATTGCTACCCTCTTTTCTATTCGAAGACAGCTACTCTTATCGCGCGACATCTAATTTTAAAATAAAACGGCAAAATATTTTACTCAATAAATTTATTTATTTATTTGTAAGTTAACACTAAATTTAATTTTAAAGTTAACTAAGAATAAGGAACTGGATTACTAGTTCCTTCGCCCTGAATCAATAAATTAATTTCGTCAAATGTCATAGTTTATGTGTAATACTCGTACAAATTTAGATTTGGGGTCCAGTAAATCGTCTAAATTTTCCATAATTTGCCTGGAGTTGATTATTATTGAAATTTATTGGGCTTGTAGGCAGGAATGAAGGTTTCCGTTAAAGTTTCATTGTTATTATTTCATCATAATAATTTTCCACTTTGTGAAATATTATATTGTGGAGTACAGTATTATGTCCAAGGTTTACTTGAATATTTGTGGGAAATTATATCAATTGAAAGTGCATTGAAAAAATTGCTATATGCAATGAAGGTTGTACAGCCAATTAAATGAAGAAAATGGTTGGTATGTATATTATTAAGTGTTTGAAATAAGATTATTGGGAATCTATGGCAGAGTAAACCATGAATTTAATATAGACACAAAACGATCCATTATCATAATAGTATCAAATTTTTTATTGTTATATGCAGAGGAAAATATTTCATATATGTTTATTTAACTTAAAGGTTTGGGCGTAATTTTTGTATACCGAGCTGCTATGTAGCTAATGTTATATTGATATGTGGACTGTTATATTACCCTTAGTGCTTACTAATGAAAGAAGTGCATTTAATCTGTATGAAGATAGATACCTATTCTCTGGCTTAATATTGGTTTGTTATACAAAAATGACTATCTACTTATAACTAATCCTATTCCCAAGTTAAAAAATATTGTATTTTGTAAAATTTTGATATAAAACGTAGCTATAAGCGAGCTTGGTAAAAGATAAAATCTTTTGAAAAAAGTAATCTCCAGTGACATTTAATCGTTGAACACATGATCTATATATATTTTGTGTAAAAAGTGTATATTTAAAATATAATAGAAAATATTTGTATTATTTGCTATACAAAAAAAAATTGTTAATTCTAAAATGTATTTTTATAAAGTTCATTGAAATATTTTTTAATTATCTTGTGTAGATTATGTGCTATATAGGTATGTATTATCATTGACTGAACTTAAAATAATAAAAATAAATACTATAGATGTCTGTTTTTATCAAAGCCCACCATCAGTATTCATTCATTTACATTGTCAGCAGCTGAATGTCAATAAATGTTGAGACTTTCAGTGTTAAATAGAATGTTTTGTGAAGGGTTGTTATGCCTTCTTGTTCACATTGACGTCACTGCAGTAAAAATCAATATTTATGTTTTTATCCTGTTAAGTAAATGTATGCAAATAAAAAAAGTTGACTGAAAATGTAGATTCTAAAAACATTCACCACTACGAATACCACTATTTCAGCATGGGTAGGAAGATAAAAGAGACTCAGTCAGTTCAGCCTGTTTGTGAAAGCTACTTCATTCACACTTCGTTCACACTTCCTGAACAGTGAACGACTATTCGTACTCCTTGCTTGTTGTGCAAATTTACCAGTCCTTAATCTATTTAAATGAGAAGAACTTTATTACGTTTTTATTTGTATTCCTTTTTCGCCTAGATCCGTTGACAGGACACATATTTCGCGTGCAAAGTAACTTAAGTATTTAAGTTCAGCACGCGGTTTTTTGAAACTTGGGGTCAACTTCATCTACCCTAACGCTTGTTTTTCTGTCAAGTGCAAAGCATGGCATGTAAAGTACTTTTCAAGTCTCGCATATACAATTTTGCAAATGACATCAGTGAGACAGTGAGAGGTGTTCTGAAGTAAGTTTCTTGCTGATTTTGTAGTGCTAGTTTTATCCCAACTTCGCAATAAAAAAGTTTTGATTTATACGGTCCTCCGGCGCTGATATAAAATATTAAATTTTATGTTCAGCTGGAAAATATGAAAAATTATTAGAATTGTGGTTTTAGTATATGTAGGATAATGATTTATGTGTTATGACAAATTGAGTTCTTGCATGAGTCAATTTCAAGTATAAGGTTATTAAACTTTTAAGGAGTGTGGAGCTCTGAATGATCATATACACAGTTTTAGTTGGTTAGATAATTTTTTATTACCAAAGAAAATTTTGTCAATAAAATTTTAACGCCTGTAAGATGTCTCCAAAAAATTGTTAAATATTTGATTAAATTAAAAAGCTATAACACTCTAAATGAATGTTAAGATTTTAAACAATTAAATATTTTATATCCTAATTAGAAGGCAGTAAATAAATTAAAATATTTATTTTTAAAATTTTTTTAACATTTAAACAAAAGTTAAAAATAGGTTAAAAGTAAATAATAAATAAAGCAGTTCTTTCCCCGGGCCATGTTGTGATCGTGATTTTTGAACCGTTAAGATGTCACATTCTTTTTATCAACTGTTTGTTGAACGTTTTGTTCAGGCAACTTGCTGAAATCCAATCAGTATAGTTTTTCTGCGTTATTTGTGGTGCATAATTCGAAAATAGGCTTGTCCTCGACCTATAACAAATGGAGATAGTTTCGGCTTCACTATAGAAACTCCTTTCGTACTTCATTCCACAACCATAGATTATCTTAATAAACTCTATAATTACATTTTTAAAGTAAATTTATTTAAATATTTACGATAGTAAACTTAAAATATCAGTAATATTATTGGTCCTTATTATCTTGTATAATAATGTATTACTATAAATTTTTTTTAATAATTAATTGTTTTATTGGCCATATATTTTTAAAAATAATTTGTTTTTTAACGGGTTAATTTGTTAAATAAATATAAATTTGTTAAATAATACACTTTCTTAAAAAATTGTTTTTGTGTTTTAAACAAATTTTGTTTAAACCGATATTTCGACTATATTTTATAGTCATCATCAGAATACTATATAATATTAAAATAGTGTAAACATATTTTAGTATATATCACAAAGAAACAATTATACATTGTGACCGAAAAGTTTTCGGAGGTTCTCATTTAAAATTCGCGCGCTGTATATTTTTCGATATTTTAAGTTTATGTAGTTTGGCAGCACTGTCCTTAATTACTATGCCAAAAATGAGCGCGATCTGTCAGACAGTTCGTTTACGGCAGCTGTTGAAACCAGTTCACCTCAGTAGTGCGTTGCGAAAAAAACAATGGAAAAAAATATTGAACAAAGAGTTTGCATCAAATTTTGTGTTTCGAACGAAATTTCGTGTGCAGAATCGTTGCGAATGCTACAAAAGGCTTATGGGGAATCAGTTTTATCGAAAACTCAAGTTTATGAGTGGTACAAAGCCTTTCAGGACGGTCGTACGACCGTCGAAGACATGCCGCGTTCTGGACGACCTTCGACCTCTACCACCGACGAAAACATTGAAAAGGCAAAGGAAATCGTGTTCCAAAATCCTCATGTGAGTGTTAGAGAGATAGCACGAGAGCTAGGCATCGGTCGTGAGATGGCTCGTTTGATTTTGGTGGACAATTTGTGTATGCGACGTGTCAACGCCCGGCTTGTTCCGATTCACCTCAATTTGTTCAACATTATCAACGATTTTAAGGCCAAACATTCAATAAATACCATCGAACAGCCACCGTATTCACCTGATCTTGCACCGTGTGACTTTTTCCTGTTTCCCAACCTCAAATTACCACTCAGAGGAACGCGTTTTGAATCCATAGAAGACGTAAAACAGAATTCGCAGAGGGAACTCAAAGCCATACCGGAAAGCGCCTATAAAAAATGTTTTGATGATTGGAAGAAACGTTGGCATTTGTGTATCGCTTCTAATGGAGCATATTTTGAAGGAGATAAAATAAATATTGATGAAGATTAAGAATTTTGCGTTTTATTTAAAATTTCCGGAAACTTTTCGGTCACAATGTACAATACATAATTATTACAACATAATATATATTACACATATAAAGGAAAGAATTATACAATATTTTGACAATAAATATAAAATACATATATAGAGGAATGATGTATTGTATTTAAAAGTGTTCTTATACATTCGAGCATAGTGTAGTATGTCAGTTTTAAAATTAGGTCTGTTGTCACTAGGAGTTTGCAGGATATAAAGCATTTTCAAGAAAAAGCATTTTCGTTGTTCATCTTTTTGGTGCAATACCTTTACATTACCTAGATCTGACTCATGCTTTGATGTGATGCAGTGGGAATTGTATTAATTGTATTGTATAATTATATCCTTTATTATTTTCTGTATTAAAATTATTATGAATAAATTTTTTATATATATAAAGAAATAGTATTTATACTGAAATCAAGGTAATTCTCATTTAATTCTGTTTAATGTACTCTCTGTTAAAAATTATTACCTAAAATACAGATTTTATAAGTTTTGTAACAATTTAATATAAACTATAAGTCTGTACCCATAATTTTTAGGCGCAATAGTTGTTGTACACGATATATAAATATATTTTGACTACATGAATACTTGGACTACACTTGAACTGTATCTAAAAATATAACACGAAATATTAATGAGATTATTTTATAGGTATATATACATGTACAATTTAATAAATCTTATTAGTTATTAATTATTTAATTAATTATTATTAATCTATTAATCTTATTAAATTTTATTTGTTTAAGTTACAGAAAAGTTTGTATATGAGTGACGTTTTTGGTTATATATCTCTAATAAATTTTAAAGACAAATTAAATAAATATTTTTTGTCTATGTTTGGCAATAAATAAAATTATTTTCTATTTTAATGCATCCATAGAAAATTGTTTGCACTCTGTATGCTTATTTGCAAATAATAATAAGAAACTTTGAACTCTTTGGGTGTCCGTTCTCTGTTTATAACTGTTGGAAGTATGAATATACCTAAATTTTATAAGTTATCTTAATCTATTGATAATTATTAACTCTTAAGCGATTAACAATATAACTTTTCGTAAAGTCAATTCACCTAATTCAATGCGTTTCAATTTTCAGAATATTTTTATACTATATTATTTTTTCTCAATTTATAATTAGTATTTGTTTCACTGATCCAACTTATGTAGGAAAGATCCCTTTTTTCTAATTCAAATGCAGTAAATATCTTCAAGAGTTTATTATACTATATATGGTACACCCAGTATTATGAATTTCATTAAAGTGTCTTGTATTCCGAATTTTTAATAAAAGATTTTCAAACACCACTGAAACAATATAAAAAATGCACATTAATCTTTTATCCTTTGGATGCCTTTTGTGCTGTATGCCAAAAATTGTAGCAATGACCTTGCTAGCTGGCAACTCTTAACATTGGCCACCACAAGTTCACAGCTTTAACTGCTTCTTGGTGTGTGGTTTACCGCATTAAATCTATTTCTTACACAATTATAAATCAACGAAAAAAGTGCTCCATATATAGCATCACCAAAATTTACTTTAAAGTGGTTATACGTGTTCGTATATGCTTCGCGGCATTTATAAACATTTTTCATCTTTCTTATAACATAGCATAGCAATGTAATATATAACCTGCCCAGATTATCAGTTGGTACTTCAGTTACTACAAATAAAATCACTACAAAAATTATATATATCAAAGTTTTTGCGCATCAAATTTCATACAAATTTCATATCATGTATGTAATATGTCAGCTTGTATTATTAAATATATCCTTGTAAGAGGATATGTGAAAGCTTTACAATAAATTGCGAATAAATTTGAGAGAAGAAGTAATTTTCTTTTCTTGCATTAAATCAGCATTGCGATTATTCCTTTGACATTTTAATCCTTTGATTATTTGCAATCTGCTTTGAGTATTGCCAGTCTAAAATGTTTTATTTTTCTTTCAATATATGGTTGTTAAAGCTGTTCTGTCGACGTTGAATATAAATGCATGTGAGAATAGTTCAACTTCCATTGCAAATTGTGGTAATAGATATGAATGTCTTCGAACAAATGTTTTTTTCTAAAAGGTTGCACAGTGTAGTCAAATATATATACAGAGTATTCTCGTATCAAGAGCGAGTGAAATTTTGCGAAATAAAATATACTTTCAGTGTAATTTCCTTTATTATTTAAAAGCAATTCAGAATGAATGAGCAATTTCTAATGTAAAATACATAAAATAAACATCATACTATCAAACAATGATATTATTAATACAGTCTATATTTTAATAAAATACAGATTTGTTCAATAACATACATTGTGACCGAAAAGTTTTCGGAGGTTCTCATTTAAAATTCGCGCGCTGTATATTTTTCGATATTTTAAGTTTATGTAGTTTGGCAGCACTGTCCTAAATTACTATGCCAAAAATGAGCGGGATCTGTCAGACAGTTCGTTTACGGCAGCTGTTGAAACCAGTTCACCTCAGTAGTGCGTTGCGAAAAAAACAATGGAAAAAAATATTGAACAAAGAGTTTGCATCAAATTTTGTGTTTCGAACGAAATTTCGTGTGCAGAATCGTTGCGAATGCTACAAAAGGCTTATTGGGAATCAGTTTTATCGAAAACTCAAGTTTATGAGTGGTACAAAGCCTTTCAGGACGGTCGTACGACCGTCGAAGACATGCCGCGTTCTGGACGACCTTCGACCTCTACCACCGACGAAAACATTGAAAAGGCAAAGGAAATCGTGTTCCAAAATCCTCATGTGAGTGTTAGAGAGATAGCACGAGAGCTAGGCATCGGTCGTGAGATGGCTCGTTTGATTTTGGTGGACAATTTGTGTATGCGACGTGTCAACGCTCGGCTTGTTCCGATTCACCTCAATTTGTTCAACATTATCAACGATTTTAAGGCCAAACATTCAATAAATACCATCGAACAGCCACCGTATTCACCTGATCTTGCACCGTGTGACTTTTTCCTGTTTCCCAAACTCAAATTACCACTCAGAGGAACGCGTTTTGAATCCATAGAAGACGTAAAACAGAATTCGCAGAGGGAACTCAAAGCCATTCCGGAAAGCGCCTATAAAAAATGTTTTGATGATTGGAAGAAACGTTGGCATTTGTGTATCGCTTCTAATGGAGCATATTTTGAAGGAGATAAAATAAATATTGATGAAGATTAAGAATTTTGCGTTTTATTTAAAATTTCCCGAAAACTTTTCGGTCACAATGTATGTAATCACTTATTGAGATATCAAATAAAAACTAAAAAGTATGAATACAGAGATAAAACTATCTGAAAATACTGAACAATGTCTCTAATACGATAAATGTATATCTAATACAATGTCTCACGAAAATCAAACATTTTTTTGTCCTCCTTGTAGAAAAAAAAAAATTCAATTTAGAATTTACTATTCCAATAACAACAAATAACAATTTTCGTAAAATCTGTAAATTTTCAACTACATTAAGCGTGGTGTCGTCAGTCTGTCCCTTGAAAGATTGTTACCTACATTATATCATATGGAACACTGTTCACCAATCAGTAGTCTCGCTGCATTAAGTTTTCTTTTTAATTAAGAATAAAATGGAATATTTACAAAGTACTTGCTTTTAGTGGAGCAGTTCACTACGACCATGGCTGATCTTTTCTGAGTCCAATCAACCACAATTGTGCAAAAGAAATTCCGCTCTTTAAACGAAAACCAGAATGTTAGCCGTTGAGGATATCATAATATTAAATGAAAGTACGATCATCCTACCCAATAATCTCCGCCTGGCCGAGATTGGAGCGATATAGTCACAGACGATGTTACTAGAGTTTTCATCTGCCTCTAAGTAGAGTCGACTTCTATTTCCATAGACACATTCATTTTGTTAAGGTAATAATGCAGTTCATGATGACCAATCATCAATCTCAACTCTGTATTGTATGCGATTTTTTTGTCTGGGTATCTGTTAATAAACGCAGTTTAATTAATTAAAATCTCATTGCTTAATCATGTCAATATAAAAATGTTTCAATTGAAAACAGAAAACTTTAATTTATGTAATGACTTTTCGTAATAAAACAACTGTAATAAAACATTCATTTTTTAAAAAAGTTCCATTAAAACTCTATTGATAACATACGATTGTATAAATGAAAGTGTATTTGAAAAAGTTGTATTTTTAGAAAATAGTGCACAATACGATACTGCGTCATAAATGTAGAAGTGTAAACAGGATTTTCTTTTCGAATGCAAACAGAGTTTTCACAGTTCCATTGTTTAATTGTTTATTGTTCCTGGGTATATGTTTTCGCCATCATTTTTCTGGGTTTGATTTTATTGTTGAAATGTGGCATTGTTCCTATATATAATATATATTTTATTGTAAGCATTCGGTTTAATGTGTTTTGCCAAGATAAAGGAAATAGCATATTTTTCGAAATGTAAAAGTAGTTTTTCCACAAAATAAAGTAAACAATTTAAAATACTATGGATGTCATATGATATATATTATATGTATATATTAAACACAGGGTAAAGTTAACTTTGACTATGCCGAAGTTTCAATATCTTCATATACACGTGTGTAGTTAGTAGTTGTATAAATTAATTATTAAATACTTAATATATATTTTAAGTTAATTTCAAAAATGTGGCAGTTTTTTGTGTGTATTTATATGAAATACTCAACTACTTTCTCAATCTTGATATTTGTGCGTAGCTTAAAAACTGGGGCACCTGTCTCAATAATAAAGATATGTCTCGTCATGCTGATCAAAAATATTATTCCTTTAAGTAATATGCCGCATTTTTACAAGTTCAAAAGTAAAATTTTAAATTATTATGAAAAAATAATAAAATGTTTTATATCCTACGACAAGAATTCTATTTCGAATAGAAAATTAAGCAATACTCAGGAGAGTTTCAAACGCAAATAATTAATTTTTAATGAAATGAGTTCTTGATCTGTGCATACAGCTGTGTCAGATACGACCATCATCCATCTATAATGGTCTATTGGTTTAATTGCCTGTATATAATTTGTGCATTTGTGAATATTTGATTTATATAAAATTTAAACTCTAAACTCTAGAAATTAAGAGTTTTGTCAGTTTTTGTTGTTTACGCTTATGCAACCGTTGCACTCACAGTGCTAGTTTTAAAACACATAAACCATAGCTATACAAATTAACTTAACTTTTATGAATTGGTTTCTTTTCAAACATTATTGTATGTGGAAATTATTTCTGGTTCTACGAACAATATTATTGCTAAGAGGAAAATCCTTTATAGAAAATGGAGTAAATATGGAATTTTAAATAATAACGTTTCTCTCATTAGTTCCTGATCACACCTCGAATATTTAAAATTAACTAATTCATTTTTAACTATTAATGTGATATTGTGTTATGGGTTATAGTCATTTTATTTTTTATCTTTAAAAGCGGAGACCGATTAATCTTTTTGATCAAGAATACATATTATTTTACTTGCTATCCAATGACTTTATTTTAAACTCTGTGTAGAAAGTACGATTAAATTGTTAAATGTACTATATAGGAGAATATTCGTAGTAAAAATGATATGGATCTTAAGCTATGGTTTTTTGTAATTTTTGGTAAGTGAGATAGAATATGAGCCAAAATATGATAGGAAATGAAATGGTCTATTAAATATTAAATATAAAAGCATCTATGGTGTTTATGCTTTTTAAATAAAAAATCATGTATTTTAATCATAATAGGTATTTTTTTGTAAGCATATCACAAAAGAACAACCCCTTATTTTTAAAATAACATATGAGACAATACCCTTGCTGACTTATTTAGTCAGCGGTTTTTTGAAACCGCTTAACTTTTATACAGCTTAAATCGGATGGTTTGACTATAGATTTGTCTATTGTGAACGGTTTTTGAAAGTATGTACAAAATTTCCCATTTACTGTCAACAAATATTTAACAAATGATTGTTCTTTTTAATTTACAATTTTTTTTTAACATTAACATTAAAATATCCTAAAAATACAAATTTTATTAACAATCAAGTAAAAAAAATATTTTTACCCATAATTACAAAGAATTATTATTCATTTTCGAAACTTAAACTTTAAATTTTATTACGTGTTTTGCATATATAAGTTCCAGTTCTTCCAGAGTTGCCACCAAAAGTAGTATTTATTTTATGTTGTTCTTTTGCAATATGCTTACAAAAGAAAAAACCTATTATTGTTTAACTAATTTTTTTTTATTTAATAGCATTGCGTAACTTCGATTGTCCAATATATTTGATTTTATTGGCAACTTCAATAATCAATTTAATTATTCTCTATTACTAAACGGTTTCAACACTACGTAAAATGTATGTTACACCTAGTGATATCGTGAGTTAATTTTATGCTAGGTCTTTAACTGGTCGCTATAGGTCAAGGTTGGGTTAATTTGAATCAGTTAGCACGTATCACCATACATATGTTACATATTACTCCCTCTGACTTTAGGAAACTGGAGATATGGTTAGATTAATCGTATTTCTGTTTGCAGCTGCGTATATGTAAACAAGTTAAATAATTGGTTTATTACTGCGGCAAAAACTTTATATTCCATATCTGATTAAGTCGATGACTAACTGACATAGATTTACAGAAATATTAAGAAGATGAATAAATATTATATATTAAAATTTATATTCGCAAACTATTCTTTTGTAAATTAAATAATTATCGCTTTAACGATTTACACCCACTAATGCATTTCATTTGATTCTTGAAGTAAAAATGTCAATATGTCAATTAATAGCAAAGAAATCTACTCCTCCATGTTTTTATTAAAAGAAGGAAATCAAAATGGCTAACAAACTAAAGCCATTTTATTTGAAATAAAATGGCATACGCTTGACAATCGTAAATTCCGTAAATTGATGACTTGATGTCCACACGGACAAATGAATTTCGAAACGCATTTGCAACTATGTATACGGAAAAAATTTCAGGTGAGAGAGGGAAGCACTGAAATCCATTAAATGTCAATATCCGTATCCTTTGCCCGCCCGTTCTGTGCTGATTTGATGTAACAGCGCGAATATAGAGAAAAAAGACAAACGTTAATTTAAAAGCACTAACGCTAAAAGGCCGTAAATGAAAAGTCCTGTCACAGAGAAAAAATACTAATTGTTTGCAAAATGACTGAATGCTAAATGGATTTATTGTCAGCACTAATTAATTTAATGTTCATTTAAAATGAAAGGTATATATCAATGGAACTAAAAATGTTTTGAAATAATTAGATAATGTATATAGGTTTATACTATCATTTTTTAATTCATTCCTTTATTCAAACATCTGACTACAATAAAGTTTTAATGAACTTCAATAGCATTGTAAACTAAATACTTGTATGTTAGTATGAAATATATGAATTTATAGTTACTTATAGTTACATAGGTATACGTAATCACTCTTTTTTATTTCTGTATTTTTTAAACACTTAACTAAAAGGTAATTTGGTATATCCAAAATCAAATTATTAGCGTTAAACTACAGTAATATCATAACGAAAGAACCTTAATCTATGTCTCTACACTTGCTGAAACTAAAAAAGTAAAAAATTATAGATATATTATATTTGAAAACAAACCTATTCGATATTAGACTATTCTCTTTCGAAACTAAGTAAAGTAATAAATTCAACTGTATTAAACCACTGAAATAGTTCATATTAAAATTGTGGCAACCTCTTAGGCATTTCGTGTTAATTTCGTGACATATTATAATCTGTATGTGTGGCATTGAGATATATATTTTTCATTTAATGTTAGAAAACAGAAATCGTTCTCGTTAAACTGTATACCGAACTTTATTCAGAAATCTACACTTTTTATGACAAAATTATCGCTTCGAAAAATAACAGTTTAATATCGAATATATTTGTTTTTAAATAAGATATATCTACACTTGTTTTACTTTTTTAGTTTCAGCAAATATACAGACCATAAAAAAAGTTCTTTCGTTATGATATTACTGTAGTTTAACCTTATCTTATTAAATTGATTTTATATATATTAACCCTTTAATTTAATGTTTAAAAAACATAGAAAAAAAAAAGAATGTTATCAAGTGTTCTTTTAAGTAACTATTAATTCATATATTTTATAATAACGAAAGGTTGCTCTATTTTAATATTCCTTACTATACAATAAATAATAACAATAAATAATATATGCATATATACCATATTTCATCAAATTGTTGTATTTCACTTCAGGATAAAGTATTATATTCTGTTTAGATTTGTTACAAAATTGCCTTCAAAAGTTAATATTAATATGAATGAATGGTCGTCTTAAGCTAATGATTAAACATTAATGTGATTAAACATTTTAAGACTTTCTTGACGGATTATCTACTATTTTATTGCTGTGAGTTCTAGTGTGTCTCGTTATTCCTGGTATAGACTGTTTATTATTTTTACGTAGTATGAATTCAGTATCTCTTCATACCTCTTTACTATTTGAATATCTCTGTATAACATACTTTAATATCAACATTTTTCTTATTTTTTACAACAGAAAATATTTGTTACTGTGTGATACTCTCTTAAATAGAAATTCAGATATATTATCTTTGGCACACATTATCTTCAGATATTTAATTCTTCCTGCCAATTAGTTGGAGTCGTATGTTTTCTTGAAAACTAAAAATTCGTACCATTATACCTATAATTCAAATATCAAATACTCATCAATTATGTTTTCTTATAACGATTTATTTTTAAGCATTATAAATAGTTTATCTAAATTGCTTAACTATAGTATATTGTATATCAACATTCCATTTCGAACATGGAAATATTTCAGACATGTTTTCATTGTGGTAGTAATGAAACCAATAAACACTAAAAGTATCTTATTGGTTAAAGTTAGTTACTAACATCTATGTGGGTATGTAAATATATGTAAAAGCATGTAAATAGAGTATATCCACCTATGATTTTATATGGAATGTTAATGTTTATGTTAATGTTAATGTTTTCACACTAATAGTTTTTTTTAAAAATTTTTAAGAAGCCTCTGATTTGTTTTTTTGCAATAAATGTGTGCTAGCTGTATGCTATATGCCTAGCTATATGCCTATATACCTAACCTATAGCCATATACAGTATTTACAAACTTAATCTATTCTACTAACTACCTTAAGCTAGCTGTATAATATTTATAATTATATAACTATTATGTTATATACAACTACTCTACTAGTTGGGTTGAAACCCCAATATACACCGCCAGCCTCCCGTAGCAGACCCCGACAATGTCAGACTATTGATTCAACCTGTAGACTGTATCAGACGTTTGAACACATCTATTGGTTTAATTGTGCATATATATAGTTTTAAATATAGACTTTATATCTGAAATTATTAAAAACAACTCAACAACAATTATAAATTAAACTATTATTTTACCATTTAAATTATTACTATTATTTAAATTATATTACTATTATTATTACTATTATTTAAACTATTTATCTGCTCGTGCAGAGATGTACATGAGATATATTATATGTAAAATATTTTAAAAAACATCAAACATTAAAAAACAACATCATTAAAATTTAGCGCGTTTAATGGGCTTTAAATTCATTTACTACTTTCATATTAATTAAAACCAAGGACTTCAAACCCCAATGTTGTTCTGTTCGTCTCAATTATAAACTATAGAGGTGCCATTATATGGCGCCATGCAAGTTTTCAGCATAAATGAAAAGTGGAAAATGGCGTTCGTGCTCAAAACTTTTCCTTTTCACCACTTTTTTCTTCCGATTTCTTAGTCAAGTTTAATTAATGAATGAACTGAAATGATTGCAATTGTGCATTAAAGTTTTAATTATCGATTTTAGTTCTTCGCCTTTGACTTTTGTTTAATTAAGTACTTTTCAACAAAATTTTATAGCTTAAAAATAAATTAAGTAAATAATTTGATTTCAATTTCAATAAAGTTTTGACATTGCGAAATTGAATAAAAACTTGATTAAAAATAAATAATATTAAGAAAAATGAAATTTTTTTATTGATTCAAATGTTCACTTTAAGAGAGTGTCGGATATAATTAACAGAAGTAACTAGGAGTGATATTAATCTTATATCTATTTAAATTAATGTTAATAATATGAAACATTTGATTGTAAAATTAATTATATTTTATTTTTATACTTACATCAAATCATCATCAATAAAATACAAATTTCTATATATCTAATATATATATCTAATATATCTAATACCAGTTTATTAGATATATCTAATATAATTTTATTGATGATGATTTGATGTATGTATAAAAATTAAAGCTAAAAATAAATTTTAATCAAGTATATTATGATCTGTTTTCGAGTAGCTTTATAATTCCATCGATGTGAAGCTAATTTTTAGCAGCTTTTCGGTCGACCAGTTTTTTGAGTTTTGCAGAGATCGAAAGAAATGATGGTGCAAGAATATTGAATCATCAAAACTTCCGAACCAAGTTTCGTCAATTTGTTTCGAGTCGCTTTTTCTCGATTGTTTCGATTAATTTAAGGGGTCGAGTTGTAAGCAATAGGAGACCGAATTAACCTTTACACTAGGCTGGAATAGACAATTTCTACACTTCCCAAGCATTCAACATAACCTTGTTCGTCATTCATTCAGGCTTTAAAGTTATTTGGATTTTGACCATGATTGCTTGTATTAAATATATCGTTTATAATTCTTTTTATCGTGTGTAATGATTCGATGTGCAACAATGATTCGATTTCGTTGCGTTTTAGCGTAGCTTCACTAGTGATAATTTGGTTACACAAATCTTTGCGGTGATTCAAGTAGTACCCAAATATCGAAGGGCGAGGGTTAATCGATCACTTTTGCTAATTTTTTTTTCTTCTAAAAAACTGTTCCAAAAAACAGCACAACGTTGACCTCATGTAATCGCAGAACACTCAAAACTATTAATAGCTAAAACAGCTGAAATAAACAGACTGATGTAATATATCATATTTCACATACCGTATCTTGCTTAGTATTTCAATACAGTACTAATCACTTACAAAAAAAAGTAGTGGTATAGTATGTTTTTCAAATTAAAAATTCCAGATACTTTTTATATAAAATGTTTGAAAAGGTAATTCTATCTTATTCTGATTAACAATCATAATTATTTATTAAAAACTTCCATGTTTTGTAGATGTGACTGCAACTGCTAGAGTCGGTTGCTATTAAATTGGTTTGTTTTTTATTTTTAATTTGCATTAACTTAAGGTTAGGTTAGGTTGAAGTGACGATCATGTACCCAAGAAAGCCCACTTGAGCTCAAATAATGGACAATTGTGATACCACAGAAACAACATTATAACATAATGATAATTTTACTAACTTTATTTCTAAAATGAATATAGGAACTTCCAATTACTCTGTTCCCTTAAATGAAAAAATTGGTCTCAACATAGATCCAATATTCATTTTAAAATAAAGGATATATTAATATTTAGGCTAGAGGATTTTAATATTTGAATAGTGACTCAAGGTGCTGGTTGCTCTGATTATTTAAATATTTTTAAAACTTTGTCGGCATTAGACTTTTTCAGTATTAACCATTATTTAAATCATATAAAAATATTTTTTTATATACAACGCATATAATTTTATACATAAATATTTCGCAAACAATCCTTATTGTTTTCCATTTTAACTTGTTTGGTATTGTTCTTACTTGCTCCTTTTTCTTGTATCTTTAATGGTGCAATGTCAAATGGGAATAAAAATTTCCACAAAGAAAGCGTAAACTAATTGCAGTGCCGGAAGGAAACTATGCGCCATATTTGCAAGAGTGAAATATCTGTACGTAAAGTAAGGTTTCTATAAAAGTATACTGAATACAAGTCGTGTACGAGAAGGTATGAACATTTTAGTCTTATTAAGAATTTAACATTATTAATGCGCTTGGTGTAGCAGAAAAAGTAATCGAGAAGAAAAAAATTAAATGGAAAAACGGTTGAGCGGATTTCAGTGTTGCCAACCTAAACGATTTGAACAAGTTGTCGCAAATTAACAGAAAAGCAACAGCGAAGAAACCAAAGAAAAAGGATTTGTTGCATTGCTCGTAACATATAGGTAACAACATTTGTGGCTCTTTGCTTCGTAGACTAATTCTTTGCTGCAACTAACTTTGTTAGTATGTTAATAAATCATTGTTTGGCACAAAACAAAGGACGTCAAGCAACAGCGAGCAACATACCAGCAGGTGCGGAAAAATAAAAAGAAAGCGTGCCGCAACAAATGCATATTGCATTGTGCAAGGACATGCATGAGAATTTAACTACCGCTCAAGAGTAGTGAAAATTAAATCAATTTGTTTTTATGTATTTTATGTTTCGTTTAGTTAGACTTTGAGTTGAAAAGTTAGGGTAAGAATAATAAACTTCAAGGACTTACCTAGTTGAAGAAGAGGTACTGCGACCTCAATAAATGTAGCTTTAAGTAATATGTGTGTTAAGTGTTGGAAACTAACTAAAAGCCATTCATGCTTCTATGGTATACTTTAAACTACAAAACAGAGCCCTTATAAACATAAACTCGTAGAGTTGCAAAATAATAAATATATTTTTATTAACTTTAATACGTGACTTAAATTATATTTGCTTTTTGTTTCAATTGTACGTATTATTATTATTATTATATATTCCTTTTTCCATTTACAGCTATCCGTTGGCATAGAAAATGGCGTACTGGAGTCATATAATTCGGATTTTGAACTGCAGTTCAGTCATCCCTTGAAACATATTGTGGGCATGTGTCGCATAATACATAAACCAAATAGTAAAAATGTTGGAAATGGTTTTCTGCCCATAAAATCGAACAATGGTAACAGCAATGGTAACTGTAATCACGCCAGTGGGAATGGTTGTAAACCATCTGCTACAACTTTAACCACTTCAACATCGTATGGCTCACTCTCGGCAAGTGCTGCGGCAGCATATCAAAGTGCAAACGCATATACAACTGATGCGGTCAGCAACGATGCCACTAATAATGCCAATGCGAATAATTTTATGGAGTTTACTGGTCCACTAACTGGAATTGTTTACTTGATGAAAGATCCACGTGATCCATTACTGCATATTTATCTTTTCGAGTGCGATGCGGTTGAAGAGGTTAGTAAAATTACATATATAAAAATAAAATAAAAATTTAATCTTTGAAGTTTTTGGTTTTTGCTCTTAATATATTAAAATGATAATAAACTATTTCTGATGGACTTAACATAAGCGGTATTTGCTACAAATTTTTTGCCACAAAACCATTTATGTCAAGTAATATACTGTAGACATCCCATGATACTGTTCTATGCGATGTGTTGTTAATTCCTAAAATGATTGCAAAATCACGCTTTGTTTGTTTCCTGCTCACAGCTCAATAACATGTTCACTTTATGCAGTAACCCTGTATTTTAGTATTTAAAATAAACATGTGAAAATATTGTTATCATCGTTAACTTTGCAAAAATTCAAGAAAATTGAAAATAAACGATGCGTAAAATACTTCAAGTCAAAATATCTCTTTCATACTATGAATAAAAAATGTTTGTAAGTAATTTCTTTTGAAATTAACTATTTGCTTGGTAATGCCTTAATTTTTGATATTAAATTAGGTACCATTAATATAAATATAAGTTAAATTTTAAGATTATCTCTTAACGATATTGATTCAAATTATACTTGATTTTAACTTTATTGGATCATTTGATAAAAATGAATATAATAAAGAAATTCGAAATCTGCTTCTGATATTAACTCATATTAAAATATTGAAAAACTAAGTTTATATTAAAATTGAATAGGATAATGATAATGAAGAATATATAAAAGTAAGTGGTATTCTTGAAGTTGAAATAGTAATAAAACTCTACAAAAATGTTGTTTCTAAGCCAAGTGCTGCACCAATTTACATTGTTTAGATTTCTGTTAATATTTATTGTTGTATCTCAAACAAAAATAAAAAATAAACGCTTACCAAGCTGATATTAGAACGAATAAATAAACCACACCAAGTAAATATGTAATAAATAATGATTTTTTTTTTTAAATTAGTATGGACAACCAACAGTAAAAATATTATTAAACCGCATATTTTTAATATTAGCTATTAGACAAATAAGGAAACTGAACCATAAGGAAATCCAAAGTATTAAAAATAGCATTCAATTACCATCACATAAATGACATTATGAAATTGTAACACATTTAATAACGTCGAGATATATATGCGTAAAGCTGATGAGAATTATGATCTTAATTAACATATTACTTGATCTCATTATATATGATTATTATCATATTGATAAAGTCAGTATATAGCTACATTAACGTAAAAATATACTTTTGTTGGTTTATTTCAATCTGACGTGTTTATTGTATAAATACAATAATATTAGTACTTAAATATAAACAGTCTTAATTGTTTGAATAATTTTTTAAAAGTTCAATCAATTATATTTAAAACACAATAAACTTCAAGTTTCTGTCATTTATGGAGCCTAAGATATGCTAATTGTCAAAACCCATATCTCTTAGGAATAAAAATTTAAAATTGTTTTCCTAAGAGATACGGGACCGCTTATAAAAAGAGTTCATAAAAAAAAATCAGACAAATCGGAGATGATGTCAAAAAGGTGTCCGATTTGTGAAACAATGACCCAAATTCGCATAACGAAAGCTTCATAGAGTTTTGCAGAAAACTCTTTTATCTGTCTAGCTATCTCAACATCTTGTAAGTTGACACTGAATTGTATTTACTATAAAAATAACAGCATCATACAATATAATCAGATACAATTTTACCTAAGATGCTACTAATTTCGAATAGTAACTGTTTTTTAATAAAGTCCTTTATTAAAATGCGTTAAGTAAAATTTAAAATTCAAATACCAGTTAAATGCAAAAAAGTTTTATAAAATACTAACTATTCCTACTTAAGTTTTATAGAAAGGAGCATATGTTTCGATAGAGGTAATACAGAATATATTCTCTGTATCTATAATATATAAACATTTAATGTATGCTCAGCAATTGATTCAAATTTAAATAAAATAAAATTTCATTTTGCGAGATATAAAATTAAATTAAAAAAAATTTGTGTAATCATAATAGAAAATAGTTTAACTCAAAAATCAATTTTGGAAATCGTGTGCCAAATTTGACAAGGTTTTCGCAAAATCATGTTCACGTGCTTAACCAGAAGCTTTATTTGTTTTTTATTGACAGAGTCAATCAGCTTTAAATGTTTGTTTAAGAAAATCAATATTCCGAAAATATAACATATTATTACAAAAAGTATATAAAAAAGTAATATTTTGGAAAATTTACCATGTGTAGAAAGTACAATAATAGATAGTTGCATTCGGCAGTTCTGAAGTGTGGTAAAAAACAACTATTTGCTTACTATAGTCGCTAACTGAAATATTGGCACCACTGTTGCAATCTATCAAGAGTCATATTTTCGGAAAGAGCAAAATCATACATATATGTGTACATAAGGTAAATAAATTACATTTGGTATAAAAATAAATAATTAATATATTATAAAATTAAAATGAATAATGAACTGAAAGCAATGTTAGTTTAGAATATTTATGCCCTAATAAATATTAACTTGTTAGCAAATAATACGGTTAAAAATGTAAAGCGTTTTTCAATTATACTTTCTTCATGTACTCTTATATGTTTTTATATATATTTATGTGTATATTTTTTTTTACCGCAGTTTCTTATTTTTTGTCTTTTTGAAGTCATTGCGTGTTGAGCAGTATTTTTTAATAGCCTCCATTTCAAACCTCAAAATCTAATTCAAAATTATCGTGAATTGTGATAAATAGGTTAAATCTTAAAAAAAGAACTTACTCTAATTAGTTGTGATGGATATAATTTGTCATTAAAGATGACTAAGCATCTAAACTATTTTTAAAACATATTTTTTTATTAAAAGGTGGTAAAAAGAAAACGCATTTAAAATATTTTTAAATAATTTATCAGTAACTACTCGTATATGGTACATATGTTAGGGAACTTTACTGAAATTACTATTTACTACTTATAAATTTTATTATTTAAATAATAAAATCGTATATACCTATTGTATTACAAATCGTACATATTGTATTACCAGAGCTTATCTAGAAACACACATGGTTTCCACAATAGAAGGCTATATTTTTTAATTCGTCATTTATTAACATCCAACTATCGCTCATCATTTCTCTCAAAGTGTCATAATTCGAAAAGAGGGCGAGGTGCTAAATGAACCCATATTTAGGCTATAAAAACAGAATTACAAATTCCCATTTTACTGAGTCCCACATAAAATACGAATATACATTTACAGTATGGAATTTCTCGTCTTAAAGTAGACTTCAATTATATTATATTATAGACTCTTATTAGCTTTCATTGAGAGAATAAAGTTATCTAATTTATACAGTGTATATTAAGTATATATTAATTTATACAGTGCTACCAATTTACGAAAAAAATGATGATAGTATCTTTCACTCACGCTTTTTATCCTATTAATTCTGAATTCTTTAGTTTTGCTGAATAATTTGCTCACTTCCAATTACATTGTATGTAAATTATTTTATACTGTTTGATATTTTTTTAATGTGTTTAAATTTTTTAAAATTTAAATTTTGATTTAAAAGTTTCAAAGACTTTACGAAAATGATTCATATAAAAAAATAATATTTCAATGACATGTGAGTAAACATTCATTTTGCAAGTAATCTGCTGTTGACAGTCCAGCCCAATGTGTCCAAATGTTCTTTTTGTGTGCAGTCATGTGCAAAAAATATAGAAGGAATATGTGGAGATTTATTTTATGAATGGCAAAGCGTATGGAAGGAACGTTGTGTTGTGCTTCCATCAAAATAAATGCAGTTCTGCTATTTTACTAAAATGTACACTTTATTTTGATAGAAAATAATGTGCAATGGTATTTTCTCTGCAAAATCATTTTTATTCCATCATAAAAATAATATATACAAATTCAAAGATTTATTTCTATGCTAACAACTTAACCAATACCAATTAGTTTTCATTTATAATTCATATATTCTTGTATGTACCTACTCTTATTAAGTAAAATTTAAATAAATATATTTTTAATTTATAATTAATTGTTGATAAGGCTGTTGAAAAAAAGGCTGAGAAAATCTTTATTGTTGTAGATACTAATATTGCTGTTCTTATTCTACACATTTCGTAAATAATATTTTGGTTTTGTTTTAGACGTGTTGCATATTTATTTTATAAATAATTAATAAAATCCGTAATACAGAGAAAATATTGCTAATGTTACTCCACGATTCGTACAAACGAGACTAGCATGACTTTCTCCGTATTACGTTCCTAGATTAGGTTCTATACACAAGAAAGTATAATATAAAACCATTTAAAAAATAATGCTTGTACAAAATAATAGTATTGAAATTTAACAATTAAAAACAAAAAATATAATTAATAAATTCAATTATTTTACAGCTAGTTTATGATTTCGTTCTAATATAAACACAGTAAGTGGATTTGTTAAGAAACTTTCACAGCAAATTAACAAAACACCAAGTTCGAACATACGAATCAAGTAGGCTTTGGTTCAGTTGGCCTATGAACGCTGACGAGATGCAAATTTGGCAGGGCACGAGCTCAATTTCTGGTACTTGCAGTTTCAAAAAAAAATTATTTACGAATAATTAAATACAAGAAATAATTGCAAGACCACTGATGATGGGTATTTGGCAATACTCGAATAATTAAATAATATAAAAAATAATTTTTATTGTTGTAGTGCACTAGTTTTCGAAGCCTTTTTAATAAAATGTAATAGCATCTATTAAGTAAAAAAGTCACTACCGTCAGAACCGACGTTAAGTTAGAATTTATTAAAGAGTTTCATAAAAAAGTCATTTCTTAATCAAAGAACCTAAAAGGGAGTTTATTTTTAATTCTTGTAAAGATACAGATTTGTTGGGAAAGGTGTCTGAAAACCAATGACTAAAAACTCATAAAAAACAAAAAATAATTAAAAAGAAAGCACAATTAAAAAAGGAACAATAGAAAATAAACAATTCAAAAAATAAACTTTAGCCAAAAAATATACAATATATCTCGAAAACAATTTATAGCTTTTATTAGCTTTCAAGCCATTAAATGTTCTTTAATTTGATATATATGTCCTTGCTTTTAAATAGGTTTGTGAAATTATGATGATCGTTCAAAACTGATTATTTGGAAAATGATCGATTATTTTTGTGCGAAAACCTTATTTTGCTCAAAATAATTGGAAATCTTTTTTGGTTATTATTTTGTGCATAATTATCTTTATTATCTTGCAAATTGTTTTACTATCACTAATTTTTTTCCAAAAATTAGATATTAAAGCAAATTATATTCAACTTATTCAAGGTATATTCAACTTATTTCAAAGGTTGATCATTTTTGTAACAAAAAGAAATATAAAATGTATAAAAATTATTTCTAATAAACATATTTAAACCAAATTAATTTAATACATTTTTATAGTTAATTAATAGCTTTGGTTTTTAAGATATAATAAAGTATACCTAATAGCGGAATAATATGGGCCACACTATTAGTTCAGCATTTCTTAATTCTCATTTTCAGAGACCTTATAGTGAGCTAAATAGTTTCGATACTATTTTAAAATGCGTTTATACGTGCCTTTCCAACTAAATGAGTTCAACTTAGAGTTATGATATCATATAAGTAGATTAAATGTGTCAGTAATCAATATACAAGTTTAAATGTAGTCTTTAATCAACCAAATATTTTTACCCTTATTTTGTTTACGAAGAAAATATTATAATAAAAATATTTACCTTAAAATTATATCTCCAGAGAAGCACTACTAAGCCCCTGGTGTAATAAGTTTTCATTTACTTAACTTTGCCATTATTTTCTATATTTTCAAGTTCTTTAAGTATTGAAATTCATTTATTTATTTGTGTATAAAAATTCTGGACAGCATTTGCATTAAAAATTATTTTAGATTTTTTCAAATTAAATAAATTATTTATCACAGCTTAAATAAAAGACTAAAAATATTTCGAAAAAGTATGTTTCATATAAATAGTAAAAAAATGTGAAATATATTTTTTATTTATTCATTCATTCGTTTCACTGTAAATTTTTTTGTGTCAATATTTGTAAAAACAAGAATTTTAATTTGTATAAAACGCTTTTTACAATTTAAATAATCACACCTATGCGCCTCAGTGGAAATCATAAATATGCAATGCAGAACGTATAAAACTCATTTATTAAATTTCATATAATGACTTTCTTCATTAGAATTTACAAGTTTTAAGAAGGATTAAGGGATGCTTGAATGGGTAAAGTGTATCCAGCTGTGGCAAATTTAACGATTAAATATTTACGAGCTTATGAAGTTGTTAAACTGTTAAATGTGAAATTTTGTTAAACTTTTTTGCAGGATGAACAAGGACTTTAATGTGTTGCTTAAATGCCGCAGGATTAATTTTTTAAGATAAAACAGTACGAAGCGAAGGCCATTTGTTTGCTACTTCATTCATTCACTTCTTTGGTCTTTTCTGTACTGTACTTTCCATAACATGCTGACATAACATTCTCTTTCGTTAGTCTCTGTACTACTTGTGGCTCTGGGCGTATTGCTGTAAAATTGCTGTCGTAATTAAGTGTTACCTTTTGCATCCTTCAAGCGTTAAAAAGGATTTTAGTCATTTTAAGATGGAAGTAAACATAACTCGAATTAAGTGTTACTGAAATTTACTACCATTTATTCTATATTTACTACGCAAACAAGCTATCATTATGAATTTTATAAATAGTCATCTTTAATTTTTAAATTAATTTTATATATAAGTTTTGAATTAATTTTTCATATAATTTTTGAATTAATTAAATTTTTTTATTCATTTTTTATATAATTTTAACATTTTTTTATTGGTATACCTTATTTCAATAGCTTTTGCACTACAAAATTTTTAATATTAAAAATGTAGAGAAAAAAGGTTAAAAGCTTTAAAAGGAAAATTAATTTTCAAATTAATTTTTCATATAATTTTTAAATTAATTTTATATGTAATTTTTAAATTACGTTTTCATATAATTTTAACATTTTTTTAAATGGTACATCTTATTTCGACAGCTTTTAAGCAAAAAAATATTATCTTTTTATTAAAATAATCATTTTTTTTATTTTAAATATCTTTTAAATATTAAAAATGTTGACAGAAAAGTTTAAGAGTTTTAAAAGAAAAATATATCAAAAACACATGTAATCTTATTAATTCTTTTTAATAGGTAAATTTTTTTCTTTTTAACTATATATCAAGATATGAATAAATTTCTTGTTCTATATCAGATCATCATTGCATCATACACAACTACAAATGATAAGTATGGTTTCAAAACTTACAGGGGATAATGGAGAATATTAGTACATTATAAATGAAGATAAAATCGCGTTGGGTTGTGTGATATATATTCTTGAAGCAATTTATTTTTTTATAATTTGCCGAAATGTTTCGGGATTATGTGATAATAACTTAATTTATTTTTAAGAATATATTTCATATGGTACCAGAGGTAGATAAAAGTAGCAAGCTTCTAATTGTATCATGGCAGTACAAAACTCTATGTGTGCCAACATCAAGGTACAGTGTGAATTATAGTACTCTTCATGCAACAATTTCTATTATTATAATATATTTGTGTCCTCAGTCTTAATAAAGGAATTAAATTTTTTTATTAATTAAATATTTTTAAATATTAAAAATCAATACTTTTAATAAAACACTGATACTCTATTCGATACTTCTTGTTGCGATAACAATAAAAAATTATTGTTTTATAATTATAAGTATTATTAAGAAATCTTTAAAATTAAAAAAACAATTAGATATGGAAATTAATATGTAGATCAATTTTTAATTCTGCGCATATGGATATGGAAAAGTTGTCATATAATAAATTATTAAATCTTTCAATCTTAGACACAATAACGTTCTTAAAAACTTAAACTAGATGTTAATAAAAGCATTAATATTAAATTATAATTAAAACCAATAATAATTTTTCAAATCTTACAATCTTAGACAAATGTTTGAATTAAAAATTTAATCGAAATAATCTTATTTTTTTATTTTATACAAATAAGTTAATCATGAATATATAATTATACTTTAAAGTAATCATATAATTGATTTTCAAATCTTACAACCCTAACTAATCATGCGTGATCAATGCATAGTATTCAATAAATTTAACTTGGCGTATGAGTAACATATTTTGTTTTCATATTCACCACGATCTCACTTTAGTGACTAAATTCAACACACTTTATGAAAAAAACATGGTCATGCTCTTAAATGCATATGTTTTAAGATTTCTCTTGATTTTTGTTTTTATAGTTGATTTAGTGGAGCGCAGGTGGATTTAAGTAAATCAGCGAATGTTTTTGGCATGCGCAATAAAAGCTGATCGCGTCTTTTAGATACTCAAAAAATTCAACAAATTAACGTAGCGAAAGCGGCTTTTAAGATACTTGAGAGCACAGTTGTTTAGCCGCTTTCGTTACGTGCGCGTGTTACTTCATTTCAATAAATTTCACATATATAAAAAGAATATCAACATTTCAATTTCAAATGCTAAAACAACAAAAGTTCAATATCAACAAAATATTTTTAATATTAAAAATGTGTATAAAATTTTTTTAAATTAAGCACAAAAAGAATTTACTAATAATTTATGAAAGCAATATAAGCGTATGTGTTCAATTTTTTTAAATAAAATACATATTGAAAGAAATAGTTTTTCTAAGGGTTCTATTTTTAAAAATTATACAAAATCGTAGATTAGTGAAAATATTTTTTTATTTAAAATAAAAAAAAATTTTTTATTTAAATTTCATAAAAATTTCATGCGTAAATTTATTAAATTTTTTTTTTGTAAAAATGTTTTGAAAAAGTGTCATATGAAATCACAAAAAAAAAAATTAATTTAATTTTTTGCATATTTTTTTTATTTAATAAGTTAAGTGCACATGAAAACTCATATGATGATTATTTAAAATCATATAATTTTGTGCAGTAAATGCAATCACGTGTTTACTGCTCCATCTTCTCTTTAGCATGTGTTAATAACCTTTAAAAAGATGTTAATAAAAGTATAAATTTTATGTTTAATTAACATGTACATGGCTTATAAAGTATGAAAAAAAAATTATTTTGTGTGAAAAAAAGTATGAAAAACTAAATAAGTAATGAAAAAATTATAAATAATAAATAACTATTTACAGCCGTTCAAAAAGTGAAGCGAAAATGTTTTTATACAATTTTTATATAATTTAAATTTACGATCCGAAAAGTGTGAATGCCATTCACGAGGCATTATTTGTTTATTTATGTTATAAATCTTCAAATTTAAAATATTATGAAATTAATACCAATACTAAAATATTTTTATTTAGATCAACATAAAATAATAACAATAAGTCAAAAACAGATCAAAACAAAAATATAAATTAAATGCAACATTGATAGAGCAAAACTATTATTATTACAATTATTATTGATTATTATTAAATAATCAACATAATTATTTTTATTCTTTTATTATTATTATTTTAATCCAAAGTGATTTTGAGTAGAAGCATTAACGAATAAAGGAAAACAAAAAAATATGTTTAGTTAAAAAATTTGGGATTCTTTTTATTTAGGTCCAATTTTTTAGTATTTCGCTAACCTTGACCTGATATATTTCTTTATGCCATATTTAAGAAATCGATTAGATCAACTTTTTGCTATCGATTGTAAACTTTAGACAGATATTATTTTGATTATTTTTGTTGTTGTGGTTGTTGATTTTTTTTCTAAATTAAAATGTTGTACTAATATTATTCTCCCATTATCAGTATAGTCAAAATCCTCTGCATGTTTCTAAAAAGAAGCAAAATATCACTTTCTTAACATTGAAGATCTTCCCATAGTGCTTAAGTATTGAATTATATATTTTTGTTTATATTTTTCCCGTTTTTTCAATTTTTGAGTGTAATTTTTTTCCTTCTCATGTTGTTATGTAAATAAAAATTTTAGAATGAATAAACTTTACCGTAAATGAGATTTAAATATGGAAGACTAGAAGTAATCATATATTTTTTTGCTTATTTCTTAATCACCCGTCAATTTTTATTTTTTAAAATTGATTATTTAATTCTAATATGGTGAAATACATGATTTTTTTTAAGTATTAAGCGCAGTAACAACTTATTGTCATATTAAATATATGTTCGGATATTATGGGTTTTTTATTTTTATCGAGGATTCAAAAGCGTAATTCAGTGCGGAACTTTAATTCATTAAAAACATGTCCGTATACCGTATATCAGAAGGCGTCCTGAGCATCAGCTGAAATCATTAGTTATGTCGTCTCAGTTCGTAACTATCCAATTTCTTGAGGGCTGACTTCTTTTGCGTCGCATTCGCTGGCACAAAGTCGTTCAATGACTCTAAGTTAAGTCATGATTCTCATACCATCGGTCAATATCATTTGCCATGTATCCGGCGAGCTTATCATCTTAAAGTTGAAATTTCCCGTACATATGAGCTCGCCAAGATGCTCACTCATTTCTGCTCTGGCCTCGTTGAAACGTGGGCAAGAGAAGAGAACGTTGTTTGCACCCTTCAAGACAACGGATAACGGATAAAACGGATCCTATTTGTGCCTGAAGCGGTAATAAAGATACTGTTTACAGATTTCATGTCCGATGAGTGAGATGGAGATGTTATTGGTATTGTAATATGTATGTGTACACATGAATATAAATGTTCTTGTATCGGAGTTGAAAATGAATTAGCTTTTTTCTAAAATTATGAATCATTTTATTTAGAGCTCACAAATTGTTAATTAATATCAATAAAGATTTATATAACAAATGTCAGTATTCGTGTTGCAAGGCGTATGTATATGGTCTATTATTATTATTGATTTAGTTTTAAAAACTTTCAATATAATTAAATAAGGACTTTTTACAAATCCAATAATTATGAATGGTACTAAAATCTTTTACAGTTTTCTCTATTAAAATATTGGTAACTTAGTTTGTAGTTTATGTTTATTTTTAAGTCAATAAAATTAAAATATAATTAATCATTTTTAAAGTTTTATTATAACTCCTTTACTCATATAGACAGCTATATGCACAAAATTTTGGAATATTGAACTTAAAATGATTTCAATATTAACACTAATATATATAACACATAAACATTTAAAGCATTTAATTTAGTACATTTGAAGCATTTATAGTTTCAGTTTAGAAATTCTATTCGATCAGTCATCACGTACATTCCTCCACTTATGTCAATACTTATAAATAATTTTATTCAATAATGATAAAATAAATTTTTACTTATAATAATTTTTCATTTTTGTTGATTATACATTCGTATGATATTTATATATATATATAATTTTAGCAAATAAATTAAAAACACTTACATAAAAGTTACAAAATGATCTGAACAGCTTTTAATTTTTGTATTTTTAAAAATTATTTCCTCGTCAATAAAATTTAATTAAAATGTTTATACGCATATTGAGCAAGTTCGACTCAAAGCATTTCTGGGCATTGAAAAATATGGAGATTTTTCATTTTTATTGACAATTTACATTGTCACTTTATTCAGTAAATGTACGATTCTGTTGAGTACAATAGCACGCAAATGTACTCTAATTATGTAAAAATATTAGTTAAATAAAAAATAAAACTTCTTTTAAATTATTTTGTAAATTAGATAATTTGAAACTTAATTGTTTTTGTATAAACAAAACAACTATACAATTTTTTTAATAGGTTTTATAAAGTTGTTTAAGTGATGAGATTATAACTTTGTTTTGAAATAAAAATATTATTTTTCTTGAGTAAAGTATTTTTTTTATATAATTAATTAATTTTTTTAACATTTATTTACCAAAAAGAAATAAAAAAATATATATTTGTTTTCTTTAGATGGTATTTAAAAATGGTTCATTGTATTTAATATTATAATATATTGTATTGTATATTATAATATTATTTTATAATACTGTACAAAGTCATTACATCTTTAAGTAATTTCTTAAAAATTTTTAGAATTTTTAGGCATAAATTCTTATAATTTCTTATAATTAGTACAATAATTAAATCTATTGTAAAATAATTTGTACAAAATTAATTAAATATACTGATATCTGTTAACATATCTTTTAATATATATTGAAAACTGTAATATATTTTTGTAATAAAATATATATGACAAACTGTAATAAATTAATACATATGTGTAATTAGTGTGTAATACACACTAATTCTTTCGTATTAGTGTGTATTTGACACAAAAAACTCAATTATAATTATCTAAAGAAACAGTTTTAACAGAATATGATAGAAACACTCCAGCCCAGTTAGAGTTTAGAGATATACA
This sequence comes from Teleopsis dalmanni, assembly GCF_002237135.1. Taxonomy (NCBI): domain Eukaryota; kingdom Metazoa; phylum Arthropoda; class Insecta; order Diptera; family Diopsidae; genus Teleopsis; species Teleopsis dalmanni. Next base: position 157,788,055 of record NC_051847.1, on the reverse strand, counting down.
GTGTATATGTTATCTATTTAATTTGCATTACTTATTATGCATTATATGGATATGTTAGTGTTTTTCTTATTTCTTAGAAATGTTACGCCTCTAATGCACCCACAACAAGCACTTGTAAATTTTTTTTAAATTTGTCTGAATGCTGTTCTTCAAGCTAAAAACGAGTAAATCTTATAATATAATTGTTCTATTTAACATCTATATATAATTATTGTAATATTCTTTTCATGCTTATTATAAATTTCTTTTAAAATATTTTTGTAAATCCTTTTATTTTTTGAGTCTTATTAAAATAAATTACAGAAATTAAAATAAAGATCTCTAAATTGGTTTATTTGGAAACAATTCTTTCAAAATAAATTCGTCGTATCTGCCATTTTTTTTCACTAAAAATTTCGTTTTCTTTGAACTACATTATGCAATAAGTGAATGATCATCAATTTATTTAAGAACATTAAAGCAATTAATGATTAAATAGATATATTTTTTTTTCTATAAATTTAGGATTAGTAATTTCTTTTTATATATATTTTTTTTTTTGAATGGGAATACATCAAATTATATTGAATACTAATATATCAAAGTAGTGTAGAATAATAAGAGGTAATAGAGATTAGAAAGTGATATATATACATAATATATACATATATATGTATAGTTTTATATAACTATATAAAAAATGTTTCATTCTTTTTTTGGCGTTTTTTATTAGAAAAACAACCGATATTCGTTGCATAAAAATTTTTTCGTCACGTCAGCTTTCTGTCACATATAAACATATTCTAAAATCTTCGTTTCTGATCAAATAATATTCCACACAAAATTTACCAAAGTCAGTCAGATAATTTTAAACAATAGATATATTACTAGTAATATGGAAATATAGTGATATATTATGTGATTTTAATAATTAATTGAAATAAAATAATTAAACAGTTATTTAAAAAATGTTTAATTCAATTAGCTTTTGTTAATCTTAGTCCTTAAACATCTTAAGACTAGCAAAAAATAGTCTTACCATTCATGTCGATTTTTTAATTTTCCTTTCCACTTGAGGTTGCCTTTTGCCATCTAGACATTATTCATTCCATCTATATTTTAAAAAATTTTTTTTTCATCTGGCCTTGGGGATGACAAATGTATAAGTTTTGCCTTATGTTAAGGTGCTATTAAAGATATAGATATGTATATTTTTATTAATTGTGTAAATACTATAAATTAACTGTATATATTTTAAAAATAAATGGAATATTCTACTTAGATTAAAAAAAATAGTATTTCCTCCCTTAGTATCTCAACCCTTACTTTGAAAATATTGAAAATGTTATTGTGTCGAATTAATTAATTTTTAATTAATTTGACAATACTCGATACAGCTGTATGGTTAGCTAAAAATTTAATTAATTATAAAATTAAAAAAATATATTGTTGTAATTTAATACTGTTCGAAATACCACTCTATTGAAAACAATAGTTTATATTAAGAATTTAGGTTCGTTGTCAAAACGGATATTAAAAATCAATTTAGTATTAATTTAATGTTTATTAATTTTATATTTAAGTGTTAATATAAGTTTATGTATAAGAAGGTATTTCTAAAACCATATTTATGTTATAAAAAATTCGGAAATATTTTTGTTTATCGTTTCAAATATTTCAGATATTTTTAAATTATATTGTCGGATAATAACAAGTGTTAAAATTTGACAAATTTGTAAAGTGCACTAAATAGGTCCGTGATATATTGATATTCTTATGTATTGAAAGTGTTTAGGTCTATATATGTATATTTAATTTCTAAGTAAGCACAGTATCATTTAAACTCTTATAATAACAGAATGACTTGAAAAGTTATCAGGCCCTGAACTTTGACTTAGACAAAATGTAAATAAATACATATATATGAGCAATAAGAAAACAAAAATAACTAAATTGTATCTAAATATTCTATCAGTGTTGCATTTTATTTTACAGTATCTTTGTTTTGTGCTAATGGCGTAGCAAACTAGATAATTTACGCCAATAACGAACAAAAACAGCAACAACAATTCAAATTTATATATTTTATTTGTTGTCATTGTTATTTCGGCTCAGTACTACAGGTATGAGCAGCGGGCGAATAAGAGAGTTCTAATGCCCTCAAATACACTTTCACAAACTATTGGCACGGTGGCAAGATCGAAAACGTTCACAGAATCATTCAGTTGAGTACATACCAATACGCGATCAAGATGCAGCGGTCAAATAAAAAACAAACAAATTTTTAACTAAAAAAATGTAATAAATTAAAAATAAAAACTTGTTGCTTTAATTAAAATCCAGTAAATGAGATAAAAAATTATTAAACAAAAGGCTTCGACTCACTACTCAATACAGAATACGCAAAGCAATAAACACATGTGGATATAATATTTTCAAAATAAATGTGGTTTTTAACTTTTAAATTACAAAATAATGTGAAAAAAATTTGAGTACATAAGATAAGCTCATCAATAAATGAAAAATATATACAAATTGTGATATATTGTAAAAAAAAAATTATTATCATTGAATATTTATATCTTTGTCTCCCGCTTTTTTATGTGTTTGTGTCAAATAGGCTAGAAATTAATTAAATTAAATCTAAAAAAATATAAATGATAACAAATTTATCTAAAAAAAAATTTTCTCATTTGATAGAAAATAAAAAATTAATAAATTTGCTATAGTGAATTTAATTGAATAAAAAAAAATGTGATTGTATTTTGTGATAAAAACTTTTTAAAGTATATTGTTTTGAAATATTTCTATAAAAAATTGTTTAAAAAGATAAATAAAATATTTAAATAATTTCAGTTGAATGTATTTTTCAAACAGAATTGTGTGATATTTTATATAAGAATTACTATAAAACAAAGGGGTTTTTTTATTATCTAAAAAAGTGAGTTCTGCTAACATCTAACTAAATTAATTGTTTTAATTTCCATGTACTTTGTGCTGTAATTAAGATTTTGTTTTGATTCAATTTCAAAAATTAAATACATATACAATTTGAAAAATGTTCACGGTACCATGTTATCGAGATACAATTCTCACAACATCGATTAGCGATGCATCTGTTTTGAATAAGAGTAAAACCGTACGTATTCATCCAAGTGGAATAATTGTGTTTACTTTTACAATAACAAATTTTGGCATGAATTTTTTTAACCAAAATACACTTCAATATTTAAAATTTGTTTGAAGTTGTTAAACTAAATATTATTGCTCTTTTTTGCACATATAAATAATATTAAATAATTTACCAATCGGCTTTACTATAATCAAATAATGCACAATTATCCACTAACAATTCTTGAATAAAAAACTAATTGATTTCTAAAAAATTTTTTTAACAGATTTTATTATTTTTTTGCTCTATAACACATATCTTAAATCCTTGGAATAGCCGATATATTACTAAAATATATTTATAATAATTAGTATCTATATTAACATAATTAATATCTATATAAATTATGGAAACTTCTAGTAAAAGAGTTTTTTTTGTAATTGTATGGAATTTAGTCTCTAAACCTTGTTGCACTCTATTTAGTTCGACTTATAGAAAATTGGAGTTATAGAACTTCGAGTAGTTGAAGTTTGACTGTATCATCACGTTATTTTGTATTAAGATCATTTTCAATGTCAGACTTACTTTAGTGAATGATGTTGACGATTTTTTTTTGAACGTTTTTGCATATAAGTTCCGTAGGTTACATAGTTTACTATACTTCTACTTAATAAGATATACTAAACTAAATGGCTTATAGTCGGTCTTAGTTTCTGTTATTTCTTTAGTAACTATTTAGTGGGTGATTAAAATTTGAGTATTAAAATGCTTTTAAACATTAATTTTTAATTAAAAATCAATTATCTAAATAAACTAATATTGGGTTTTTGAACTGGGTGGTTTTCTTTCTATTAAGAAAATAGTTTTTTCACTATAATTGACTTTCAAATTCAATCAAATCATTATTTAATTATATCAAATTTAATTTTGAAATGAAAATTGTTTTATTTTTTATAAAATATGTTATGTTACTATAATCTAATAAAATAATATAAAAAAAGTTCCTTTAATGAGTATATATCTTGTTAATCTTTCTTAACAATTTAGATCTGTGTATTCTTTTGCTTTTTAGATTCAATTTTTTATTTTTATACATATTTTTATCAAATTTTTTTTTTAAATTTGTGTACACTGTTATATTTTAATTTATAAAAGAGTATCGAATGCATCTGCATATCTTTTCAATATTTATTTTTACTTAATTCGGAAATGATTACCACTAAACAAATGTTCTTTCGCTGACACTGTTGTTTTGTTTTTATCTTATTTTACTTAAGTTCTTTTATTTCAAATGTTTACAAAAATAAATTTATTTCAAAAATTTGTTGGCGTCTGTTTCAATAAACAAGTAAAAATTCTTTGAAGTAAACATGTTTTGAAGTAACTTGAATATTGCACGTTTTAATTACATTTCAGTGCATTTTTTTTTAATACACACAAAATTTTATTTCTTTGTAAATAAAAATATAATTAAAATATTGTTTTGTATTGTTGCATTTTATAATAAGAAATAAAAAATAATAAATAAATGTAAAGTACAAATTTACATAAGAATATTCGGACTTAAATTCTCTTATTCATCGAAAACGTTGTTGAATTTTCAATAAATTATAGTATTTAATTAATTTATTTAAATATATCTTAAAACACTTAAATAAAAAAAAAATAAAACTTAAATTTTGAATATTATTCTTATTTCATACGCTGCGACCTTAATAGATCGTTTTGACTGGAGCAGACCCTAGTCAAAGAAAAGGTATTCCGTTTATCTCACGAAGACCCAACATTATTTTGAAAAGTACCTGATTACACTTAGTGAAATATTTTCGGTGCGATATCCTGGTTAAGGTCAATGTAATTACAATATCAAGTTTTATAATAAAGTATATTTGACACAATTTGTTGCTAATATTACAACAAATTTAATTAAGAATTAAATTCTAAATATAACTTGAATATATAAAGACGTCTTTGTTATCAATTATTAAATTATAAAAGAAATTATGTCCATCCTATATTTCTTTATTTTTGTTCTTTATTTAATGCAGGAAACCTATTTCATTTTAACACTGAAAATGTTTTATTGAAGGTTTTTATATGAATTTTAAAATTCTTTTTTTCAAAATTTTAGCGATATTTTTATTTTTCTTCTGCGTTCTTCTTTTTTTTAGGTTTTTTTTTACTTTTTTTTTTTACTTTTTTAGTGCTACTATACTACTTCTTTGATTGTTTTTATTGTTGCTGTTAGGTATGAGTATGGTTATACCCGAGTATGAATGGAAGTATATTGGGTGATTACTAATATAACTTAATTTTTTTCTATTAGTGTGTACACACTGCACTCTATGAACTTCATACTTCTATCTATACTTTCGTTTTTAGTTTTTGTAGACCAATTTCCCAATTTAGTTTTTGCACCTCGGTTTATTATTTCAGTACGGTTATGCTATTATTAAAGCGCTTTTTTCTTTTCTGGTAATAATCGGCCTTAACTTATTTTTTAATAATTCGTATTATATTATCATTTCATAAAAATTGTTCATTATCTGTTTATTTTGTATTGTATTTAGTTAGATATAGCGTAGACCAAACGTTAACACTACGCAAGTTCTACAAAATACAAGAAAAATCACATTAAAACACATTTCATTTGTTAATTGATTTTATAGCTGCTTATGATAGTAAAATAAATGTATAGTATATATACTATAAAATATTTTAGCACCATTTGACACTCTCTAATTTTTTGGAAATCATGAAAAGTTGATTTATTTTGAAAGAACTACTACAATATACATCAGATATATCATTAAAAACCATATAACGAACTTTATAGTAACAAAAGATTAACTCCAAGGCAATAGCAAACCTTTAAAATAATGTGATGCATTCTATCCCATATATGTAGGTATATAGGTAAACGTGACACACGTAAGAAAAGAATCTATAAAACTTAGATGAATCCATTTTAGTTAAACCAGTGCAAGTACTAGCAATGTAGATGACATAAAGATAATTGTTACATCAATGTTTTTTTTAAAAACATATTTTATAGAAAAGTCCTTATATGAAAAGTCCTTTGTATATTGATTTTTACACTATTAACGCCTTGATTTACTGTTGTGAATTTAAATAAAAAAAAATTAAAATGTTTTAAAATGATTTTAAAAATACGTACGAGTATATGTATCCAAATTTCATTCGGTTAGATATAATTAAGAGTATATAGTTTTGTCTTTTTAATATATACTCTCATATAGCCTTTCAACCTTAAGGTATATATGTTTTCACTATATATTGTATATATGAGATTTAATCAAATTTATCAATTATACAAATATTTTCGAACTTGTATTAATAAATAGCCGAAGAGAATGAAGGGTATGTAGACGTCATAGGTAGCTCGATAAAATTTTTTGTGTATTTATTTTTGTAAAATTATCACTTTAGTGTCTTGTTATCGGATTACTGAGTTATCAAGACATTAGATCTGGTGAAATAAAAAAGAGTAGGTGTAGTCGTACTCGGCTACTCAGTAAACTTTAATGCATATTTGTTTTTATGACATTTCCAAGTTATATAGTAGGGTTATTGAGTTGCCGTGTTTTAGTAGATGTTATATTGGAATTTCATCGCTCTTATTAAACACAAATCAAATTAAATAAATGTTTAAAATTACAAGTTTACACAGAAATAATTGAAGAGACGCATCCAGATAATAGTTATTTTTATCAGTGCTACTTCTGAATACTTTTATAATATAAGTGTTTAAGGAATTACATTTATAGTTTTATATATTAATTTTAATAATTATGATAAGAATACATGTTTTATTTGTAAAAATAAAAGATATCTTCAGAAGCAAATTAACGTTAAAAAATGTGTTCTGCTAAATTGTGAAATCCTTAAATTTATTCAAAATTTTCTTAATTACAACTCATTTTTTTAATAAAAAATTTAAATATCTATTGTTAAATACATTGTGACCGAAAGGTTTTCGGAGGTTCTCATTTAAAATTCGCGCGCTGTATATTTTTCGATATTTTAAGTTTATGTAGTTTGGCAGCACTGTCCTTAATTACTATGCCAAAAATGAGCGCGATCTGTCAGACAGTTCGTTTACGGCAGCTGTTGAAACCAGTTCACCTCAGTAGGGCGTTGCGAAAAAAACAATGGAAAAAAATATTGAACAAAGAGTTTGCATCAAATTTTGTGTTTCGAACGAAATTTCGTGTGCAGAATCGTTGCGAATGCTACAAAAGGCTTATGGGGAATCAGTTTTATCGAAAACTCAAGTTTATGAGTGGTACAAAGCCTTTCAGGACGGTCGTACGACCGTCGAAGACATGCCGCGTTCTGGACGACCTTCGGCCTCTACCACCGACGAAAACATTGAAAAGGCAAAGGAAATCGTGTTCCAAAATCCTCATGTGAGTGTTAGAGAGATAGCACGAGAGCTAGGCATCGGTCGTGAGATGGCTCGTTTGATTTTGGTGGACAATTTGTGTATGCGACGTGTCAACGCCCGGCTTGTTCCGATTCACCTCAATTTGTTCCAACATTATCAACGATTTTAAGGCCAAACATTCAATAAATACCATCGAACAGCCACCGTATTCACCTGATCTTGCACCGTGTGACTTTTTCCTGTTTCCCAAACTCAAATTACCACTCAGAGGAACGCGTTTTGAATCCATAGAAGACGTAAAACAGAATTCGCAGAGGGAACTCAAAGCCATACCGGAAAGCGCCTATAAAAAATGTTTTGATGATTGGAAGAAACGTTGGCATTTGTGTATCGCTTCTAATGGAGCATATTTTGAAGGAGATAAAATAAATATTGATGAAGATTAAGAATTTTGCGTTTTATTTATTTATGACCGGAAACTTTTCGGTCACAATGTATAAATTGTTTGCCACTACCACATATATCAACCTTAATACATAGGGTATATTTTAGTGCAAATGTTCAAAAGTTCTATGTTTAATATTTATAATACAAAATTTATGTGTATTAAATTTTTATTTCATTTCACAATAATTACATATCTTCCCAAGCTTAGTTATTTATATACCGTAATTGATTTAATTACTATTCAATTTCTAAACGTAATCTTTTGACTTTAAAAATAATTAACACAACCAGTTATTTTAAAGATAAATTTTAATTTTTGTTTCTGTGGTATTATTGAAAAATGTTAATGTAACTTATTTATATGTAAATGAACAACAGATAATGTCTGAACTTTAGTACTGTAGTTTGAATTGATTTAATGATTGTCTAAGGTTTTGGAATTCTTTCATGTTTGAAAGAGTTTACGTTGATTGTTGTTTTGTTTTAATTCGATTTAGATGAAAGTAGTAGAAATATTCAGATAATTTATTCAGATACTCATTTTCTATTATATTTTCATATTTATTATAACTTAAAGATTCAGATTAAATTAGTAGAAGTAGTAGTTTATTAAATGTTAAAGATCTACAAGCATATAAATGGCAAACAAAAGGATATGTACACAAAAACAGGGGGTTGTACAATAGTGTTAGTAAGAAAAAGAGAATAGGTGGAAATAATTCTGCCTATGCTTTTCCTTGGTAAAACCAGATAAACCTTGCAACCCCAATGTAGTGCAGCTATATGTTATATCGATAGAGCTGCAAATGGAGTACACATAAGGGATTATGCAAACCAGTAACTACTTAGCAAAGTGGCTATAAAATGGGTATATGATTACTTAGAAATTTTTTGTGCTTATTTTCTAAAAATTGAGATATCAGTGGACAATTTACAAGCTATATACATACCTGTTAAATTTGATACACGGACTATTTTTAACCATCTCGCTGACTAGTTGTGTTCCGGGTCCCCCCGGTTGGGAACCACTTGCTTAGCATATGAGTATATCCAGACTTTACTTTTATAGTCATCTGATAGTGAAACAATTATGTATTTGATTTTTTGTCTTGCATTTCAAATTAAGACACTAATAATTGATTAAGACAATAATGAATATTGTGTTTATTAAATCAAAATTTCTATAGGCGTGTACAGCTTTCTATAGAACTGCATAAATAACTATAAAACTTTTCCTATTTTAATAAGATATTGCTTTGAGACGTATAGTACATGCTTCACAGTATTTAAGAAATACATATACGCATAAATACCTAAAAATAAAAACTACCTTTGCAAATGTCTCGACCTAGCAACACTAAAGTCTGCAAACTATTAATCTTGGTAGAAAGCCCATATATAGATCTTTTAAAAAAATCTTCCCTCTCAACGGCAGGGAATAAAACTAGTTGTAAAACTAGAAATTTCGTAGCCAGGCTTGTAATATGAAAACGGCTGTTTCGCGGATTTTGGACTGAGAAAGAATTTTTGGACTTATTGCCAACCAATCAATCTAAAACGTTAAAACTTTATGTAAAAAACAAAGCGAAGAAGTTATTTAAAAAAAAGGGAGAAACACAACATTAAATAAACTGAGTTTTTCATTTTGTGGTTCCGAAAGTAAACATAAAGTGACATACTTGTAATTCATATTTCGATCAAATTTTTATTTTAATTAATTGTGTAGATCTTACCATTAAATGTTAAAAAGAGCATCATTCAAATGTCCTTTATAGGACAGTACTGAATTCTTCTGAGCTAATTTTTGACGACTTGTCGTAATATAACAGGCAGCAGATCGGCTATTACTTGCCAAGTGTTTTTTTTTTTTTGAAGCGTCAAAAAAATTGAGGATTCTCCATATAGGCACTGTCCTTTGTGTAACCCCATAAAAACTCTAGTGGTAACTAATAGGATGCTCTTAGTGGTCAATTTATGTCACCTAAATATGAAATAAACTATTTCGTATTCTATTCTATATTTAGTGACCAAAATTATGAAGAAGTAAATGTGCTTCTTGACATTGTACGAATATCTACAATGAAAATTAAAAAGCCTTTATTAAAAATCGCTCATAAACTAATTTGCGGCATATCGGTTGCTATTCAATTATTTTTATTTTTAAATAAATCAATAGCAAAACATTTATATATAAGTAAATGTGAAGAAAATTTACAACAAATGAAAAATAAAATTTAAAAATGATGTCAATTGTTTTTATGCCACTGAACTCACGCACACATTTCAGCTTTTCAAGGTCCATAAATATATTTTTCGTAAAAGAAAATTCAACAACAAACTTTTACAAATTTTTAACTTTTTAATTATTGTTCTTTCTCATATATTCATATGATTTTCATTCATTTTCAAATGATCTTATTTTTTTTTTAAATATTTCAAAATGTAAATAAGTAATTTCAGACATGTGCATCTATTTTTTCACGCAAACTATTTTTGCCAATAATTTTGTTAATATTTTGTTTTTCACAATTTATTGTTATATAAAATATTTACAAGATACATGTGCTGAAATTAATATACTCACAATTTCTATTTTTGTATCTTAAAATAAAGATAAAATGTAATGTGCGTATATACGATTGCATGTGAAATATACGTAAATAGAACGCAGTGCATATAAATCTTTCGATATAAGTTCATTTCCTCAGGTTGTATATTTTATTTGTTAATGAGATGACAGAAAAACGGAAGAATTTTATTGCAGATTAGAGGTCAGAACTTTAGAAAATACTTCAGACAAGTACATAATTTTGAACAATTACTAAAATTCGTTTCCTAATGATTGAGGCACTAGTTTTGTTGTAAAAAACATTTGTTTTTTTTTATCGATTTACACTTGCTATTTTAAGGTGCATAAACAAATAAATTGAAATCTAAAATAAATAAATATCGTTAAATTATTTGTTTTTATGTATTTATAAGGCTATTCATAAATTATTTATATTATTTTTTTTTTATTAATTTTTTACAAAATTTGCTTTCTAAATCAAAGCAAGTTCGGATGTCGATCACGCGTGTTTATTTAAACAAAATTATTTTAAAAAGTTTATGTGTTGTTGTTTTTTTAAACCACATAAAACAACTTTATTGCTTTATATTAAAAATCTTTTTGTTTTGTTATATTTTATATTAGCCATATTATACCCGTATATTATAATTGTTGGCATATAGTATCTATCAATAAACAATGAACTTTATTCAGTTTTCGCATTTTATATATAAGTCATGTATGTGATTTTTGTTTCGTCTACTCTTACTCTTATTACTCTTAATTTTAATTTTTTTTACAATTAACGAATAATTCGAATAATTCTTAGTAAAGCGTATCTCCTTTAAAAAGTTTAGTAAAAAATTCATTGCAATTATAACAAAGTTTATCAGTTTAAAAATTAATAAATTAAGGCTGCAGTTTAAATTTCTCTGCAATTAAAAAAAAAGTTGTGCGAATAAGCAGTATGTACCATATTCTAAATATTCTACTTAAATCTTAGAATAAATCTTTATATAAGTTCTCTCATTTAAGTCCCTACCAAAATCTATCATACCTTTCAAAATTTCTTTCATCAAACTTCTCGGGGCACCAATGGTATCAGTCTGTTATAACCTATAATAAGAACTCTAAAAAGATTATTTTTTATTTTTATATATTCAATTTTTTTATTCCTAGGTGTAACATAGGGCCGTAACAAATAGTTTCAATTGAACTCTATCTAATGCACGACGTTTTGTTTCACTCCAGCTCTTTCTAGCATTTCTTAATTCGGTTTCAGTTTGTCTCTTCCAAGTATTGCGCGGGCGTTCTCGTCTTTAAGTACCTTGAGGGTTGATCTGTAAAACTTTTCTTGCGATATCATCAACGGGTTTTCTTAAAGTATGTCCAAGCCATCTGTATTAGCGCGTCATTATTTCTTCAGTTATAAGAAGCTGATTCATTCTAAACTAGAGTTCACTATGGTATGGTTGCTGGCCATAATTAATGGAGGATACGTCGTAGAAAGCGATTGGCAAAGGCGTCGTTCGCCGATAAGTTCCAACTGTCGCTACTATATGTTATAGTAGGGTTGACTTTACATTTGCATTGTACACGTATATCTTAGTGCGTTGTGAGATGTTGGATGAACGCCAGATTTTGCTTAGGGGTCCAAAACGCTTGCTTCGCTTTCGGTATAGCTTCCCAGATAGCAGAAATTTTGTACATCTTCGATGTGAACGTCATTCGTTGAGCAGTTTGTATTCATCTTTAATCTTTATCTTTATTTACAAGTTTTTCATAATTATTCCATCATTTTGTTTTTTGGTTTAAAATAAAACCTAATTTTATTTTTAATTTTTGAACTATATTTAAACAGTTAACTAAATATTTGAACAGCGTAAATAGCTTTCCAACCAGATAAACAGGTTAATTCTCCGTTAACATTTGCAAATCAAATTTAAGGTGAAGAGTTTTATTTGTCTATACTGCAAACTTCAATAAGTAAACCGACCACAAAGTAAACATCGTTCATGACATTGCTAAAACATAGTATCTATATATATAGTAATACATATCTATGAATAACTGATGTATTATGTTAAAATTGTTAAATAATATTTCGTTTATATAAGCAGGTATCAAAGTTTGCTTATATTTATTTTACAATTTATTTTGTGATATTTTATTATGTTTATTTCGCAAAAAAAAAAAAAAAATTAATTTAGTTAAAACTAAAACTAACACTAAAAATTGAAAGTAAATATTTCTCTTTAAATACTTTAGAAGACGGCATAAGTAAATAAAAAGTAGAAAAATATAATCAAATTTTTATACGTTCAAAATTGTCTATTTACTATAATATTTCGAGATTTTATATTTAAAATATGAATATATAATATATGCAAATTTATACAACAAACTTTTATTTATTTGAAAATATTTTTTTATCTCATATTGATTGATTTATTTTATTTAATATTCAATTAAATTTGTTTGCTTACCTAACATTTTATCTTAAATGTTTGAAATGAGAAATTGTTTACGTTAATTACAGGGCATTTTATTGGCGAGTTGACTCTGTTTATTTTTTCAAATCCACAATGCCAAGGGCATCTCGCAAACTAGAAAACAGGAGACTTTTTTATTTCAATTTTAATAGATTTTTTGTTTACAAATTTGGCAAATATTTTCTTAAGTGTTTTTAAATAAGAATCAATTATTAAAGAAACAAAAAAAGTTTTAAATTACTTTACGTTTTCAACAATTTATTTTATAATTATTGGAAACATATGTTAAAATTGGAAGAAGCGGTTGTGTATTATAAACTATCTTTCGCTAAAATACTTTATTGGTAAATATACTATATTACATCAAAATACAGACACAAATAAATTACAATTTATGAGATAAAGTGTACTAAAATATGTAAATGACTAAAAAATACTGTTTTATTACAACACAAATGAAATGTAGTAGTAGACCCAATAGATCCAACTGTATATACTGCGGATCCGTCAAGGACACTGCTGAGTATACTTTGTTCAATTGTAAAAGATGGTTAAGAGGAAGAACACTACTTGCAGAATATGTAAGTCACTTTACATTCGATAATATCGTAGCAAAAATGACAGAACGAGCAGAAAATTAGTACAAAATCACACAATTCATCGGAAATGTGCTGAGGGAAAAGAAGAAAGATCTGGACCCAAACAAATATAAAATAAAGAACAATCTGATGACATTCCATTTCGAAGCAGAAATGGGAGCCTGGATGCAGGTTTTACGAGAAGCATATGGCATGGATGGTCAACTTAAATGGGATCCTCCCTGAAGTAATGCGAAAGCGGTCCCGGGGGGAGAAGTACTGCAGAAGAAGAGAGAGTGTTTTAATTCATATACTACAAAGTAGGAGTCAGAGATATTATTTCGGCGACGTTTGGTTTAACTTACCACACAAATACAAAAGAAAAAGACCCAATAGTGAAGAAGTACTCTAATAGAAAAAGTACTCGCAAAGAGATATAGGCAATAATAATTTAGTCTACTAAAGGGTCTAACTACTACAATGTTGAAATAATTTTATATTCTTCAAGAAATCTTAACCTAGCAGAAGTTATTCTCTGCCTTTCGAATGAAGGTCTCAAAGAGGAGTTTGGTTGAGGGGTTTTTAAAAATAGAAGTAAAGTTGTGACAGAAGTGGATATGTGATTGTGAAATTTTTCGTTGATCCTTATACATATTACTCAATGTATTTCATTCAAACAGATTGTTTAATTTTTTTCTAATTTTATTTTTTTATTTATATCTAAACACATTTAACAAAATATTAAAAAATAAAAATTGTTTCTTTTGCAACAGTTTTTTGTGAGATAAAATAAGGATGACTATTGTATAATGATACCAATAGTGCCTCTCCAATTTTCCTAAAAAATTATTTTAGTGAACTCACCACCACTTTGCCATACTAAACAAGACGTGTGAATGACGCTTTTATTGCGTTAGCACTTAAAGCGTTAAATGCACATTTAGTGTACAAAGTATATCTGAAATTTATAATTTAAAAATCACTTTTGAAATATACCGTCGTTGAAATGGAAATGTTATTTTTTCTTTTATATGAGAAATGTTTTCTTAAAAATGTATAAGAAGATATTTATATCTACATATACGAGTATATAAAAATAATTAATATGTATGTAATAGAGTGTATATTCTGTGTAGTCTAAAATTTTATCATTTTATCAAAAAAACATATTTCCTTAATTTCCTAATTTCCTTAATTAAGTAGTTCTTGCCAAAATGTGATCGACCAAACACCGTATCTGACACGGACCCATGTGTAGTGACGTTGCGAGGGGTGGGCCAGAAGGTTGTTGTTATCTAGCATTGCTTAGAAAGTGTTCCCCAAGATGATTATATTCTAAATTTTATTTTAATGTATATACCATAGTGTAATGGTCCACATTATGTTCGAAATTAACATTTCGAGAAATTTGTCTCGATCCCGGCTTAATGTTATTAGAATATTACTTCAGATGTCATACATAAAATCAACACAAAGTTTGAAATATAGTAAAGTTTTGAAGTTAGGATTCATTAAAATGCCATTGTGTGAAATCTTTATATATAACTTGTGCACAATATAATTTGCTAATATAAAACAAATAATATAAATACCTAGTTATTATTAATTATTCTTAAATAATTCAAAATAAATATTTACACAATTAGTCTTAGTCATCTTAGTTCTAAACTCTATAAAAAAAAATAAATATAAAGTTGGAAAAACAAAGAAAAATGTTGAATGAATAAATACTCTTTTGCAAATATGTTAACAATTAATGACCATATAGATAGATAATCATATTTTTCAATTGATAATCATAAAATACGGATCGTTTATTTTTAATTTAAGATCACCTAAAAACTGTAATGACATTTTGAAAATATTTATGATATTGTCATTTATTGTTAAACTTACTGTATTAGAAGACATTTATTTCCTTTTAAAAGACAAATTGAAAATACAATATTTGTACATATACATAATCATTATTTTTTATTGGCATAGAAACAGAGAAAGATTATCGTCGCCGCTAAGTGCAGAAGTCCCCGATTATTTATTTAAGTTATGTGCACATAAACAGTTTGGCTTTCCCATCGAACCATCCATTGCGTCTGCTTCTTAAAATATTTTTTCTATTCAACAATTTTATTTGTAAACAAATTTATTTTTCTATTATTTTTATTTTAAAATAAGAATCTTATCTTCTTCTAGTTGTCTAAAATTTGGATTTTGTTACTTCAGCAAATATTTTGTTTATAATTTTAACGGTAAAAATCAATAAAGATCAAATTTTATTTGATTTAAAATTAATTGTTTGTTAATTTTAATCATCATTAAAGTAAAACTAGAAAATTTACAAAAAATGTTAATTAAATTTTTTATTTAAATACTATTATGAGAGAAGATATATTAATAATATAGGTATATATGTAACTTAAAACAAACAAATAAAAAATCGTCAAGAGCAACTAACACTAAAAATGTTAAGATCTTTACATAATTATTTTTATTTTATTTAATTATTTTTATTTTATTTAGTATTCTTATTTTATTTAATCAAATTTATTTTATTTTATTTAACTATTTTTATTTTTTTAAATTATTTTTATTTTTTTTAAATTATTTTTATTTTATTATATTTAATTATTTTTGTTTTTTTGAATTATTTTTTTTTTAATTATTTTTATTTTATTTAATGATTTTTTTTACTTATTATTATAATTATATTTAATTATATTTATTTTATTTTATTATTTTTATTTTATTTAATTATTATTATTTTCGAATAATTTTTGAGTGCTTGAAAGCAACAGACTGATCTGTTAAGAAACATCAGTTAAAGATTCCCTACAGGAGATACAATAAAGTCAATTAATCTTTAATATATAAAAGAACATACAAAATAAATATTTACGTTGCCAAATCGCTCAAATAAGCTATATTTAAAATATTGTTTTACTTAATAAGTATCGCATTAATTTTTTTTCATTAAATTTTTGTGAATATTGGAACCGTCCTTAATTGTTTTAAATATTTGCTTTTTTGCCCCGATTAAGGACGTTTTTTGTTTTATATTACCTTAATTAATATAAAAAATTGTTAATAAAAACACGAATTTTATTTGTTTATTTCATACAACTTTAGAGTTTTTATTTACATATTTTTTATTATTATTATTATTTTATTAATATTTAAAATAATATAAAACAAAAAATGACCTAAACCCCGGTAAAAAAAAAAAACAATTACTTCTCTTTTAATTTATCTAATTAAAAATTAATTAAATTTAAAAAAAAATTATTTAATTAATATAAATTTAAACTAAATCACGCTTTAAGAATCTTGAGTTTAAAATTATGTATAACATATAACTTATACTAGATTGTTAAATAATTTCCCTGAATGGAAATAAAAATAGACCTCCTTAAAAGCATGATCTCCCTTAACTTAAATACATTTATTTCAATGATTTTATCTCTGTAGTGAATGTAGTTGGTATTATAGCTGCTGAATATTGTTGGTATAACTTCTTAAGAAGTGAGAGGAGCCATAAGTGAGCTAGATCTGGCGAATAAGTGATGTAGCAATTCGTACTTTTATTTACTGAGAGTAATATTATTTTGAGCAGTCTAAACATATTTATTGCCTTAATGAAAAATTTTGTACACAAATAATGAGATGAATTATTTACCAGTTTGGACCCATTTCACACACAGCATATTACAACCCAACGTTTAATATAAATTCTTGTTCACTGTGCCTAATTGAATATTTGTACTTAACCGCTCTGTCAATTGTCGATATTTCGATACGATATTCTTTATTTTTACCAAGAGCTCGGGTGTTGTTATTTTTGAATATCCTTTTCATGAAATGTCTTCAAGACTTGTTTGACCATTTTGAACAAAACAACCCATTTACAAACTTGGTTTTTTTAAGAATGTGTTATGTATTATCATTGCTTTTTTTTGATTATATTTAATTTTTTTTATTGTAAAAAAGTTACCTGACACGTTAACTGCAATTGTCTTGAATACAATGACTTAATTGACAGATTGTGATGAAATTTTGTCTATTTTCTTAAAGATATTCAATTATTAATATAGCATTTTAGTTCTACTGTTGACGAATAAATGCCGTAAACCTACTGAACAATATAACATTTTTAATACTATTATTATTACTTATAAAAAATTGCTCTAAGTTCTAAGTTATTATTGTTAAAATTCACTGGATTAAAAGTGACTATGTGGATATATTAATTTCTTTATAGAATTGTTTTTTTCATATTGTTAAATAAAAATAACAGTAAAATTTATTGTTAAAAACTTGAATAATTTTTTAATTTATTGGTTTTTATTTTATTTATACAAGCAAAAATTCTACTGCTTTAGGTTGAGTGATTTTTAATAAAGCATCTCGTAAATGCAATTTAAACGTTACACGTTTTAGTTTTTATTTATTTTAATATGCCATATATTTTTAATTTTTATTATTTATTAGGAGTGTCAGTTTTTGTGTTTTTCCTTTATTTAAAAACTACAATTTTTAGTCATTATAACAAATGTATAATTATGAATGCTGCTTATATTATATGTGAAATAATATAATTTCTTTATATAAAAAATGATTATGCAAAAATGTTTTTATTCGTTTTGTTTTTTTTTGTTTATTGGGTTGGTCAAAATGTACTTTTATTTTACAGTTTTTAATAAAATGTTTTTTTTTCACTATATGCACTCATACAAACTTCTCTTAAAATTGGGCTTAACCATTTATATATAATACAATATTATATACTTGAAAATTTTTTTAAATAAAATATATTCTTTTAAATAAGCTGGAATGAAATATATAATTTATTATTATTATTACTTACTTTTAATATATCTGCATTATATAATATGATGATATATAATACATCTGTTAACAATTAATTTGTTATGAAATGCGATTTTTATTTTAAATTATTTTTTATTTTTCAATCTGTTGTTTCACAAAAACTTACAGAATCGTACGTGACTCCGATGTAAATTCGACTTCAATTTTTTTTGTTTTTTTATTTTTTGTTTTATTTTAAATTGACTTTATAAAAATGTATAAAACATTTTAATATTGTTCATATTTATAAATTCACATAAATTTGATCAGACAACATTCGCCTTAAAGTTCACAGGCACTGAAAATATGTATAAAAACAATAAATTATATCGAACAAGAGAGGTTAAAGCATTTTTATTTCATTGAATTTCTTAAGATTCTACATAGAAAATTTTTTTTCAAATTAAAATAAAATACAATATTTATAAAAAACTTAAAAAATTATTATTATTACTACAATTGTCATAAATAAATTATTTATAAATGTACTGTAACTCACAACTTTCACTTTTATTTATAAGTATGTGGTATAAACGTAACAGTTTAAATGCCTAATAGAGCAAGCACTGTATACAATCCCATTTGGCCTTATGAGCTTTTCGATCTAAATGGTGTCAAAACGAGATTATTTCGCCATATAAATAAAACGTCAAACAAACGATTTCAATTTGTCATTTTGGAATCATTTTTCTAAAATATTGTCGTTCATTCCCAGTATATGTTTTAGTTTCCAAAATGTCATAAATCTGATTGAATTTTTGGCTGCAAAGAAATGATTTAGTATATTAATATATAGTATTTGTGTAATCATTTCAAAGCAAAATTCATATAAGCATCATTTGAAATGTCACTTATTACAGTGTGAATGCATATATTTTGATAAATGCAAATGGAATCATTTCGTGTGCTAGTATGAAAGTATTAAAACTTGCAGGTTTATTATTTATTAAATAATAGTTAATTAGCTAAGAATTAAATACAATAATGTACTTTAAATTTAAATATGCTATTTATTTATTATTTTTTGTAATATTTCCATTGAAATTCTCTTCTATTGAAAAAAAAAATATAATCGACATCCATTTTCCTTTAATCTATTTTGATGCTTAATGATGTTACTTCTTTGTCTCTTAAAATGCTTACGCGATCAATATATTTTCTTTATGTGTGTATATCAGTCATATTAGATATTGACCGTATTATAACGCCTTGGTAAGACTCTAAAATGATAGTTGCAGAAACAACAATAGTATCTTGTAACTAGCAGTACCTTGTAACAAAAATGCAAGAAAATATGCATTGATTGTTTGTGGGAAAAGTCCAAAGATAATATTTAAACATGTCAAATGTGTATTATTAATATTTTTATTAAACAATTTATATTCTCTATATAACATTAATGAGATTTATGCTTTATCATACAAATATGCAGCAGTAATGGCGATAATCAGTAATAGACTTTAGTATGAGACGTTGTTGGTGAATTTGTTTTTTTTTAAATTATGTTATACATATATTATTATACATATGTTATATACACATATTATATACATATATTATAGTTTCTTCCTACTGATTTTTTAATAATTAATTTTTTTGTTTTTAATTAGAAACTTTCCATTTACATTATATATACGTTTATCATGTACATTCTCTCTGGTGTTATTATTAAATTCAAATATACCAGAATGTCTGCCAATATTGCCTCATTCTGTTGGCTACAACTTGTCGCTATACAAGTTTCATCCAATAAAAATGAAAACTATTTTTGTTCTGCGGAACAATCTTTGCAATGACATTTCTTTTATTGTTATCATTTATTTTTGTATATATTATATGTGTGTGTATGTGCTTATAAGAAAATTAATAAAAATTTATTGACGTGAATTCTACAAACTTTTTGTGAGCACTCAATCAGGGTATATAGGATGACGTTTGACTGATCACTCAGTCAAGAGCTGATCACCATTTAGCATTTCTGTATTCTGCTTAAAACAATTACAAGACAATTTCTTTTTGGATGTATTTTTAAAAAATTTATAAATGATTAAGCGTATATGAGTAAAACTTATATGAAAGTTGCCGCTATATGAAAATGAATGTATCTGAAAAAAAACTGAAAATTAACAAATCCGATGAATGGTGAATGGCTAAACTAACAGCAATGGTTGCTACTGGTACATTTATCATTTGCAGCAATTGCCAAATAGTCTAAGTGCAATTAAATTATAGATTTAAATGCCTCTTAATATTTTATATAGTCACAAATTCTATATATAATATTTGAAATTATTTTTTGTTTGTAAATTTAGTACCAGAAATTAGGACTTTAACCTCAATGTGTCTTCAATTGGTTTACATTAGTTCATTTTTGGCAATTCTTCAATGTTTTTATACTCGAATTATAATTTGTTATTGTTTTGTTTGCATCTGTTTGACACTGCGAGAATCTCGAAGAAGGCAAAGGAATCACGTTTGCGGCTGCTGATATGTTTTATTTAACGATTCACATACATATTCCGACAATTTATAGAGCAGCAAACAATTCATGAGTCACCCTGTATTACAACTAACACCATAAAAATACCAGCGGGAAGAAGTTTTGAATCAATTTTTTTGTACTTAATGCTCTGGTCGGTCACGAATATAGAATCAGTTTTCATTGCCAATAGATTATATATGCAAATCTTAATTAACACTACTTGTTTAATACTTTACATTAAATGCATTTTTAATATAGGTAATAATTTTCTTATAATAAAGAGGTTTTTCGAAGAGTAGTAAACTACAACAACAAAAATTCATTTTATATTATTTTAATTAATTGAATTTTTGGCTGACCAATAAGCTCTTTCGAGTATTGCCAATACCCATCATCAGTGGTCTTAGAAATAATTCTTGTGTTTAATTAGTCGTAAATAATTTTTTGAGACTGCAAGTACCAGGAATCGAACTTGTGTCCTGTCAAATTTGAAGTTTAGAGTCAGCGCACCTTAACCAACTGATTCAAAGCCGTACTAGATTTTTGTGATCGCACATTTTTCTGGAGTTTTGTTAATTTGCTGTGAAAGTTTTATCTATTCTTATAATAGCTATTTGTTTATATAATATTAAATTGCTATATACATAATTATATATTTAATATTAAATACTCGTGCAGTGAGTAGGATAACAATAATATGGTAAGAACTCAGATTCAATAAATTCTATTTTACCTAAAATTAACTAATAATGAAGATTGTAAAAAATTTTATATACTTGTAGTTTATGCGTTTGATCTACAAATAGCACGGCAAATCCTTTTTACTCCAGAATAACAATGAACAAAAATCGGAATTTGAAAACACAATGTATACTATAACTTTAGCTAAAGAGTCTAACATGTGAGTCTACGTTTTTAAATTGATAGGACTTGAAGCTTAAGAATTATATATGAGCAGTCAAAGTAATATATATTTTTTGTACCATCGTATTTTTGGTACATATGCAAAATTTAATCAGTGATAATTAATGACTAAATTTACATTGTTAGGCATCGAAAAGCTCGAAATATGCAGCAAATCTAAGGAATATAAGTATTCTTCTTCTCAAATTTAAAAGATTGACTTTATCATGTAGAAGAGTCGCCTGTTTGTGTTAAATCCTGAAACTAAAAAAAAAATAATTTAACATGGATTTAACACTTTTATCAATTATTTAGTATATTTAACACGAATAGTGAGGAACCTTAATATGTTATTAAAAGAGTTTAATTAAGCTTTCTTTCAAAAGCGAATATAAATATTAGAAAAAATTCTGTATAACAGATTTCGTAATAAAAAAAATTATTATAAAAAAATTTTTTATTCATAATAGAGACAGAGAAATGTAACAAATTAAAGAAGAATTAATCGTTAATCTCAAATTAAAAAAGATTTCTAATATAATGTTAAGATACTCCATATAAAGTATTGTATTCGCTTCAACTATTTAATATAAAAATGTTAAAAATGCGCATGTTAAAAATACCATATCTAAAAACTGTATTTTTCATTGAAAAAAGAAAATAAAATTAATTAATTGCCATATAAGATATACTAATTTTAACACTACAATTCTTCTAAATAAAAATTGTTCAAAAATAATGAAAAATTTTAAAAATTCGTTTTATATAGCAGCTGCTAATAATGTTTTTGTTTTGAAATATTTTACTTGCTTATAGTTTTTATTAAATTATATATCATTAACAATTTTATTTAAATAAAAATCTTCTAAAAATAAGTAATTAATAATATAAATAATTGTTTCTAGATGGCAGAACTTATGCATCAAATGAGAGATCCCGCACATACACTAGGTGCTGTTTCTGTTGGTAGTATACCACAGACTTTAGTATCCAATAATGGAACAAATGGTGAACTCTCAATACAGAAAGCACTTATGAGCAGTGGACTGCATTCTACACCAGCCACAAATTTGAAGCTAATTGAAGCTACACGTAACGCTCAACATGATGCTAGTCCTAATTTGGTCTCATCAAAAATGAAATCATCCAAATCATATACACATGGCTTGAGTAGTTCTGCAGGCACGGTATGTTCCTTCACATAACGTTATCAAAATCAATCTCTATAACTATATTTGAAACTGTATTTCTATATTTCAGGTTAATATACCAACGTCTACATCGGCACAAAGTAATTTGTCGTTACTAGCCGATATCTCACCTAATCACACACACTTTTTTGAAGTAATGTATGTCGGTAAGATACGCGTATCACATAAACGTGTACCATTCACTTTCATTGATGATGCTCTGCCAAAGTTTAAAGCTTATGATGCACAAAAAACGCGTTTATTAAATATGGCAACAAATCGCAAATTGTCATTAAATGAAACCGGAATTACTACGTTAGATTTGAAACATGTCACTTTGAAAGAAAACGATGTTGCAGAAGAAGATGAGACAGAAGCAGATGAACCAGATGACAAGGAGAAGAATAAAGAAAATATTAAAAGTCAAGATGTAGTATTACCTAGCTCCGCAGCAAACAGTAGTAGTGAAGAAAATAGCACTTCAACTGGAATTCCAAATAAAGAAAATAAATATCCTAGACGTCTTACACGTGGATTAAGTCAAGGAGAAATGACATTAAAAAAAGAGTATGTATCTTATTTGTCAGTATAAATGATAAATAATTATTTTAAAACTTTTAACACACTTAAAATTGAAAGAATTTGATGTTGAAAACTGTAACTATAACTATAACTGTAGAGAATAGAAGAAGTTTTATTTGGTTACAGAGATGCCCTCTGAAATTAAAAAAAATAAAAAGTTTCAAACAGAATAACTTTGGGCGATAAGACGCTGGTTAAAGAAACGATAATATTTGTATAGAAAGGGGGGATGGGTAATATTTCTTGAAGACAAGTGAAGGTTAGCTTAAGTTTAAACGCTATTAGTGGTAATAAAAATATCAACGCTTGCACTGGCAGATATATATTACCTACTATGATGCCATCCAAAGTTGGAGAGAACCTTACCATTGTTTGGATTATTACTTCATGTCCTGTCTTTGATCTTCAAAATGATACCTTGCATAACCAAAAAGCTTATCTTTGCTATGTTTACCAATCCAATAAAAAAATCTATCTCCTGGACATTAAAGTCGCGTCATCAAAAACATTAAAAATGATTGAAGGACTTTACTTCTCTATATCATAGCACTACAGTGTCTGTTTATTAGAATGTGCTATTGTTGATACATCATGGCAAAAGCAGAAAATCACATTAGCATTCTAGGAAGCATATAAAGTGCAGTTTTGCTGATCTTTAGTTATTTTCCTATTTAATTCAGTGCATTAGTGTTTTTTTACCTCAATTTATTTATAAATACCTTGTTACGATATTTATATTAAGTAATTATATATAAGAATTAATTATATTATTATTATAATGAAATTATTATTAATAATAAAAGTGTTGCTGGTAATAAAAATGTTGAGAACTCCAATTCCTCCTTGGACACTAATGAAACACAACAGAACACAATTAATTTCATAACTGAAGAACAACAAACTACTTCATCAAAAGTGTTAGAGGTACTTAAATCAGAGAAGGAAATACTGCAGCAACAAATTGAACAACAACAACAAAATCAAATGCAACAAACTCAACAATTGCAACAAAACAATTCCCTCTATAAGTGAGTAAGAAAAGTTTTGGAATGTGTCAAGTTCTTGAGTTCAAATCTTTTTATGTTACAACTTCTGCAACCAATTGGAATGATTTAATTCTTATTTAGTATTTAATAATTTTATATATTTTAGTCAATTCCTTATTTCCTGAATGTTATTTTATTATTCTGCTTGCTTTAGTTTTGCACGGATTAAACAATGCATACCACAAAATGCTAATTAGTTTTATAATTTCTTCTTTCTTCATTGTAATTATTAATAAAATTTTATAAATGTTCATTACAGTTTACCAAAGCAGCGCGATCGTGCTGCATCTATAGGCGGCATTCCGACATTTGTAGAACAAAATCGCACGATGGTCTTCCTGGTAGGACGTTCAGATCTACGTTTAATTTCTCCTGATCGTAAGCAAGTGCTACTTTATAAAGACTTTAAAGATGTAGCTAGTTGTGCACAAGGACAGAAAAATGCAGATCATTTTGGCATTATTTGCCGTGAACCTCATAATGATGGTTACATAGGCTATGTTTTTAAATGTCAATCCGATCATGTTTGTGATGACATAGTGGCAGCCATATCACAAGCTTTTGTTACATGTGCAGAACAAAAGAAAAAAGAAGCAACACAAATATTCTCCTGTGAACATTGTCCCATGTTGTGGTATCACAAGCTTTGTGCAGATGTTGAGGGATTAAGTGAAAAAAAAACTCAATCTATGATATTTAGACGTATCGAAACATTAACAGATGAAGAACAAGATATTATTTGGGCCAAATTTTACGGATCTGAGAAAATGAATTCACCTTTGTCTGAGCAGAGCCAGTTTCTTATGATGCTATTGCGTGCACATTGTGAATCGAGACAACAACGTCATGTTCATGACACCGCTGAAAATCGTTCAGAATTTTTAAATCAATACTTAGGTGGCAGTACCATTTTTATGAAAGCGAAACGTTCCTTGACAAATTCATTCGATCATTTGCTAAAGCGCAGAACGTCAAAGGATGATATTGGTGTAGCCCATAATTCAAAAGACCATCATATACGCGAAAGTTCTGCTGAACCGCAAGTAGGCAGAAGTGGGAATGAGACACCACCGGAGGGGATGCGGTCACGCTCAAATACTATTGGCAGTACTTTTACTAAACCCTCAGCAGAGCAACTTAAGAGTCCAATGATGGATATGTAAGTTTTTTATAGAAGTTATTACATATTTTAAATAATTTTTTTATTTATTAATTATATCTTAAGTAACAATCTATATTTGTATAACAGTGAGCAGACTCGTAGCCAGAAGTCGGGTTTGATGAGCTCAATCAATTTTTGAATTAAACCAAAAACCTATATGTACTTAAATATATCAATGCAGATAAAATGCAGTACAGCAAGTAGGGATGTACTAAGACTTTGTATGAACTAAGACTTTGTATGGTGTAAGCCTTTGAAGTTGTTTAAATAAAGTTATGGAACTTATTTTCCGGCAATAAAGTATTTCTTTATTTTTGGCTATTATAACAATCACAACAGCTTGTGTTGATAGATCCTTTATTGTCATTAGATGAAATAAAAATTCTACCAGCAAATGTATTTGACCATGACAGATTGAGTGTCCTTCTCATCACTTCAATTCAATGGAATTCAATTCAAGTTGATTAAGATAAAATAATCAAAAAAAAATCTAGATGATGATTTCGAAAATTTAATAAGTTTTACTGTCTCGAATTAAATTTCTGGCTGAGTCTATCAGTGACATATAGTTTTTATGTTTTTGAAATGAAATTGAATAAATGAACAAATATCTGTTAAATGTTATTTTCTTAAAATGGGTATTGCAGCAATTGATTTCAAATATGTATTTTTGTATAGATTTATAAAAGTTGGCAATAGTCCTAAAGAGGCTGAAACGCATCAAGGTTCATGGCGACAGGCAATTTTAAATAGTGTGGTGACACCATCAAAAATGGATACTAATGCTCAAGCAGAATTTATGTCTCCAATGCGTGTTCGTCGTAAGTATTTTCTCCTAATTTGCGAAATCAATATTAACATTCATTTTCTTTTTTTAAATTTAGCCAACAAATATGGGAAGCGTACTAAGGAGGAGTTACATGAACTTTGGAAAACTGCTTTTCGTCAAACAATTTTATTATTACGCATGGAGAAAGAAAATGCTATGTTAATGGCGCGTCAAAATGAGAACGAATTAAAACGTATTAAATTAGATTATGAAGAAATTGTCCCTTGCGACAAGCAATTAATTGAACGATGGGAATTGATCATTGAAAGAGATTCCATGAAAATTGGTAATAAGAAGGATCCAAAAGTACTTGCCCAAGCCATTAAAAATGGTGTACCACGTTCAAAACGTGGCGATGTTTGGACGTTCCTTGCTGAACAGCATTCCATGAATACTGCACCTGTTGATACAAAGAAATTTCCTAACTTCAACACACCATATCATATGTTATTGAAAAATCTCACCGAACATCAACATGCTATATTTATTGATTTAGGTCGTACGTTTCCAAATCATAAATTTTACAAAGATCCTCTGGGAGTAGGTCAACTATCACTATTTAACTTGTTAAAAGCTTATTCTATATTAGATCCCGAATTAGGCTATTGTCAAGGTTTGGGTTTTATTTGTGGAATCTTACTTCTACATGTAAGTTAGAATATTCAGTTTATGAAATGTTTAATATGTCATATCTGTTCTTTGTTTAGTGTGATGAAGCTGATGCATTTGAATTATTAAAACATCTCATGTTCCGGCGTCAGATGCGTACAAAATATCTACCTGATATGAAGAAATTTCAATTGCAACTTTATCAATTGTCCCGTCTAGTCAAAGATCATTTACCTGAATTGTATGTATGGTTAGATCAAAATGATGTCTCACCAACTCTTTATGCAGCTCCATGGATTTTAACAGTATTTAGTTCTCAATTTCCTCTTGGATTTGTCGCACGAGTATTTGACCTTTTGTTTTTGGAGTCCTCTGAAGTTATATTTAAATTTGCAATTGCTTTGTTAAGCGTTCATAAAAATGAATTGCTAGCTCGCGATAATTTTGAAGAAATAATGGATTACCTAAAGACGGTAGTCCCAAAAATAGACAACAAAACTATGGAAAATATAATGAAATTAGTAAGTTAAAAATATATAAAAACTAGAACATATACTAAAATAGAATTTGTTTTTACAGACTTTCACGCTTGACATAAGTAAACAACTTGCCGAATATAATGTGGAATATAATGTTTTACAAGAGGAGATATCTACTACAAATCATCACTTAGAAATGCTGAACAGAGAGAAATCACAAAATCAGCACTTGGAACAACAGCTACAGGTACGCTTTAATGTACGCATCTCTACACAATTACTAATTAAATTTTTTTTTATAGTTTGCACAGTCTTCTATAGCACAATTGGAAAAAACTCGTTCATCTCAACAAGCTCAAATTACTTCTTTACAATCACAAGTGCAATCTTTAGAACTAACTATACAAAATTTAGGACGATTTGTGGGACAATTAGCTGAAAGTAATATTGAACTTGATCTGCCAGGTGACGTTAGACGTATATTACAGCAATTGGATGATCTTGAACGACAAAGAAAGAAACCTTTGTTTACTGAACGAAAAATTGGCAAGTCTGTTTCTGTAAACAGTCATTTGGGGTTTCCACTAAAAGTTTTAGAAGAGTTGAACGAAAAAGACGAACATGGTTCGCCACAAAAGAAGAAGGAGAAGACACCTTTTTTTGAGAACACGTATGAACATTTGCGACAACAGCGATCTCTCGGTAGTAATGCAATGCTCTTATTGCAAAATATTAATGATGCCAGTGTCCATGAAACAACATCACCTACCAAACAGAATTCCATTAAAGCTCAGCAACAACAGCGACCTAATCGTCTATTAGATACTACATCAAGTCCAATTGAAATGCAAACAAAATTAGATGATTTAAAACTACCCGAAAATGTGGACAAATTCATTTCCAGTATGAAAACTCCGATAGAAGTAGATAGTGGCATTGGTACACCAATGAGTCCGCCAAGTACAAGTAGTAATAGTAGTTCAGGCAGCAACAACAGCACATCAACTGGTCATAACAATACTGGTGGCATATTTAGTCGAATGGGTTATAAAACAACACCAATAGCACTATCACCATTGGCAAATCGTGCGTTTATACCTAATATCACACCACCAGTTACTGATGCCATAATTATAAATACCGATATAAAACCAACAGTACCAGAAGTAATACCAATAAAAAATGATACGAATCCACTTGAAATGCATCCCTTGAGTATGGTTGGTGAAGTGAATGTAAAATTTAATGGAACAACGCAACTTAAATCTATACGACCTGGACATCACATGAGACCCATAGCGCTAAGCTCCATTAAAACTTCATCTACCGAAAGTGATCCAGGCGCTACTCCCACCACTGTTAGTGGTCGAAGCTAACGGTTTCGATTCATAGCAAAATTCTTACGTAGCTTATATTGAATTAAATATGAGTTCTACAACTTAAAAAAACAAAGAGTATTCTGCATGCAATTGCTCATTACAGCGCTTCTTAAGATAAGCTTAAATTTTTAATTACTATTCCGCCAACAAAAAATTTTTAAATAACACTCGGTTTTGAAGTACTAAAAATATATATAAATAAATATATAAACAAAAATTAATACGCAGATCATTGAAAATATTTTATATAAATATTTATTAATAATTTTCAACAAAAATGAGTTTTCGCTATGATTGCGTAAAACATAATACCGCACAACTGTTGCCATTTATAATTAATGAAATAAAAGTTTTGTTAAAAATATATTTTAAGTATAAGAAATTTATGCAAATATTGCAAATCTAATCAAAAGCAAACTTTTAAATATAATAGTATAAACTTATAGTTTAGTTGAACGTGATTTTTAATTTTTAAGATATGTTTTAAGAAATCATGAAGGCGTCGTACATGATTCGGTTAAATTTTTTTTGTTCCATTTAATCTACGAAATTTTTAATTTAAACGTAATTATATAGAAACTGCATAGCAAATTTATTTAAATTTATATATAAATAAGAATCAAAAAAAAAATATTTAAAACAGTTATTGAATTATTTTATTAATAAAACTATTAATTTTCATTAAATTTTGTTTCGAATAGATTGTTTATATGAGCAATAAATATTTTTTTAATTATTGTAAAAACATTCATACAATCCCTTTCCATTAATTTATTATAATATTTCAAAAAAATTCGTCATATATCTTGTGTAAATTATTTTCAGATTGCTTAAAAGAAGATATTAAAAGAAATATATCAATAACAAATGTCATTTTTCTATATTCCAAAATAAAATTATTTTTCTGTTATATACAATATATAATACATATATAATATAATATATAAGCGAATATTTGTACAATAATCTGATTATTATTTAGCAAGGTGGTGTCATGAGTATAATTGGCGCTTCCCGGTAAACATATATTAATGTTATATATAAAATAAACTTGCCTTAGGAACCATTGGCACTCTTGCTTACATCTCCAATTGCTAAGCCGCTTATTCGGCACATTTCAAATTTTTATACCAATATTTATAATTAATTATGTATCGCCATTTGACAAAATTAAATAAAATAAATTTTTCTACATTTTTATTTAAAAAAAATTTTATTTTTATGCAGTTTCTATTTTATTTTATTATTATATACGCAATTTACGTAGCTTTATAGAAATGTACTTAAGAATTTAGTAAAATTTAATTGTTTAAATCATTAATCTAATTGTAAGATAATAATTAGAAATAATTATTTATTTTTATTTTTCAGTTTTTTTATTCATTTATTTATTTGATTTTTTTTCCACAATATTTTTTAACATTATATGTTTGTTTTCAAAAATTGAGTAAAAAAAACATGTAAATTATGTTACACTTACTAATGGTAAGAAAGATTTTAAGAGAATTGTGTAACAAATTTAACAATTCGTAAAATATAATGTTTAAAGGTATTTATATAAATAAAAATTGATTTAAATGCTTATTTGTTAAATTTATATGCTTGTGACAAATGTATGAATCCTTGTGTAGTTGATTGAGACAAATGCTAACTCATTAAATATTATTGTAATAATTATAATAAAGCAAATATATAATTGCAATAAAAATTATTTAACCAAAATAAAATCTACTTTTTTTTATTTAAAAATGATATACATTATAACAAACAAATTTTTTATATATATAATTTTATACTGTTTTTATATATTGTTTAATAAGTTCCCGAACAAAAATGAAAAAAATAATTTTTTATTGTAAAAATGACTGTTTTTCAGTATAATCTTACTTAACTTAACTTTAACTGTTATAATTTTTCTATTCCAACTATGTTATCGGGAAAATGTTAAAAATACTCCACCATAGAAGCTATAACGTATGTGTTTGATGAAAAATTTTTCAATTAAAGAATTTTTTGAGAAGTAAGAAAAGCCAGAAGTCAAAAGGTTCTAAATTTGATTAACAGTTGTTTATTTTAAGAAACCTTACTTTAATTCACTCAATTTTGTGATGGTGGCTCGAACTGTGTAAAAACGTGCATTCTTTTAAAGGAAAATTAGTTTCCTCTTCAATGCAGTAAATTTTTTTACCAACCAACGATAGTGAGAAAATAATTATATGAAAGGAAATAAGTATTGTGAGAGGGGTATCAATTATTTCTTTCCCATATCTTAGCACAGGATTATTGCCAAAACAGTAAGATTGACTAATAGTTCAATTGGGTATGATTTTACAAATAAGTTTTTTTTTCATAAGTATGCCTAAGTATATAATTTTTATGCAGCCAACGAAGGAGTGGGGGACGGCACGAAATAAAATTATATTGTATAATATCGGGATAGATCAGGAATTTTGCACGTCAATAAAATCAATTAGGCATTGTTTTGCAGTGTTGACTAATAAATCAAATTAGGCACAATTTTACAGTGTGGTCATATTTCTTAAGTGTTACTATTTAGTTACACTTAATGTGACAATACCATCGACATTAAAAAGTTTTTCGGCTGTAAAACTTGATATACTATAAGTTAAATAGATGCAAAAGCAGGGATGTTTAAATACAGCAAGAAAGAATTTTTTTTTACTAAATAATTTCATTCCACACTATAGAAGTTAACATGTGAAGAATTGGCTTAAATTTCACAGAACTGAGTTGAAATTGTGTGACACCATTTTCTATATGCTTGATAATGTAGCATAGTCTTATGTGCAAAATTTATGTTCTGATTTGAAAAAAGGATGTATAGGTATATATTGTTAACTAATTAACCGTAATTTCTTACGTAAAAAACTTAAGGGAAGCGTTTAGAAATAAAGAGTATTAAGTTATTGCTGTTGTTTTTATTGTATTTGGACATTTGAAGAAAGTGGTATTTGGACATTTGAAAAGTTTAGTAGGTCACAATGCTTTTGACATTTAGTCTTTTGTAGTTAGTATAAACTGATTGTTTTAAATTTTCAATCTGTGGTAATAGTTCTTGATACTCGCTATGTGGTAATAGTTCTTGATACTTGATATACTTGATAATAGAAGATATAATATATTCATCTCGATTTTGAATTATTTGGAAACACAACGACTTGAAGTGGCGCTTTTTAAAAAACCTATATTTCTGTTAATGACAGATTTTACTAACACAATAGGACTTATAAGTTAATTACGTTTTTAATGGGGAATGATAGTCATTATACGTAATTTAAACTGAAATAACAGCTTTCTGCCTATTAATAACTAAATAATAATTGCATACTCGTAACACTCAGGTTATATATTAAAAAAACTACTGGAGGCTATCTACAAATGTGCATATTGATTTTAATTATCATACATAGTTACTTTATTTAATAAAATTAAAATAATCAAAAGGTTTAATTTTTTCAGCTATATTAGGATTTAAATATTATTTTGATATGAATGAAAAAAAAAATAAAACCCATTTCTTTCTCCATTTCGCGTTAAATAAAAACGTGCCAATTTAAGGGAAAACCTTTGAGTTTCTCACAAAAAAAGATGAAAATCGCTGGGGTTGCACACTTTTCATTGCATTCGTGTCTTGTTTACTTTTGAACGTAACTCACTGTACAATCGATAGCGATTTATAGAACAATAGATGATCTTCCTGGGTATTTGATTGCTTTAGTACTAAAAGTAATTTCACTCTTTGAGGTTAATAATTATATTCCTTCTTTTTTTTCTTTTCGTATTTTTTTAAAGAATTTTTTAAAAAGAAATGACATCATTAGACGTGACATTTTCTTCTTTTTTAATAGGGATGTTTTTAATTTTTACTCTACGGCTATACAAGTTTCGTCTTTTGAAAATCCGAGTTTTATGACCGACATATGGTAACTCGTATATTCGACACAAATCCTTTAAAAGGATTCCGTTTAAAATTATAAATGAAACGAAATAATAATGAAGCAATAAATACTCTATTAAGTAAAATATGGTAGATGGGTAGAATTGATCTTATATCTAAATCGAAAGCATCATAACTGATGATGAGACATGGGTCTATGAATTTGACATACCCACCAAACAACAATCGACCGAATGGTGCTTCGAAACTGAGCCGAAACCAAAAAGAAAACGCCAAAGTCGGTCCAAAATAAGGTTATGCTGACTGTTTTCTTCGGTATTCGTGGTTTCGTGGTGTGGTGCACTATGAATTCCTTCCGGACGGTCAATAAGGAGTATTATTTTGCCGTTATGCGTCGTTTGCGTGAGGCCTTTCGCAAAAAGAGGCCAGATTTATGGAAGGAAAACTAATGGATTTTACACCACGATAACGCACCGGCTCACACAGAGTTGGTTGTGTCGCAGTTTTTGGCCAAAAACTCCACCAATGTCATCAACCAAGCACCATACTCTCCAGATATGGCCCCGTATGACTTTATCCTCTTCCCCCGACTCAAATTGCAATTGCGAGGAACGCATTTTGAGACCGTAGAGGCCATAAAAGAGAATTCGCTGTGTGAACTAAAGACCATACCTTCGGCGGTCTATAAATCTTGTATGGAAAATTGGATCAAGCGTTGGCATGCATGTATTGCCGCAGGAGGAGAATACTTTGAAGGCGATAATAAAGAAAATTATTAAAAATTAAAATTTTACGTTTTTTTTACCATCTTGTTCTTTTTTGATCAAATGGTAAGAATTACTGGGAAAACAATTGTAAGGAATTACTATAATTTCTAAAAATAATATTTATCCTCCTTGCAGTACGTATCCTATAAAGACCTGTTTTTATTTTTTTATAATACAACTTCAATTTGTAAAAATTAATAAGTCAAATGATACTATTGTATAAATTGATTGGTTTTATTACAAATGAAAAGAATACAAATAAACAAAAATTGAGTTTGTGCCAAACAAATCAGTAAAAATGACTTTAGTTTATCCTATAGTTTATAATTTTTTATATATTGTCACATATGTTAACCAAGAAGGACACCAGATGCAATAAATACGGAAAAATTGAGTCAGCAACATTTTATTTAAATCAATATTTTAAAGTGATATTTGTTACCGTAACATTTCTAATAGGATCATTTGAAGTCTAAACATTGTTGAAGCATACCTAAATTTAATACTGGACTGGCAAATATTAATACTGGCAAATATTCTAAAATAGAATATTTCAGTAATATGTTATATTGATTTTGTATCGAAAGGGTTAAGAGTTGGTGTTTATAGAATGTTAAATAAACTAACAAACTTTTCAATTAATTTTTTGCTAACTCATTACTTTTTACGACTATAAGCTCAAATAATACTATTTATATTTTTAGATATATGCATTTTTTTTTTAAATGTGAACCAACCAACCAACATCTGTCAAAAAAATAATTTTAAAATGTAAAGGTGTTAAATGTTGAGCAAGCTTGGTCGTAAATGATAGATGATGCTACGCAAAAAAAAAGGTTTAATTTTTAAGATTTAAAGATTCATGAATCGAAGATTAAACTTTCTAAAAAGTTTTTCAAGCAATATGTTCTCTACAGTTCTTAAAAAATAGTACAAAAAAGTTACACTTAAATTGTTAAAATGGATTGTATCTGATTACAATTCCTCAAAGCACGTTCATTTAAATGACCAGAATAACTAGTCCTGATACACAATTTAGCAAAATTAAAACTAATCAATCAAAACTTATATTTCCCGAACTAATAAAAAAATTTAAATTTCCCTTAAATATATAGTATTCTTTTCCAAAACACACCCCAAGTATTTATTTACACAAATACGAAATAGGAAAAATTATGAAATTTCAATATGGAATAGTTAGATTCTATCACTAACATCCAAAGACTTTCGTGACATTAATATTATATATTATATTGTATAAATCTATTTCAGGAAAATATAATTTTAACACCTTTAGTAGTAAAGAAAAGGAATTTTAAACCCACTAGTTTTAGCCACATTGTGCGTCAATGGCCACTTAACAAAGCTTTTACAATATATGTTATTCGATGAAGAAATTCTAAATACTAATATCAGATTAGATTAACTTTTATTTAAGTGATTTCAGTCCTCAGTCATTGTTTAACATCCTTGTTTTATTAACTTAAATAATTTTGACAGAAGTTTAGTCATGCTGAACTGATCGTATTGGAGTTACACACGCGATTAATTCAAACAATTCCTAAAAAAACATTGAAGCAGTTTCTGCGATTGAATCGGTGGAGAAAAATAAGATTAAATTCATCATTCATTTATTTTCCTCTTCTTTTTCCTGGTTAGTACATGTGAGGGTGACATAGAAAATCTATGGATAAAAGAAAACTTAAAGGAATACGTAGTGTTCTTGTTAAAATAACAAGATGTTTTTTATGTCACAGAGAAGCTGGTCTACGTAATCCTTTTCATAGACCGCATTACATGCTTAAAGGATTGCAGTTCACCTTTTCTATTCGGTTTTCTTCTTTTTACGATGCACGTGCTCAATTATAAAAAAACATTTGTGACAAATACGGGCATGTCTCCGGCCTGGTGTGCAATTTTACAGCAGCTGATATAGTTGAGATAAGTTCACAATACTTGAAACAATTTTTTGTGCTCTTATTATTATTATTTTTTTTTTTCAATTTTAAATAAATAAAAAAAGAACTCTTTTAAAAAGTAGTTAATAAGTAGAAAAAGGAATTGAATTTGAAGCAAAATGAGGCATAGTATGCTATACGTATAAATATTTTAAGAATTCCTAATTTAAAAAACTATTATACTATTAAATATGTGAATTATCTGTAGTGGAAACGCGATTATTTAGTAAGATAAAACAATTAGTTATAATACAATACATAATACAATTGTACCTATTTCAAACTAGCTAGAATAAACAGATTGTTACTCAAATATTAAGTACAGCTTTGTTTGAATCTAGTTTTTTTTTAACAAATAATAATTTGTTTAAATTTAAATCAAAATATTGATGAAAGGGTCTCTCATCGACTATGTCTTTGCCCAGCTCATGCACTGCGACGACTCAACATTTTAGGAGCGGCCTTTCTTGAGGAACTTGATCAATTACGAGACCTCCCACTAAAAAGCATTCTAAGCTTCGACAAAGGTTCTAGGTGGTTTTAAAGCCTAAGTTTCCTCTATATATGGTTATACAATTAGCAAATAGATCTAAGAGGATCCCTTAGGGATTGCCGGTATAACCTAACCTAACTTAAGTCTATATTTTTAAATTTTATGAATTATACCACAAGATACATTTCTGAGCAAAAAGGTCTTTTTGAATATCGATGTTAGTGGTGAGCCCTATCGATCGAGAGTAACATATGTTGGTAAGGTAGATTTTGATATATGACATCTCGATGCATAAAAGCGGAATTACTACGTCCAAATAGATGCTATGCAGGTATTATCAACGCAGTTGGCTATTTTTGAAAACTTATATTTACTTTAGACTCTACTTTATATGATTTGGTTATCTTGCTTAAAAAATAAATTTTCTGAAAAAGAATACATATTATAAGTACAATATTGTTTTAACAAAGAAAGCCTTTACATAGCAATATAGGCTGAAATATGTTACATTTTCGCGCATAACATGATAACAATCAAAAACAATAACTCTGTAAATGGATAATGACAGTTACAGAGATATTATTTGCGCCTCATGCAAATAGCGCCAATGCATGTATATATGGTATATATCACTACCGATAACAACATTTTAATTTGATTGTTTACTGTTTGTATTGTTTATTTGTTTATAAATTTGTATGGAACTAAAAATAATAATTACAAATAGAGTTACTTAATAGAAGTCTTCCTAATTAAAGACTTTCCAATATCATGTTCACTCCTATTAAAAACTATTGTTGCCAGCAGATGCATAATTAACCTAATTGATATCTAAGCAATAAATTCTAAAAAATGTTAAATTACCCATTTTAAATAATAATTATGAAATCAATTTATTAGCTCAAGTAAGTTTGCAAATTCTTATTTTTTATTTTGAAGAAGATTTGTTTAGACATTTTTTCAAGGCTTTGTTTATTTAACTACTTTTGCAGGCCACCCTTAATAAAATTTTGCAGTAAATGAGAAAATCATCTGTGAAGAAGTTCCTTAAGCCATATCAAATTGAAGAAAAGATATTAGGATTTAAAAAAAATAATGGGCAATAATTCATTCGTGAAGAAATTTTTCCACCATTGAACACAATTGCGGATCTTCAGGTCAAGATCAATTAGGTGAGATGACGTTGACAATCGTGTGAGTAATTGTTTCGTTGCAAAATGATCAGATACTATTCGGAACGTTAGTGTAATTTATAGCGGCTTTCCCATCTTGAAATATTTATTGTTATTTTTTTGTATCTTAAAAATCATTTTGGGGTGAGTTGAATATGTTAAGAGAGTATTTTGTTCCAACTATTCCCTAAACACATTTTTACTGCAGTTATCACATATTTAAATAAATATATTTTTTATATTGAGTTATTATATATATCATTTCACAGATTTAAGGTAAAATTTTTCATTTAAATTTAAATACAATATAGTTTATAAGTGAATTAAATTTCTATTGTGTAGTTGTAATTTTTAATTGTTAATCAATTATAATTAATCTAATTAACCAGGGCTAAATAACCAGTCCAATAAAACAAAAGTTTTTGTTTTTGAAAGTATTTTTTTATAAGATAAATATAACATATGGTATTTTGACTATCTTCGATAGTGATATTTGGAAAACTGAGTCTAAATAACGAACATTTATTTTATTTATTTTAAAAAACTTTATAAAACGTTTTAATTAATCGAATAATGAGCCCATTTAATAGTTAGTATATATTTTTGGACATAACAAAAACAATTTTTAAATGTAACTAATAATTAAAATACTGAAAATTATTGTAATTATCTTGTTAGATCCTTATCCTGATGATGACTCGAAATAAGAGTCAAAATATATAATATATTAAAAAATATTAAACAAACATTGAATTTTATGTTTAACAAAAACCGGATAAAAAATGTATAAAAACTATTATTTTTAAATAATTTTTAGTAACTAAATAAAAATAAGTCGAAAGCAATTTTTGAAAATTTTATGATGGTTTTACTAACATTATAGACGTTCGTTATATGCATTACTTTTTAGATTTATCTAAGAAACCTTAGATAAATTTATCTGAATATTTTTTTACAGGTGTATTTATATTTAGTCCGATACATATATCCTGTTAAAAGATAGTTTTGTTATTTCTTATTTTATTCCAGTTGTTTTTCAAGTTGCACTCTCTAATAGGTATCTTGATGGCGTAATGTTTTTTTTCGAAATTCATGGTATATAACACTTATCTAATCCAATAGTGTGTGAAATATTATTTTGTAGGCATAAATATAACATTATAGCGTTAATAAGATTTTAAATAGAATGTCTTAGTTAGTCTGATTTACGCTTTCAGTTATGGTAATACATAGATCTAGTTTTCCTAAACAGTTTGACAAAGAGAACGAAAAACCTTAAAAAAGACCTAGTAGCACGTTTTTATTTTAATATTATTTTAGTTATAAATATTTTTTAATAAATTAATGCTTTCGCTGCTTTTTGATATCATTTATGCTGACGAGTGATACTTTATATGTGCTATCCAACTTAAATGTGGTAGTTTAAGATTGGTGATTATGTATCTGTTAACCATCTCAATATAATATATGATGATGTTCACCATTTTATATCAGCTTCAGAGGCAGTCTATAGCAAATATTTTATATGTATATGTATTTTACATGTACTTGTACAAGAAAACCTAATAAAGGTGACTGATTATATTTTGAATATTAAATTGAATATAAAAGACAGTAAAAAGCTATGACACATTAACTTGACACATAATTCTAATAATAATAATTCTAAATCTTTGCGTAGTCAATCTACTCACTATTTCACAACTGACGCCCTTATATTCACTCCTATTTCCTAACAGCTCTCTTCCTCCGCACAATTTATAACAAATCTTTCTTTGTACCATCAGTACTTGAGTGATAATTAAATCAATTGGGTTTCACACATATTCAATCTCATTTTCGGCGATTGCAAATATTCGTATATCATAAATTATGTATTTGGCAAGATTTTTACAATGAAGATCGAAATCAAATTTCTTCCTGTCGCAGTTGGTGTATAATGATTCAAAAATTTGCATGATATTGGCACAAGTCAGAGCTGTGTCAAATAAAAAATGCAAAAATTATGCAAAAATTATGCAAATTAATTCAATTTCGATTTTATTTTAAAAGAGCATAAATTTAAAATAAAATTTTCCAATATCAAACGGTTGCAGCTGCAGGATCAGAAAATAAATTACCAGAAATTGGTATTGCGTTTTATAACGTATATTTTATTTTTTCAGTTGGTGTCTTTTTTATATCAATTTTTAAAATATTTTACCTATAAATGAAAGTTTCCCTTTAAAAAAAAAATTTGCAAAAATTTTAGGATAACTACAAACATCATTAATTTAATTATGGAATGATCTTGTGTGATATCTTCAAGGTGATGACGTTTTCTTGAAAAATGATTAATTGATTCAATATTAAACATCATCCTTCAATATTATTTATTATATATATACTGAAGTTATTTTGCGCCTTTTACCACTTGTAGGTGATTGATATATAATAATAGAGGTAAGTAAAGCGATGAAGATGGATTTGAAAGAAAACATACATTTATGATTTTTTAATTAAATATAATAGTCAGAAGAATTTGAAATAAGATTACCAAGAGCATTAACAATTTCTTCTTTATAAAAGATCAAACATATAAATATACCTTCATTACTCACTTTTAATAAATTATTCAGTTTGTATTTTTTAAGCACCGATTTGGAGCATCCAAATTATCTTAACTACTAAGATAAATTCCAAATCTCTATTTGATTTCATTTACAGAAAATTGCAATTATGTGAACAATATTTGTTAACTCACTTAGAGCCTCGAGCATATTAAAAGTCGGGTTAAATATTAACTTTGCAAAAACAAAAAACTACGATGAAGACTAAGATGAAAAAGCACCAAAAGTACAAAGAGAGTAACTGAGAACACTCATTGGTAAATAAGACAGATGGAAAAAGTTTTTGCCTCCTTCCATCATAAACGTTATTATTATTTATAGATGTATTTTTGATAAGCAAACAATAACAAAATATATCTCTGATCAGAATTTTCCAATACATAAAGTTATAAAGATGTACTTATCAATAGCATTCTATTCTATTTAAAAATGTTAATGTGAGCGTCTCAATCTAATTATTTACTGATAATCAAAAAGTGAATCAAAGTATTATTCTCTAACTATATCTTTTTGAGTCTTCGGGATCACTGTTATAATAAGCAGATATTAACCTAATAAATAGAGAATCTCTGCTGGGAACCAGTTCATACTGAAATTGTTGATAACCAACATGTTAAAAATATACATCTTTACACACTTATGCGGACCTGAGCTTAAATTCTGCAATAAGCTAGTCTTCAATCAGGTCTTTGATTACCGATATGAAAATAAGTAAAAGTCAAAAAATTTAATTAAATCAACTACTTTTTACAGATAGGCGCAGCATAAAATAACCTCCACTTGTGTCAAATGTTCACCTCATCCGTCATCTCTAATGCCTCAATGGCTAAGTTCGTGCCACAGGCCATCCCACCTCAGCTGCTAATAGCTACCCACACCCCTACGCCTATGCAAATTTCAATTTAACTCTGACACATATCAGACTTCATGCCGGTTTTCGCATTTTCCTTTAGCTTCAGGCACGACTACTGCGGCCTTTCCTTTGAGGATGACTGAAAATCCTTCCTCAGCCTCACTGTTCTCCTAAGAGATGTATTTAGCTAGACTCCTTGCGAAACCCACTCCTATACCCACATGAATTTAGCTCGCTAAATATTGAGCCTATCTGCTTCCCTCTCTCATTCCTAATAGGTGGTTTTAGTGGGTTCAAATTTTAAACTGTATTATATGTATTATTCTCATTAATGCTGAATCACTAGTGGCAAATCACGGTTAAAACACTAAAAACTGTTATTGCATCCATTGCCTATCCATTATTTTCTAGGATGCTTTATAGTAACAAGTCGTATGCTAATCACATCATACACTGTAAATTACAAATTACTTCGAAATTAAAAAAAAAGTTAGCATGTGCGTATAAATTATAAATAAATATTCTTGCATTAAATTTAATTACACATTGTGTCATTGAGCCAAAAAAAAATCCTTCAAATTCATCAAATCGTTTGGATGGATTAAAAAACTAAAATAAAGTTCCTAATCACATAAAAGTAAATGTGCACCTTGATTTTTTTTATATTGAAAATTTAATCGAAAGTAGAGTATTGGAAAAAATTTCCGGGTTTAGTTTAAAATCCTTTCATGATGAAAGTAAAAATATTTCAGAAATGTAACTGCAATCCTCTCATTCTCATCTAACATTTTTAAAATGTTCCTCTTTTAAATTATATTTACTATTGTGACATTCTTCAGTTTATTTGCATACTACTGACTTCCCTTCCTGACAGTTAACTGGTTTGATTTGATGGAAATGTGCTCGTATGTGCCAAATTTATGATAATGGATCGCGCAGGATATCAGCGGTTAGGTCAAGTTGCAAAAATTTGCACATAAAAAGTTTATGCAAATTTCACCAATCAACCCTGTAACGTAATCGGAAGTTACATGGGGTTTCCTGTTTTCGCAAACTGCAGACATAATGTATAACTTGAATGTTTCTGTTATGTGTAGGGTTGGGATTAACTTTTGTTTACTTCAGCATTTCCCTGTGCGGGTTTCGGTACTTCATTTATGAATATGCAAATTTTTTATTTTTGCAGTTATTAATTTTACAATTTTAAGCCATGTATTGTTTTGATTGAAATACGGATTTCTAAAAAATAAAGTTTTATTATATGTAATTTATTTTATTTAGTACACTAACCTAATACTGTTATTTCAGTTTTTTCTATTGCAGCTGTTATACAAGTATAATAAGGCTTTGAAATTGGGGTCTTATAATTACCTAAACGACTAGAATAAATGTATGTTTTCATATTTGAAAAATAGAGGAAAAGTAAATACTAACTGAAAAATAATTCAATTCAAGATTTATATTAATATAACATTTTATTTTATATTTAATTGTGCTTCAATTTTTTAAAATGTAATTTCTTATCATTTGCAAACTTTCTTTCACATATATAGTGTCATAGACCTAGCCATGAAGTGAGCAAGGAAGCACACACTTGAAGTAATTCTTTTTATAAAAACTGCCAAAAAAAAGACTACTATAATGCAATAATCGACGAAGTTTTACTCAATATCTTATTATATTATTATAATTATTTAAAAAATGTCATCAAATTAGAAATATGGTTTCATTTGCTATACATTAATGCTGTAAAGTCCGCCGATTTTGATTGCCTGAACCATCACACTTTATTTATGATAATTTTATACATATTTTTTTTCATATTTAGTTGGGCTTTAATTTTCTAAAAAGGAATTTTTTTGACGTAATGTAACCAAAAGTATGGATGTAACCAAAAGTAGGTGAGAGAGGCCACATTTGAAAAAAAATTGACTTATCTATCATATTTTAAAGAACATAATATAGTATCAATAATATTAGGATAGAACGTAATATAGATTGCATGAATAATACAACAGAGCTCGATTCTAATATCCCGAGCACGCCAAATTGATAACCGGTTTATCAATCTAATAATTTCATAAGGAGGTTTTTCAAAACGTAGTGAACTACAAAAACAAAAATTCTTTTATATTATTTTAATTATTTTTGACTGACCATACAGCTGTTTCGAGCATTGCCAATACCCATCATTAGTGGTCTTGGAAATAATAATTTCATATAATATATTAGTAAGTGTGAAATGGCGTGAGTAATTATTTTAAGTGTCATTAATGTAAACACTTTTCCACATTCATATACTAGGACATATTACTTAAAATAGGACCCGCTTGCTAATGCAATTCAGATTTTTAAACTCTATTTAAATCTGCTGCACTTAGATAAGATGTACGGATTTACATTAAGAGTTTCACCTCTCAAATTTTTTTTTATAGTATTAACTAGTTTCAATAGCAAT
This sequence comes from Teleopsis dalmanni, assembly GCF_002237135.1. Classification (NCBI taxonomy): domain Eukaryota; kingdom Metazoa; phylum Arthropoda; class Insecta; order Diptera; family Diopsidae; genus Teleopsis; species Teleopsis dalmanni. The sequence goes on along the minus strand of NC_051847.1, from coordinate 157,744,738 downwards.
TATAGCTATAGAACACAACAATGAAATTAAGTCCACATAAAGTAACAATATAAATTAAATAAAAAAATGCAATGTTACATTTAACATAAAAAATCTTTATGGGTTTATGGATGTATATATAAACAAACAAACCATATATTAAGTTATTTTAGATAAATAACTTAATATGAATATATGGTATGTATATGCATTTACGTACAATTTGCTTACGAAATTAGATAGCAAGGATGCGCTAATCCTTTTTGCTACTTCTCCTATGATTGATACTATTGTATGACCAAACATCATCATTAATAGATAACTGTACCTTAAAACACTCCGCTCATTATGCGTATGTCGAGTACTTTTCGATATTGGAAATTAACGAAAGGGTTGTTGCAAATTTATAATAAAGAAGAGGATATCCTTTCATGCATGTTGTTATGGTTTGCATATTGCAAAATTTTAACAAATTCCATAATAGTGCAATTTCTAACCCCATTCTACGTAAAAGAAACTTGAATAAATTTAAAAATATGTGAATTATGAAGTGCTTCAGTGAATGTATTTGATGAACGAATTTTGTATCATGCTGAGGATCAGTAGTGTTCACAATAATCATTTCTATTTTTGGTTTTAAAAGGACAATTCCTTCAGCTAATATTGCAACGCAAAATGATAGAACCATTGTAATATGTAAATGGTAAATGGAAAATCGGTTACTATTTCAATCAAATGTCATCGGTACTTCACGTTTATTTGATGTTATTGATAAAAATGACAGTTCTGTCAGTTGTTTATATGTATTTACTACTACATACATACTTTAAACTTCTTAGTACCTGAACAAACTTTAAAAAAACTCTATTATGGTGGTGTTTTCCTCCAATAATATTAAAAGAACTGGTTGTTCTATTATTAGTAAAATATACTTTACTGTCCAATCTTAATAAATAATTTTTAAATTTAAAAAACAATCAAAGAACAATGCCTAACAATTATGCCTAACACAGCTATGCTAAAGTAATCAAAAAATATATCAATTTCTCGAAGAACAAGTTCAGCATAGGCATATTTAAACTCTTCTGAAAAGTAATTAACAAGGAAAAGAGGACAGTAAGAAACTTCAAAACAAGGAATCAATAAAACCATCAAGTGTTAATAAATTAAATAGCTTATTTGTTTTAAAGGATATTTATCGATCAACTGATATTCAAAAGCTATTCTTGAAAATTAATCACTGATGGTTAATTCATATCTGACAGTAAACAAAATCGTTGACAGTTCCAAAGGAGTGCATAATATAATATTATTATTAAAGAAAGGCTGTAAGATCTTTTGTGCAGCCTGTCGTCCAACTAGTCCAATTTTAAAGTTTTAAAGAATTTCATGACATCTATGGGCCGTATTTCTGATAGGTGTTTAGGGCTCAAAATTCTACTACCTAGATAGTCGGGCCACGACTGGACAGGCGCTTAGAATGTATTCTGCTATTTTCTGTTGCTCTGGACAGAGTCGGCAGGAACCGTTGTCTGCCAGACCAATATTTTTCAGATGATATCGTAATCATTAAGTCAGTTACGTTTTGTTTTTAATTAACATAATAATTAGACCTTTAAGATTAGAAAAAACGAATTCTCTCTAAATAAGGGTAAATATGCAGTCCTGCGTAGTTTATTACTTTAAATTTTGATCGATAGGGATGTCCGTTAAGACAACTTTCGTCGCATTTATAATTTTGTTGAATAAGTGATTTTAGCAGCGACACCACTAAAACTACTTTAAAAGCTTTTTCTAAAAGGAATTTATCTTATAGTGGAAAATAGATACTTATTACGCTTTCTTAATAAATGTCCGATGTCTGTGTAACTTTTTTTAATTGAATAAAAAAAAAGGTTTGCTTTTTTGAATATTTTTTATGTGGTCAAGAGGTTTAATACCTAGTGATCCAGGTATTAGCTCGAGAACAATTTTTATCCACAAATACAAGATAATTTTTAAAGTATACGGTAAATTGAAAAGAAAAAGTTGTTTTGACAAAATGGATTCATTTTATTCAATACAGTATCTTTCTGACTTCACACACAGTACAGCCTTTGCACGGTCTAAAAGCATATCAAACAACTGTTGTAGATCAACGGTTTAAACCAAGTGGATGCCCTCTAGACCTATGCTTTCCTTAAATAGACAAATGTATTTTTCCGAAAGATAAAGTCATACTATATCGACTTATAAAAATGCTTTAATTTATATAAATGCCAATAGATAGCATATTTACAAAAACTGTTTTAAAAAGTCCTGTTTACTTTCGAAAACTAAATTCATAGAATGAACAAAAAACAACAATTTATTTTTTTCAAATCTTGTAAACAATATTAGCTCTATTAGATCTTAGAATAATAAAAAAAAATTTCAAAAAATCGAAAAACTCCCTTGTTTGAAAAAAAATTACATAAATAAGATAATTTATTAATAACTGAAAATTTTATTTTACTATTTTACTTATTTACTATATTAATAATAATGTTTGCTTTTTTAACCACCAAATACGCGTTGACCTCAGTGGGCTATGGAGTATGAACACAAAATCGAACCACTATGATGATGGGAAGATCGATACGCCATTGGCATCAATTGATTCATTGCTACTTGAAAAATGGCTACTGTAATTTTGTACTGCAAGTGAGTGTTTAACCCTTTAGTTTTTAGTTTTTTTAAAAAATGCGGAAGGACATTTTTTGTTAGTTTTGCAAAATTTTTGTATATGTTATATATATTTTGTTTTTTTAAAAATATTTTTAAAAATATTTAGTGCAGTTTAAATTAAAAATTTTGCAACCTTGCGAAATATGTATAAAGGGTTGCCAAAATTATCATCACAAAAGGACGAACACAACTGCAACCCTTTATCTCTCAAATTTAATTAAAAGAGACAAAAATGAAATTAATGACCTTTGACAAATGTTTGGACTTGCATTATTTTGTTATATAACATATTTATGAGCCTTATTACCTGAGCTAACAAACAATGAAAGGATTAGATGCGCCGAGATGCGTCACGCAACATTACGTCTCACGCTTACCAAAAAGATAAAACATCTTTTACGAGTTAAACCAATGAAAAATATTACAAAAAAGGGTTTAAATATAAAAATAAAGATAAGAAGGCATCTGTCAAGGGTATATTTATTTCAATATTCTTATTAGTTTTAAAAAAACTTTATTTGGGATTTAACTCACTAATATGCAGCAAAAAAGACGTGGGAAATTATGTATTAAATAATATCTTTTTTAAAAAAAGTTTGCATTTTTCATTACATTTGCAGACTCCTTTAAAGTTTGGAAAATTGAATTTATTTGTCTGAAAATCCTGAATCTATGGGTAACCTTTTGTTATCTATATTATAAAGATTTCTTTTTTGAAATGTTATATTTGTGGCGACATGGACACTGTTGTGCAGCATGCAACCAAAGGATTCCTTTTCAATTTGTTTCCGATTCTTATTAATCCTGTGAATATATTAAAATGGTCTGACACACATTCCATGTTTAATTTAGTGTAGCAACTTTTTTTGTGAAAATTGACAATATTAAAAATTGATTGAGTAATTTTCTGTATTGATTTTCAAAGGGCGTCCAGAGTTCATATAAAATCGACGAACGTGCATCGCACGCGTCTATCATTTTTATATGTAAATTACATGTGACAATCAATACAACTGATATGCGATTTCCTTTCCCCTTGCAATTGTTATTCGATATTGAACGCATTTTACTGGTTTATCAGTTATTAAGTCAAAATAGAATATTTCAATATTAAAATATCGAAGAGTATTCAAATTAATTTCAAATTATAACGACTTCGTTACACAGTTTCCCCCTTTTCATTAGCAATCAATACATATAATTATCTCATAGGTGGAATAGAAAACACATATATCTACAAATCTACTTATCGTAGTAAGAAATTAGATGGAAATTTTTCGATCTAATGGAAAGTATTGATTTCAAAAAAACTTTTTACTCTTTTTAAGCAATGGTAATAAAAGCTAAAATGTTCGATCTGCAATGACCATAATGACAAAATTTGGATCAGTCAATGCTGAGACCCTCTTATCCTCTGCGCTTTGTGAACACGACTATATTGTTTAAAAATATTCGAAACCGTTATTATTAAGTTTTTTGCATTTCACTTCATGCCGTCTGTTGGCTTTGATTGCCGTGGAAATTTGCATATTTTACATATTCTGCATTGTTACTATTTATTTTAAATTTAAGTTGAATTCGAGCCTATGTCAAGTTTATTGTAATATTGATTTGAATAGATTTGTTCTATGATTGTTTCATTTGATGCCATTCAAATTGAAATCAAAACGAAATCTGTTTCATATTAAAATACTGTAACCAATCTGCTTTACCAATCTGAAAGGACATATGTAATCCATGTAAATGTTGCAAAGGCTATTGTCAACTGTATTATCCTTAACTGAATTGTGCAATCAAAACTTAAATCGAGTGAAAAATATTATTTCGCATTGTTTAAATTTTAGCCGTTACATGTTTTCCATTTCTTGATTAAATAATTGAAATTTAAATATAATATAATTCTTCTATTATTTTTAAAATACCAATGAGTATTAAATTATGAGTTATATGTACTTTCTGATAAACGTTTGGGAAAATGGAAAATTGATATCGAATATAGTTTCTAGTGTTTGCTAGAAATATTTATAATTGCATATTACAATATATTATTCATATGAATAGATGTTCTTTTTTATGACAACACAGTTGTTTCGATTATTATTTGAAGTTATTACATTTCCATAATATATATGGCTTTTTAATTAGGTATCTTTATGAGTTCCTAACATACATTTACGTATATTACAATGAACAATGAGTTCTCTTCAACCAACCTAAATTTTTTAAACATTTTATTTAATTAATGAAGTTGATTTTGAAATGTACATCATATTAAGTTAGTGACCCCGATAGAAGTAAGAGGAGATCACTTATAAAAACACTTAACTCAAAAGAATTATTATAGTGGTAACGTTTTATAATGCTTTCGTTTAAGTGATGAAACTAAACTTGAAATAACAGATTATCAATATTATTTTCTTGCTTTGACTGCATTATTTCAGTAACATATACTAGGCAGAATGGATAACCCAGACCTCAAATGTTTTATTCCAGTTTAAAATTTAGATAATTTACTAAAAGTGATAATAATTCTGTGACAGATGCTTTTCGTACATAACAAGGAGATTATGGTACACAATTACTCATCTGAGCGCACTATATGGAATATGGATAAACTGGTGGGTAATAGATGTGCTAAGGGCTAGATACAGTGTAAGGCATATTTGCGCTTAAAAATTCTAGTACTAATGAAAAAACAGAAAAAAGTTCATATATATTTTTTATCTGTATTTGATTTGCAACTCTATCATTGTAAATTACAGCTAACATAATCCCTGAAGCCAATACTTAAATTCGAGAAGGTAAGCTCATTGGTTGCTCAAATAACAACGTTAAGTTAACAATTTTTTCTCATCCAATCATATTTTTTGATGAGGCTCGTTTTATCATTATGGACTTAAAAAAAGAAATTGGCGCATCTGGAGCAGTGTAAATTCACAATGAACTGTCAAAAACACATTACATCCACAAAAAATCAGTGCGGCATTTAGTCGAAATGTATGATAATCTTTAACGAAAATAACGAATCTAATCGCTACATCCACATGATTATCAATTTTCTTCTATGGGAAGATATGAGGTAAGAAAAACAAGGTCGCACAAGCTACAAAACTAAAGTGAATCTAATGGACTCATAAAGTTACGTTCCATTAATAATAATATAGAAATATTTATTTTTAAACATTGCTTAATAAAATATTAATGTTAACTAATAGATTAATTACTAGCAGTTTAAGTGATGATTAAGATTACGTTTTTTTTGTCGAATTTTACGTTTACTAAAATATCCGTATACTTCATTATTCTATTTTTCATAACAAGTTTAAAATCAATGTAAACTTTCCAATTACTTGGGAAATTGAAAGGTCTTACGGACCCTTTTTCTGACCCATCTGACTGAGCTGTCTTCCTGCAATATTAGGGACGTAGCCAGATTCATAAAAATGTCAGGTTGGTTTACCTTCACCTAATGGGGAGTCGTTGCCTTTTTTGGTATTAGTCATATATTGATCACCTTATCTATGTACGAATCAACGCTATTCCTGTGGTAACTATTCCTGTGGTAGCTATTCCTGACATTTTTTATATTACAATATATATTATTAAAATTTTAAGGAAGGAATTAAATAAATGGAAATTTTTCTATTAATATTAAACTAAAGAAACTAGAATAGTATTCTGAATAATTGAATGAACCTTTTTTTGACACATTTTTCTCTAAAAACCGTTAAACTTAGATTTTCATCAGTTGTCAAGAATATGTGCATATATTTCATAGTTCAGTGGTTATACACATGACGCCACGTCAACGTCCTTTGATGGTTTCTGAAAATTTTTATTTTTCAAAAATAAATATAAAATTAGCTTTTTAAAATATATTTAACAAATGCATAAGCTCAATATGCTTATCAAAAAATTTAATTCAAATGCATATTCTATCTTAATCTCCAAAAACCACCGTCATTGGAACAAACAACAAAACCAATTTGAAAGGAAAAAAAAGTACAATGTGTAATTTGAGTACATGTACTTTTACGATTTACACTCGTACTAATTTTATTTCAAAAGTTCTTTTAAAAAAATGATTGACCTCAAAGTACTGCAGAAAAATGAAATACATGGACAAGAAATTTGCATATATTCAGTCTGGGTAAGTGTCACCGCAATTCCCGGAGCAATTGCCGCTGATCATCAACATCAACAACAACAGAACTCAAAACGGGCAAATACTGACATGTTGTGCTTCAACTTCCTTGGTTTTCATAGAATAAATCATTTTTTGTATATTTTTGTGTTCGGCAATTTTGTACTTTGAATACAAAAGATACGCTTGCCTTTCTATTTATTATTATTTTTTTTTTTTGACCAAATCGCCATAGATTGCAGCACATCCCTTTCGATGCATTTCAAAGGGGAAAAATATCTTTTTAAGAATTTAAATTAATTCTGCTGTCCAAACCGGTTCTTCTTCATGAACATTATTGCCCTTCAAAAAATATTTTGTTGTTCCAATTCATAACTGCGATCAAAGAATCTTCACCCCTTTTTACATAGTATTTAAGTTTTAAAAAACTCTTTATCTTTGAAAGAGTTTTCTTTTCATGAGAAGCAATAGAAAAGTTATTCGAAGAAAAGTGGCATCAATGTTAGGAGTTTTCCAAAACAAAAAAATTTTAGATTACTCTACCCATTTAAGTACTTTAAAATGTTATAAAATGTAATTAACTAATAAAATTAATATATAAAATTAATTATTTTTTTCAAAATATTGGTCTTACCCGTGCGAATCGTGGAATAACATTAGCCTGACTTTCTCAGTTAACGTTCCTAGACTAGGTTCTATACATAAGAAAGAATCATGCAATAAATAATGCCTCTACAAACAGAATAGTATTGAAATTTACCAATTAAAAATAAAAATATAATGAATTATTAAATTATTCTACAGTGGGTTTATGATTTTCTTCTATTATAACACAGCAAGTGGATTTATTTATAAAAACTTTCACAGCAAATTAATAAAACTCCAAAAAAATTTTCGAACATAAATAGTCAAGTACAGCTTTGGGTCAGTTGGTTAAGGAGCGCTGATTCTGAGCCTTAAATTTGGTAAGACACGAGATCGATTCCTGGTACTTACAGTCTCAAAAATTTACTTAGTAATAAATCTATACAAGAACTATTTCCAAGACCACTGATGTTAAGTATTTGGCAATACTCAAAACAGCTGTACGGTCAGCCATAAATACAATTAATTAAACTAATATAAAATGAATTTTTATTATTGTTATTATTTATGAAAATATTTCATTATAAATATATATATAGTATAAATAATACATATATATATAAATATGTATATATATATATATATATAATGTAAATAAATATTTTTGGTTCATCTGCATTTAATTTCAATAGTATACAAGAATACTAATATTAAACATATATTTTATCTTTAATGTTACTATATTAAGTTCCTTTGGTTATAAAAAAGGAATATTTCGAAAACACAAAATTTTTGTTCAAAGAAACTAATTTTGAATTTAATTTTATTTGTAAAAAAGTCTGTATTTTAAGTGTTAGGTAAGCCTGTAATATTTTAGAAGAATTGACTGTACTTAAAAAAAATTTACGAAATTATTTTAACATACAATCTTGAAAAAAACCTTCTGTTTTTGATAATAATATTAATAAAATTATAGTTCTACATAAAACAACTGTATGTATTGTAAATACTAAAGAGATATATATTTTGTCAAACATATGTTATTAGTAACAGAGATACTGATAATACTATCTCTAGTCTATTTTCTTATTAATCTATTGCTTAATAGATCAAGCAATAATATTCTACTCTAAAAAACAACCTACGTTTATACTCAACAAATGGCAAGAGAAGATCAGAAGCAAACCATCGAAATGTGGCAACAAAGATGGAACAATATCACTCAGAGAAGATGGCCGGTTAGATTGATACCAAATATAATCACTTGGCTCAAACGTAAATCGGGAAACGCACATTACTATCTTACTCAGATGCTAACCGGACATGGATAGATTTGTAAGTACTTGTACCGCATAGGAAAGATAGATTTACCCGACTGCAATTATAGCGATGAAGACTGTGATGCCTTTTTATACTGTAATAGGTGGCTCACAAATAGAGAAGAGATGATAGCGCGGATTGGACCTATAAATCCCGAAAATATAGTGGAAAAGATTAGAGCGAACCCAGAGTGTTGGCGAATGATAAAGTCATATGTGATTCAAGTCTTCGAAACGAAGAAATTAGTTCTAGAAACCAGAACCAGAAACTAGAAGAATAAATAGTGTAAACACCAAGAAAATGCGGTAAAAGAGTGGTGGTCTGGATGCAGATCAAAATTCACAAGAGTGTGGATTGAAATGCCAAAATAAAAGACACCCTCCTCCAAGTAATGCGAAAGTATTACCGAGGAGGAATAAGTCTCGTTGAAGAGGGAGTGTTTTAGTCCGTACACTATATATTAATGTTAGGGATTCGAGAACACCATTCCAACGACGGTCGGTTTGACGGTGCATAAAGCATTCCACCTCCTCACTCTAGTTTTTACTCTAGTTGTGGTTACTTACAGTAAGGAAAAAAAACTGAAATTGTGAAAGATACTAAAGTGTTATTAATTATTTAATTAAATATATAAAATATAAAATAAATTTTAAATAAATAATATTTTAAGTATTTTACCATAATTGCCATTAAATTTAGCACTGTAGAATATATACGATCACAGCAATATCTTGTTTTACTTTATAGTAAAGCGCAGATGTAGCAACATCAGAATTTTTTTGTTATTGCAAAAAAGGAAATTTATTTAATAATTTTTTATTTTCTCAATTTCTTTATGACCTAAGTAAATATAAACAAAAAATGTGGTTTCTTAATTTTTCGCAGAAGTGCTTAATTTAGGAACTTTCATTATACCACCCTTATATCAAATGTTGAAAAAATTCGTCCGCTGTGGAGTATAGAAGAATAAGGAAGAATTTGGGTGTTTGGCAAACGATATTCTAGCAAAATAAAATCGAAGAATTCACCCGTAAAAACATTTTTGCCACAGTTTATTGCCATCGAGAGTTTACAGATCAGAGTCCATTAGGTTAAATGAAGGCAACGATCGATTGCAGAATCTTTAGAAGTTAGCTGCACTTTGAATGCAATTTACATTAAGTTAAAAAGGAACATTGCCAGTTGCATTGCAAATTTTGGGGTGATTTTAATTTGGTTTTTTAAAAGATAGAAAGTAGGATTTATTATTCTTCTTCATCTAAATAATTTTATGAAGAAAACCTCATTTATTTGTTACATTTTTTTTTGTAGTATTTTTATATTTTCATAAAAATTTTTTTTTTATGAAATCCTTTGTAATCATTTTTGAGAGTTTAAAGCCGTGAAAAATTTGGCCATTTATTTTAGTAATGCGATTATGCATATTATACATTTTTGTATAAAAGACTTGTGTTGACAGTTATAGGTATGGGTCAATTTCAGAAATAACCTTTTATTTAAAAATGTTCAGATTTGAATGAAAAGATATTACGAGATAATCTGAAAATATTTTATAATGTTCACAAATGAACCATTAAACTCAAATAACTTAAATGTGTTAAGGTCGTATTTTAAGAAAAGTTCGTAAGAAAAAAGTATGTAGATCAATATAATATGTACATTGTACATACATACATATATACATATGTCAATAGTTAAGACGTTTGAATAATTATTTTATAACGGTTTCAGATACAATATAAAAAAATGAGTTGCTCACTGACCGCCGATGCAGTACCTTTTTATTTCCATCTGCGTTTTAAACCCTGTATCATCATAATACAGTTACAAATTAAAATTAAATTAATTAATAACAAATAACAAACGATTTAAGAACCTGTTCTTTTGTTTGACCCTTAAATTTCGAGAGGACACTCGACTTATTCTAATTTCTTGTGTTAAGGGTCAAACACAAATCGCCTTTTGACAACAATTTTTACAGTCAACACAAATACAAAGATTAATATGCATAACAATTCTAAAGATATAAACATAAGGGATCATCTTATTCTTATGCACAACCTTAAATGCATTCATTATCTGTAAGTGCAAATGAGTAAACAGCACGAGTCATTGAAAACAATGAAGACTGGTATTTTTTGACTCTGTACTTAATATTGCGCTTATTTCTTGCAACCATGCCCACTAAATCAACTGTCAATAAGTTTGTAAAACAATTAAATAATATCTATGTACGCAAAATTTGAAAAATAAATATGTAGGCAAAATGATGACATATCTGAGACACAGTTTTGGTATATAATTTCGATCAATGTAAGAAATAATAATTTAGTATTAAAGTATTCACGGGTTTGTTATTTGTTTTAGTACGGATTTTCCTAATATTCATTTTAGAAATTGTGAACAAAAATTATTACTCTCTAGAATCCAAACAAAAAGTGTTATGATTATCCATTTTGCGGCTTAAATAACAATAATAAATAAAATATTGTATAATCTTGCTGACTAATTCAGATCGTGTAACAAAACTAAAACAGGATGTATTATATTGCTTTTGACACCGCCTTGTTCGAACTTCATGTATTCCACATTAACATCACTAATTTGAAGCCAAAAGAAAATTTTTGATTATGTGATTGTAACGATCAGATCCTCTTTTAAGTAAGACACATATATCTGTGGTAGTTTTGGAACATAGCTGGTGGCAAGTAAGTTTGTTCTTGTAACACCACACCCGATTTGAAATCAGGTACTATGATATCCAAAAGCAGCCAACTTCAATTGTCCTGGACACAGGGTTGAGTGCCTTCATAGTAATTATGTAAAATAATTCTAGACTCTATAGTCTTTAGGACTTATTATCTCTATATAGTATTTCTGTTAAACCATTTACTCTTTCAGTAAATCAATTGATCCATTTTCGTAATAAGTAATTTTATAATTCCCTTATATACTATTCCGTAATCTCCTTTTCATCGTGGCAACTTCTGCACATACTACTTGTCGAGATACGCTACCGTTGAATCATTGTTGCAATAGTACAGTTAGTACTCCAGTCCAGTCAGTTATATTTTTAGTATAATCTAGACCATTAGGTCGTAGCAAACTCATAGTCTTCGCGACTAGTCTACAAGTCGTTTTTCATTGGAAATGTGAGCTCTTCTGTACCCCTAACCACAGCACAAATCGGATTTTGTACTGAGGGATCGACCTAACTTTTGTGCATATTCTTGCCATCTAATTCGCGTCAATATACGTATTTTTATGTCCAAAAACCAAGCAATTAGAGATTTTGTAATATTTGATATTCATTAGTGAGTCGAGACAGACGTGGATCATTGTGTACATGCCTTAGACCACTTCCAGTGATAAAGGTCTATGCTTCTCCAAAAATCCTTTTAAAAATATAAAAAGTAGCTGTCTTGGTTATCTCCGTAATGTTCGTCCTTCAGTTTAATTTGGAATTGAGGATAAGAATATATTTGCATTGTGGATTATTTTAGTTTTCCACGTGAACAGAAGAGTTCTGTTTTAGTTGGATTTACCCAGAGCCAATACTTTTATATTCAGAACCTTCACTAACTTCTCTTTTTCTCTAAATTTAAACTGCAAATTCATGTTAATATTTTAATCTTAGCCTAGAATCATGTACTCATATAACATACACTTCTATTTTAAAGGTAGATGTTGTACGCAAAGAAAAGTTTGTGAGAACGAAATTTTTTATAATGTATTGATTATAATATTTATTAATATCAGGATGAAATATTAATGAAACTCTGATATTTTTTAATATTTTAAAATGTTTTTTGCACAAAAATGTTTAAAATTGCTAAGAGTTCTGTCGTGATTAAACTTGGACTCTTTAATACATGTGTAGTATCAAAAAATTTACTGCAATAAAGAACATCAGAAAATGCATGGACATTTTATATATGTGAACCAATATATTTAGGTTATATAGTGCAATAAATGGATCTACTTTGAGTAATATTTTTTTTGTGATGATTGTTATTAGCAGCTGATAGATTTCTTTTCCATAAAAAATTCTTTTTAAAATCTTTGTTGGTCGCATTGATATTAAAATGAAGACAAAAAAGCATTATCCTTACACGGAGGTCATATAAAACGTGCTTATTTTGAGGAAAAAATCATTAAATTTACTATGAAAAAGGGATCAAATCTTCTTTTAATACCACAGCATCGCAAGGGTTGCGAACCTTTGCACATTTTTGTTTTGTTTGTTTTTCACCTTTGAATGTAATTTACCCTGAAATCGATGAGTACTGATCGATCTTTGGATTATTTTTCTTAATATTTTTTATTTTGAAGTAAAAAAACGAGTTAGCATTTTGGGGGTTGCGTTTCTTCTTGTTGTTGATTCAGAAGGAATTCTCCACAGATAATGTGACATAATAAAACTTAACATCATAGGACGTGACATCGTTGAACTGTGATCGTTTAAATTATTTTATTTCCAGTTTTTTCTTCGATACGGTTTGCACCCTTTCGCAACTGACTACGATTATGCTATTGCAGGAGTAATGTTCTTCTCTATTAGAATGAATTGCAAAAATAAGGAAAAGAAAGCGAAATATGTATTTGCTTTAAGGAAACTGTGAGAAGTTTTCAATTTTTATACAAAGGTGTTCTAGTGAACATTAAAAATTGCGTACAAATATCCTTTGTTCAATATTTGCGGAAATAAGATTAATGAAAGGATTGAATTTCGAATAGTTACTATTCGAAATTTATGAAGTTCCTTGGTTGCTAAGGGGTTTCGCCTTTAGAAAGAACTGTTTTTTATTGATCGATTGAAATTTCAGTTATTTTTATAGTTTAAGTAACATAAATAACGATTTTTTTTAAAATAATATCATTTTTTTATTATGTTTTACTGTTATATTTACTATTATTCGCTTTTATTTCATTTTTTTTTTATGCTCGTAATTTGATATTTCGATAAGTACTCCATTAATTCAGCACCGAAATAATTTGGTATCTTTGGTTTAGTATTGGGACATATTTTTCTTATTTTAATTTACTCTTTAATTTGAAATACTCTTTTAATTTAAATTTGGAAATGCATAAACAAAGAATAAAGAGGTTTTTTTCGAACAGTAGTGAACTACAACAACAAAAATTCATTTTATATTATTTTAATTAATTAAATTTTTGGCTGGTCATATAGCTGTTTCGAGTATTGCCAAATACCCAATATTGAAAATAATTCTTGTATTTAAAATAAAATAAATAAAAATAAAAAATAATATAAATAAAATAAAATAAAATAAATAATTATTTTTGAGACTGCAAGTACCAGGAATCGAACTTGGGTCCTGCCAAATGTGGAGCTCAGAATCAGCGCACCTTTACCAACTGACCTTAACCAACTGAATAAAGAATAATAAAACTTTCCTCCTAAGATGAGCAATTTTTTCAATTTTTTTTTTTAAGGGTAAATGATTTTTATTATTGATGCTTAATTTTATTTCAAATTATAGGGACCTATTTAGGATAAAAAATCTAATAATTTGTATAGAAATTATTAAATACATTTACTGCAAATAACATCTTTGATTCAATAATGGATCTTTAAGTATAATAGTCAAGACATAAATAAAAATCTGGAATGTATATGAAAGTTAGTGTTGTTAAAACTGAATGCTGGTTAAAGTTAAATTCATATTAGAGCAGTTCACTTTCTTAAAAAAATTGTTTATTAAATATCTTATTAAATCTTATTTATTTTTAATGCACATTAAGTAAAAAATTTGATGTTTTTTTAATAACCTATATTACTAAATACAGTATTGTACATATTCGGTGTCATAAATATTACTACACAATCAATCCATCAGTTGCTTCAAATACTACCTTAAAGCAATTACAGATAGCTCAAAACCTGGCTTTAAGAAGACTGTTTAAGATTCCATGGTATATTAGATCAACAGACATACATAGAGATCTTAGGATTGACTCAGTGAAAAAATATATCAGAGACAGAGCACTAAAATTATTCACTAAAGTTGATACGCTACATAACCCCGCCCTAACAAACCTCAAGTCCACTTCTGGATTCTCAGGAAGATATGCTGATTTAAGATCCGTCATCAACTAAAAGACAAATAAATTATATGATTTCTTAGCCTAGTTAAAGCCTAGTGTGGGGTAGTGATAAGCACCCCAGCCATTATGGAGTAAAAGTGCGTAATAGCACTAACTCCAGAACAAGAAGAAGAAGAAGAAGAAGAAGAAGAAGAGTTGTCAAAAATTTTGTTGAAACAAAAATATATAAAATTATAAATTAAAAAAAAAATTATATTTAGAAAATATTGTATTCTTATTTTTTTACTTGTATTTAATGTAATATTATTTAATTGCTATATATTATTATTCCTAGTGTTACTTATAACTACTATCGAAGTTTCTTAACATTTCACTCTATTAAAATTGTTCTAATAAAAATTATCGAACAAGTTTTTGTTTTTTTTAAGTGCAAAAATAGATACACACTCAGGTATATCCGTAAAAGGTGTTTCCATTCCTTTCTTCAAATAATTTTTACCATTGTAAAAATTAAATCTTGCAGCTAAGCAAATATACAATTAAAACTTTAAAATTCCTGAAAAGAAGTTTTTCACTTTTACCCAATTTTACATTTTCCTACTTTCACCAAATCACCCCTATTACTCATGAAAATACTATTCTGTGAACTTCTCATTCATAAATTAAAACTGAGATACGTTTTCAGTTCAACAGAAAGAAGAAAAATTAATCTACTCAAGTCACCCATGAATAAATTTTTGCAAAGATGTGATCTTCAGTGTTGAGAAAAAATTTCGATTAACTTGTTTCGAAACTCTAAAATTTAAAATATTTTTGCGTTATTTATTTGTTGTCTATGTAATAATGCTGTCTTTTATTATTATTTTGAGATTAGTTTCGAAAAATATATATGATCGTACATATATACGATCTAAAGATGCGCTTATGGTAATCGATAACACAATATACCATATAAAACTCGAAGAGTTTAAACGAGAGTTTAAAGTGTTTAAATAGTGTTTAAGCGAAAATAAAGCTTAAACTGCTCTTTAAGATAAGGTCGTTCAGCTAACTAAGATCGCTTAGACAGCAAGTCCATGGTATTTTTAATTTACGTTACGTATGCGCTGGACAGTGACACAAAGCAGATATGAGATACCTTCTTCATATTCTTCACGACTACAAAAAGAATCGTAGAAAAAATTATAATAAATTGGCATAATACTACTACAAGGCTGATATTTTTACGAAGCCTCTCAATAAGATTGTGATCTAAAACAACCAACTTGCGGACAAACGCTCTCTGTATGCACTTGAAACTTACAATCTTCTGTAACTACTTATACGGTTTCAACTGGTGTCAAAGTAATGCAGTCCAATAAATTAGAATCGAATTAACATATTTGTTTTAGATATTTTGTATATATAATATATTAAGATAATATAGACAGGCACTTATAAGATAATTAAAAAGGTAAGAATTGTATTATATGTAAACGATTTTTGTTTTTTATGAGTTTTGTAAACCTGTATATATTATAAGTTAGAGATAGGATAGTGATTAGATCTTAAATGCTAAGTATGCAGCACTTAATTTCACTGGAAGTTTATTGTTTCTGTTATGCAGTATAAATATTCATTAAATTTGGTTGTCTTAAAATAATAGATTTTAAATAAATTTCAAAAAAAAACAAAATATTAATACTTTGAGAAAAAATTTTTTGAATATCGATACCATTAAATATCCTTAAAATATCGTAGGTACTAAAAAGCTTTGGTAGTCGCCAAGTTCTCTTTGTCAATTCCTTACTGACTATATTTTGTATCAAAGAATCAGTATTAAATTTTCTTTAATTATAGTTTTAATATTAGAAACTTTGTAGAAAACATGTACCTGATTGAAGAGTTATTAAAGGTTTGTCGGTAGAACATTTATAATATTTTGCTTAATAAATATAACATACTCTGCCAGAAATACACATCTTTCCTAAAATTCTATTTTACGCTTTTATGTTATTCTTTTACAACTCAGAAGTTATTTTTTATATCGAAATCTATTTAATAATTTTAAGTTTAAGTTTTAAATTTAATTCAAGTTTAAATTTAATATAAGTAAAGCTCAAATTCAAAATTGAAGCTAGGTTTTTATCGATAATCGATAATTTTATCGATAACATTTACATGGTTACTTCCAAAATATTATAAATTAATATTATGCCCGAAATATTATAAATTGTTTTTACGTTCGTATTTGTAACGGACTTTCGTAAGGACAATTTTTGCAATCAAGGGTGTAATCTTGAAATACCTTTCTTGCAAAGTACATATGTACCATATAGGATTTGCTTAATACTTTTATGAACTCTATAAATATCATTAATGACATTTTCTTGAGAAACTTGATTAATTATTATTTTTTTAAATTAAAATCACTAACCACTCACATTTATGTTCTTCAACTAAATTGAAAACAATATGGAAAACATAAAAATAAAATAAAGAATGACACATCAAATATCATACATAAACACATATACATCTTATTTAATTGATGAGAAATTTCTGAATTTAATTTTCTAATTCAATCATAGCAATTCACACTTAATTGCGAAATGTTATTTTCAAAATATATATTCGTATCAAGTTCATTTTATTTTAATAATTCAGCAATAATTACATATGAATTGTTTAATTTTTAATATAATTAATTGACTAAAGGATTTCATAGAATTTTTATACTTTAATTAAAAACTGCATTTGAAAATATTTGCAAATATTAACAAAAGTATCGATTTCAACACATCAAATAATTTCAACAAAGTAACAACCATTACCTGGGATTGGCATATATTATGAACAAATAAAATCATTTATATTTTTAACCAAATTGCAAAATTATATAAATTAATGATTCTAACAAAATATTTCAAACCCAAAAACTTTGCAGTTGATTTCATATGTCGTGGTACCTGAGTTGGCAACATTAAAAGAATAGAAACTGTAGATGCATCCTAGCAATGTTGAGTCCTTCGAACGTATGTCTTTTACAAATGTGGTTTTTGGCTTAATTTCCTTACAATAATTAGGAAAGGGATCTCAAACGACAAAAAAAAAGAGTGAAAAGGGTGAAAGTTTGAAGAAACTTCAAAGTATTATCAGTATTTTGGAACATCATTAGTTTAATATTGTCATTAGTTCAAAAATTCGTTTTTATCCACCAAAGAAGTTAAGATTACAGCAAAAGTGCGTGAGAAAATTTATAATATTTTATTGGGATTTATTGTAAGATGATCATATATTTTATGGTTACATATTTTTTTTGTACAAAAATCAAAAAGAAATTAAGCAAATACACAACATTAATCATTTTCGAGATATTCATTTATATATAATGTTGAAAATAATAGTTTCTAACTAAATAAAAATTTTTAAGTTTATTTGGAACAAATTGAAGTTTCAAGAGATAATGTTGTGAAATAAATAATCACACTCTGATGAAGCTGAGTTCGGAACTTCAATTTGAGTATATTTGCATATTTAATAGAAAATTTCAGAACGATCAAATAGTATATTTATTGTTATAATTGTTATATGCGTTCAAAGTGGATTGCCCGTTATAATGCTGAAGTCAGTGAAAGATTTGTTTCACTTCAGCTATATCTAAATGAGTCTTAACCATTTCTAGATCGATATTTGACCACTCTGATTTGTGAACCATATTTAAGTGGTAAATTTTTTTTCTATGGTATATAAGAACCAGGCATTCTTCCCTACAAGGATATATAGGGATGTTTCTGGGTTTTCATATAGAGTCTACATTCGTCAGTTGTCATATCAATAAAAACTGAAGTTCTTCTAAAGAAGTAGTATCATATAGAAATAGCATGTAATGCTTTACTCAAGTACAAAAAGGTGTTGAGGTGTAATGCTCTCAATATCGAAACTAAACTCTGTATTGTAAAACGGTATGACTGATTTTTAATGCTCCACTTAAAAAAGACACTCGCAAATTTTAATAAACTTGAACCGTTTGATTAACCGATTTTTTGAAGTATTCCAATGCCGGTTTTATGCACTAAAATCCACTTAAACAAAAATAATGATTCGTTGTAATACCAAAGCATGGTCGGTTTACCATGTTATATACAAAAAATTTTTATTAAAAATGAAATGCAGTCAAGAGCATTGACAGCTGACACCATATGAACGACATGAGATATCTTAAATAAGATATGCAATGACTGTGTATAAGTGAAAAAACTAACTAAGATTGGCCAAAATGGTTTATTCAAATTTTTCGGATAGACATTTCTAATGTCTTCTACAGTTGCAGCGCTTCGCTCCATTGTTAGTTAAAATTATTAATTTATTATTTTAATAGATGTTTATTTTATATTGGGTCCATTTTTTGTATAAATTCATGTATATTTTGCTCATTTTTAACAACAATGTATAAAATTTCATAGATCCCAGCCAAAAAACACAATAAAATATGTGAGAAAATGTTTGATATCTTAATAAGAAAACAAATAATTTAGCATCAATTACCCAAAGGCTCTTTTCAGATTTTTAAAAAACCTTTGAAAAAAATATACAAAAGAAACTATAAAAAAGGTATTTTGCTTCATTATTGAATAAATTGAATATTAGAAAGTTCTAAAAATAAACATTTATTTGCCACGATTTAAAAAATTTATTTGAATAACAATGCAAATAATATTCCCAAAATCAATTTTCAAATGGTATCGCCACAAATTTTAGCCGTAGTTTGGGTTTCTTTTTAAGTTCCTTCAAATTACGGCAATAATTCAGTTTTTTTTCTTTGTTTTTGTAGTTTTGACCTTTTTGACTCCCATAAATTTAGTTTCTTTCTATTCTTAAACGAAATTAAGATGCTCATATTTCTTTAAATATCACTGACCCTGAACGATTTGTTTAGGCATCATCCCTTGCATAATAAAGAGAATATTTATTGCAGTAGCCTGATATGGCCTCTGCTGTAGATTTTTTGCCTTGTTTGTTAATTTATGACTGCAGCTAATCACAGGCATTTTGTCTGTACATCAATACAAAAGAGGTGCCAAGTTGACCACAAGTTTAGGATTATCTTTAATTTTGAATTATGCATGAATTTTGTACAAACACAAGTTTTTCAGGGAAACCCTGAAGGGTGTAGATTAATAAGATATAAAATTGTCTTTAAAGAGATATGCACACGAAGAAAAGAGTAACACGTGCCATATGCAATGGTCAAGCAGTAAAACAGGTTCTTTAAATAAATATGCTTTAGAATTATTCAGTTACTCCTTGTCAGTGGTCAAATGTGTTAAGCACGAGCCAAAAATGAATGGTTATCTCTTATAAGACAGGAGATTATAAAGGCTATTCACAGTCTCGAATAAATAGCTGGCTAAAAAAAACATTTACTAGAAAAGTATATTGCTGTTGCTGCACATCAGCATCAGCATGAATTGTTATTATGTTACTTGGTTACTGCGCTTGTTACTCGCGATATAGTAAATACTATTAACATATATCTTAATTTAAGCGGAATTACCTATGGTAAAAATTGAAGATATTAAGATATAATTTAAATTTTGAAACAAACAGATAACCAAGTGCAACGTCCAAAAAAATTAATAAATAACAGTTCGGTAGTTCGGATTCGACAGTTCGGAAGTGTCGGTTACTGAACTCACTAAGTAACATATTGGCATTACTATGGCAATCTGTCAAATGTTATGTTTCCGCAAATATCATATTTTGCATGTGTGCACATAATGCAAGCAAACTTTATTTTATATAAAAGTAAATAATTAATATAAAATTGAAAATTAAAATGAATAATGCATATGAATAAATAATGAATAAATATGAATAATAAATACGAATAATGAATGAATAACTAGTCGGTTAGATAAAGAGATTAGTGCTTCTGTTTTGCGTACAAATAAGCGATTTAAAGTAAGCGACTTGTTGTTTTTTTACCGCACTTCGGAGCAGCCGAATACAGCTAATATTATTGATAAGAATAACTGTAATAAGCAATTTTTAGAGTCTCAAACATTGTTTTCACTTTAATGAATGTCGTCCAAATGAAACTAGCAACTTAACATTACCTAATAATTAAAATATAAATATGAAGAAGCCATTTACCTATATATAAAAATTAACATGAATAATTTATAAAATTTTGTATAATATTAAAATCAAAAACATGTAGAAAATATAAAATATATATGTATGTAAACCTACCTTATATGCAGCTGTTCATTTAATATGATGCTTAGTAATATATGTGTATGTATGTAACATATCTTTATGTGAACACTTACTGATGTACATAAATTAAAACATTTTCCAAATAATACAAATACAATAACTGATAATTTTGTGCACCAAATTTATATAAAAAAATTAATGTATTTATTAACCGCGTCTGAAATTATTATTTTAACCATAAAAAACGCATTAAAAGTTAGTAAAATTAAATATTAACAACAATTAAAAGATTTTAAAGATGACAAAGATTTTAATAAAAAATCTACTTTACTACACTTAGCAAGATTAATAACTAAAATTTTGTAATTTCATAATAAATTTTTTACCACTTATGAAAACAAAGCCAAGATTAACGGTTTTATGTTAGGAGATGAGAGCTCATTAAAGTTTGTTTTGCACATGCAAAAAAGCAGCAAGAGTGCTCGTTTCAAATTTCATTGGCAACACTCTCTACTGATGCCGCCTTTGCTGCTGCTACATTTATTGTTGTTATATTCTTTTTTATGATCTTTTTCGGATGATTAGTTATGACGTTTACTTGGCTAAACAAAAAATAAAAAAATATTACAAAAAAGATCATGTAATGACTAGATACATATACTTTATGAAAAGTTTTTTGCAAAAAATATTTATTATTTACTTTAATATTTTTCCTTACTCTTGCTTCCATTGACGTTGTTATTGTTGTTATTGTTGTTGTATTGCAGTTCTTAGCTCTTTCTTTTACTACAAGCACTTGTCACTGCTGCTGATGCTACTGTAATCGCTATATCTGTTGTTGCACCTGACATTGGCGTTACGTTGTTATTGTATTTGTTATTAATTTACCTCAAACAGTTTCGTTTCGTTTAGTTCACAATATATTGACATCGTTTCACTTTCGTGTTATTGTTCGCATTTCGTATTTTTACACACACACATGTATCAATATTTATATGCATTTACCCACCCAGCATTTGGAAGATTATTTTAACAAAAATCACCTTGCTGACAGTCTTATTCAAGCACTTTTATTGATTAAAAACTGATTTAACTTCATGTGCGATTAAAAGAAGACTCGAAAATGACATGCTAATGCTTAAGATTCGATTTATTGTAAGTACAATAACAAAATATAGAGACTCGAAAATTAGTCAAAACTAATTAGAAAAGTGGGTTATAAAGACTCTTTAAGAAGAGCCACGGATGAGGTACCATTTTCTCCCGGCAAAAGAATCATTTTTGAGCAGAAAATAAGCGCATTTATGACTATTTCAATCAGGCAGAGGAATCGAAAAAGACTCGAATATGATCAATAACTTATATATTGATATTTATATAACAAACCTGTAACATTAAATTTTATGCGTTTGCTCGATCGGTTTTCATTGCTTAAACTGTGTATTTGATATGAAATATATTTATCTAAAATATTACGGTGCATGGTCAACGTTCCGTTTTACATTTCGAACGCAAATTCACACAAGGATGTCAAAATTCCTTTAGTAAAAGATGAAATACGCTCCATTAGCAATAGCTACATTTGTAGACTTCTTAAAATTAAATATAGCCCTTAATCTTACAGAAAATATTTCAACAATAAAAAGACTAAGAGAGTCCATGTTTTTGATCTACCTGATAGATTTGCCTATTAAATAAATTGTAATATACCATATAACATTAGTAGAATATAATATTTAGTAGGTTTTATTGGAAACACTCTATTCCTGTTACTTTTAAATTTTATAAAATAAATTTACTTATTGTCGTATTTAAGACAGATTCTAAATAAACAAATTGAAAAAAAATTTTACTCATGTGTACATAGGTATATTGGTTTTTTTTATTTTTTTAATGAGACCAATGCCGAACAAATTATTTCAAACAATTTGCATATGTTAGTGATGTTATCATGTTAGAAATATTTGTAGTCATAAAACAATAAAAAAGGTATTAATTTATTAATCAAATTTTAATATAAATAAAAGTTATAGTTATATGTGACTGTTAACAATAAAATAACTAATATAAAAATAAAAATTATAAATTGAAATTTCCCTGATGTAGGATTCAAACCAGAGTTTAACGTAACCCTTTGTCGACTCTAGAATTTCCATAATTTATAAAAATATTATCACGAAATTTTCATATAATATAATGTCAAAATGTCATACTTTAATATTGAATGTATTTTTCTTAAAATCAATAAAAGTATATGGTTTAATTAATAAGTATTGAAGATATTGTAAAACTTGTTATATTACATACATACATACATACATATGTATGTACAGAGTTCAAACGACGGTGCAGACTGTCACCAAAAAACGTGCAGCACTTTCGATCACATATTTTTCCAACTAATCTTTAAGATAAAAATTAGTAAATATGGTTCCCATAAAAACGTAACTATTTGAAGTAAATTTTAGTGAAAAATCTTTTAAAAGTAGTAACAAAATAAAGTAAAGGGTTGATAATACTTCAAAAGGAGCATCGAATTCATACTGGAAACAAGAAACAATTTGACAGGAATATGAGAACCGGTTTGGACATCCGCATAATTTTAAATTTTTTCAAAGAAAGGTTTACCCCTATTCAATTTTATATAATAGATGGGATGCTGTCCATGACTGTCCAATAATAAATAAAAAATTAAAAGAGGATGAAAGGATCACTTGTATATATATATATGTATGTAAAATTTTATTTCTAGTTACATTATATTGGGTTGTCTATTAAAGGCAATGTACAAATTTTGTTTATATACTTAGTATATTTTGATAAACTATGTATGTGATGTGCACCCATTTTAAAACAATTGTTTTTAAGTGGTAAAGAGATCCGTTCTAGTCATATGTACATAAATTTAAGGCATATGTACTTATGCTTTATATACGTAAATGTCATATAGTTTTTTAAGTCAACCATTTTTAACTAAATTCAGTAATCAGTGGAACAAAATTGTACACAGATATATATACATATGTACCAATGACCCTCACTTGCATATTAAGGCCACCCTAATATATGTATATTTAAGATATAAAATATTTTAGACTCATTCATAGAAGTAATATATTTGTGTATTTATCAGAATTTATCAGAAAATTTATATGATTATAAAAAAATTTAATAAAGTTTTCGTTTATTTTTCTATTAGTAATACCTTATATAAATTTTTATAATCATTTGTATGTGTTTCACAGAAAAAAGTAACAAAACTAAAAAGATTTATAAAATATTTTGTATTTTTGCAATATTAGAAAATATACAATAATTATAATATGAACATTTATTTCAATCACAATTGTTGTTTTACTTTTGTGCTATTGTATTCATCTTCAATCTCTTTAAAATAATAATAAATTTCTTATCTAAATACTGAAAAAAAGTAATAAAAATGGATTATATACATTATTTATACAAATTTATTGTATATTCTAAAACTGAAGGATCAACACGTTATCGTTTTTTAATGAAAAATGTCCATCGAATTTCAACAATTATTCATATTACCAGGCAGTTGCGTTTTATAGTCATCTTCATATGATAAGTCCACCTTTTCAGTTGACTTTCATTAAAGTCGACTTGTTTAAAATTTTGATAAGGTCATGTTGCAAAAATCGAGATAGAAATAATTTATGCAGATTTCTTATATCAACCCTCATTGCAACCAGATGCGATGACCGCAGTTTTCGCGAAGGGTTCATCATTATTTCTGATAACAATTTCACATTTTGTCCCCGTAGGGTTAAGAATTATTTTCAGTTGAAAACTCGTGTCATTTTTATCAGTTTTTATTTTTCGGTGTAATATTTTATAATTATAAATATTTTAATTTTAAGGGTATTTTTTCTTCAAATATTCATAATTTTTGCATACGCGAATTTAAGTCTACTAATATAATTGTCCAGTTGAAATGGGTGGGATTGCACGAGTTAGTGGAATGGTACATAGCCCGGTGTGACAGTTTACAAATAAAAAGTATTATTTATGTCTTCTTTTTAAATAATATTTTTAAATTTTGCAGCTGTGCAATATTTCATTCCCATTAACACTGATATTTTAGGCATTAAAAAATTTCTTTAAATGAACTTTTTCAAACAAAAACTTACTTTAATAACTGTCTCATATAAAAGCAAGTAAATTTTTTTATTAGGTATTAAGGTTTATATATTCCTTTTCCACTAGTTTATATATAAAAATCTATTATAATAAAAAATTTATAAAAATAAATTTATTAGCAATGACATATATAAATTGCATTAGTTAAAATTCCTTTACTATTGCATTCCATTAAATAATAAATCTCTACATTTTCTCCTACTTCTCAAAATATTTTTATGGAAATCGGGAAATTTTCTAAAATATTTAGATATTTTAAATAAATATCTCTCTGAAAACAATAAAAAAAATTGAACAAAATACATTTTTCCTGCTTTTTCCCATTATTTTATAATATAAAATGGAAAAATCATGGGTTAATTTTTTCAAAAGTTCTGTAGAGTCTACGATGGATGAGTACTTAAATGAGAAGTATATGCAAAACGTTTTCAATGTTAAAATCGTCCTTTAATTTCCCTGACAAGTTTTAAGAGAACTATTTTGTAATTATTTTGTATTAAAGAGTAAAACGATTGCAATGACAAAATTTTAATATAATTTCTCTTTAAATTTCGACTTATTGATAATAATCAATAAGTCGAAACGCAAATCCTGAATTTAATTATAAACTGCTAATTTGTGGAACAATTCATTTAATTAATGAATGTTCAGTTTTGCAAATTTGGATACTTCGTCTTCTTCCGATTTCTTCGATCTTATAATTTTCCAATTTGAGTATTCTTTACTCTCTGAAATGTTAATTGATCAACCATTTCTTAACAGTTTTCAATCCATCTAAACCAAAAAGGTTTCCAAACCTTTTTCAACCTTATTTAAAATAAGCATTATTAAAGCTAAACATCACAAAAGAGCTGCGTTTAAATAGAAAGATGTGACTTATTATATTTTAATAGGTTTCTCTTTGCGGTATTCAAAACAGCTGTTCTAATACAGCTCTAGGAATATTTGAGCGGCATGCAATGCGTAAAAAGATTTTCCAGGCCTAATTCTTCGTACCATATATTAATCATGATCTAATATCATGATATTTTATAAAACATTATATTAATTTCACTATCATTTTAAAATCAATATAAATAAAATAAATGAATAAAATATATATATTAGGGTGCCATTAAGATATATAGGCAATTTTTTTTTTTGAAAATCCAGTTGACGGCTCTATCCAGTTCGGGTCATTTTACTAAAAAAAAAATAATCTGTTTATAATTTTAGTTCAATTGGATAAGTGAAAATAGTGCCCAAGGCTGCAAAGAGTGGAAAATAACCTTTATTTTATAACGGCGATAACGATTCCCCTACAAAATTATTGATTTCAAAACACAATTATATTGATTTCCCACAATTTCTTTACTTCAAAAAAGCATCACAATGATACTTTGAAGTATTGCTAGGTATCAATAAAACAATGATGGTTTTCCTATGACAATATAGTTGTATCGATGGTAGCTTCCAAAGTATCGATGATGCATCGATTCTTTCGCCTACTCTGTACTGTTTTTTGATATTTTAATGGATCGACATTCTTTCTGAATTCAACTATATAATCTTAGTTTCCTAGAGTAACCATCGAAGAGTAATTAGCATTATAGATATCTTAGATTTGAACGGAACACAATTGTCATAGTACTTTTAAAACTATTTCAACTGAGCACAGTACTTTTGAGGTTATTACTGGATTTGCATGGTATTAGTTTCCATTCCACATGTGTAAGCAACACCCGAAATTGTTTATTTTCTATTGTTTTGTTAAAAGCTAAGCATTGGAATGTAATAAATCTTTGACATGCTTTGGGTAAAGTTTACGATTTCTAAAAAGTTTTACGACGTGAAAAGAACAATATTTTACTTTCTCAAATTTTGTTTTCCATTCCAAACTACGATTTATTGCGTTATTATTTATCTAGTATAATTAATATCTATAAAAAAAATTTTTTATATTACATATGTCTTATAATAATAATGATGCTGCACAATACGATAACTGAAGTGATGAAGTGATCACAAGTCCTTATGCATAATTTCGTTTGACCACACGCCAGTGTCAAATCCTTCAAAATAAACTGGCTGTCTTCCCAAAATTGGCATGCTTAATAAAATCACCCTTTATTTTATTGTATTTCAAATAAAATATATTTAGTTGATTTAAAACTATGTTCGAATGTATGTATGTTCGAATGAGTGGTGGTCAGTGAGTTGTGAAAGGACAACAAAAAGCAAGTTTTATTTTGTCGTGTGCCTGTGTTCCTTTATTTTCAGTGAAGTAAAGTGTGAAGTTCATTGTGGATTAAAAAGAATATTTGCAAAGAGTACTTTGTGAACCATAAGGTAAATTCAAAGTTAATTAATACAAATTTTTATTTAAATTATAAAAATTTTTTTAATCTTTTGTAATGATTTTTGCAGAAACTTCATTCATTCCGGAAGTCTGTTCTTGTTAACGTAATTATGATTTATTAAGAATTCTACTACACCATAGGAGACTCTTTAATAGACAGGTTCAGTTTGTTGATACATTGCATTTTACAATATTTTTGTTTTGTAAACTAAAATTATATACACTTGTAAATGTATAATTTTGCATATAATATAATAATATATATATATATATATATATATATATATATATATATATAGTGTACATCCGACCTTGTTATTTTTACTGACCGTTGTTGAAACATCTGCTACTTTAAAAGCAACAAGAAAGAGTTTAAAATAATTTTGTGCTGTATTGAAAGTGCATAAAGTTGACCCTAAATTAAAAATCCAAATAGGAAAATTCTGACATAAGTCCACCCCTTTCTTTAAATCTGTTGTTTTTGTCCTTGTACGTATAGTGTTTTACTATTGTTGTCTGGACCTTGTTTTACTTGTTATAGTTGAAAAATGTAGAGAAAAGGACGTGTGTGGTTGCACCTTGACAACCGTTGGTTACTCTTCATAACTATTCACAAGAATTGTTAAAAAATTACAAAGTTAATCTGGACCGCATTATACAGACTGCAGTAGTTTACTATAAGCTATATGAAAGGAAATTAAACGATTCTTAATGGGTTTACTTATTTAGCAAAATATGACATTTGATAACTTTGGTTTATTTGGAAGTTCACAATGGAACTAAATACACAATATTGGTATACATAACAAGCGGTTTTAAATTTTCCACTGCTTTGAATTTGTTTCCATTGGAAGCTATATGCCTGATGTCCTTCAGTAGAACGAACGTACGAGGTACAGTGACAAGCGCCTGGACATCACATACCGTCAGGCTTTTTCACTTTTGTTCGTTATTATTGAAAAGTCGTAATTAAACTTTCAGTGGTGTTTAAATTCAATTCGGATTTAATGGTATTTCACAATAAATGTACAAACAGTAGTAAGGCGCTAGTACAAAGATTTCGAGACAAATTGTGAGTTTTTTTAAAAAATTATCGCATAATAAGCTCATTGGATATGGCGCTTTTGACATATTGAGGCTTTCACGATTAATAATTTTGTCGGGTAGAAATTTATTTGACACCCTACATCTCGATTAAAATGACTTTCGCGCATAAGTTATTTTTTTTTTGTAACAAACAGTTTCTTGTTTTTTTTTTATTTAATTTATATGTTAACCTTTACAAGAAATAAAAGAAATTATTTTTTATGATATAAAAAATTTTACAAAAATACATATATTTTTCTTTTCAATTAATTGAATTTTTATTTAAATCAAAGTTTATTATTTCTAATCATCTATATTTTATATACACAAAACAAATTATTTAAAAGTAATATAAATAAAATATTTATTATTCATGAATTAATATTACTGTAGTTCTTTTTCATAATTTATATTTTATTTAAAATTAGTTATAACTGATTTAATAATTTATCACAATTTATTTTTGTTTGCAATTATTTACTTAACTATATACAAAATCGTAAATTAATAATATTTTACAATAATTGTAATCTAAGGCGTATTAGTTAAAACTCTCACTCAGTAATTTTTTCTAATTATAATTTATTATAATTAATATTTTTCGTATATTTTTATTTTACATTTTTTGAATATAATCACAGTTTTACTCTCATTTTTTTAAAAATATATTTAAACTAGTTTAATATATCGGAAGCTACATAAATGTCCTTTTCGTTTCTAAGTTTAATTTCTATTTTCTTTAATTTTTTATTAAATGTAGAATTTAATTTTAATAAAAAAATATTGAAAAATAAACATTTTCCTTGTTTGAAAATAATAATTATAATAAATTAATCATATAAACTTTTAAAAAGTTTTTCTAGCATTATTTTGAATTTAAAATCATTTATTCAAAATAATAGCAATAGAAACTTTTTTTCTAAATATTTTAAACTATTAAACCTTTATAAAGCACCTCAATATATTTTATTTTGACCTATACAAAGAACTATTAGAGAAAGCTATTTTGCACTAAATTTTAGGAACACTAAAACCCTTTAAGGAATTTAAAAATATCTACACTATATTTAATATATTTAATATTGTTTTAAAACCTAGCACCAAAAACTCAAATATCTCATTTTACTTTCCTATCTGACTTTTCCTACCTCTTTATTCCTTGAACTGTTGTTTATCATTCAATTCTGTTTTAATGCCATTAACGCCGCTCGCATTAAAAGCATTCACATTTCCAAAAATAGAAGCACTCTGGGGTAATATTCCAGAGTTGGCACCCAACATACTTGCCATATTAGCAAGGTTAGCTGCAGCCATACCAGCAGGATAGAGATTTTGATAGAATAATGGATTTTGGAGCTGGAAGAGTGCCATTAAATGCGTTAACTGAAAGTTGGGAGCGCTGAGATCCTGCGATTGAAGACTTTGGGCTGCAGCGGCTGCTAAGGCGGGATTAAAATTTGGTAAAAACGGTGCAAATAAATTTGCTGAAAGTGGGTTCGTTAATGTTGAAGAAGAAAACGGTTGATCAGGAATTTGTTGATCGGATTCCGTTTTAACACGTTTGACGTCTTTTGTATCAGTTTTTGGTAATTGCTGAAAGAAAATATCAAAACGAAAATTTATAAACGATATGTTAATAATAAAGTATGATATTAAATAATAAATAAATGATAATAAAGTAAATTACGTTTCTTAAAACATATTCAAAAACAAATCTAAACAAAAATTTATGCCCATATCAAATTACTTTTTTTCTTTCTTATTTTTTATATATTTTATAATCGCAGTTTTTAAACAAACATTAAATTCAATAAAACTAAAATGATTTGATTTTCACTTACAATTTTCTTTGGTGGACGTCCACGTTTACGTGCAAGGAATTGCTCAGCAGAAAGTGAGGACAGTGGAGTGGACACATTTGTGCATAACAATGGCTTAGCTGGTTCTTCTTCACTGATATCCTTATTCTTTTTGAAGTTCTGATAGGCTTGTTCACCATCCAAACGTTCATGTTTGCGTTTATGACTAATTATTTGATTGCTGTTTTGCAGCACATATGAGCAGTTTTCGCGAACGCAGTGTATATGATTGCAGACTGAAGAAAACTTACAACCTTTAAAAGGACAACTTTCGGTTTTAAGAATTTTCTTAAAACCATCTTGTATTAACTGTGAGTCTTTCAAATGGTAAGTTTTATGTTTTTCTATAAAATCGGTCAAAATAATTATATTAATAATCTTTAATTACAAGCATAAAGGATTCTGTCAACTACTTACCCATATCAGCTTTATTTTTAAAAGTGTGGTTGCAACCCTCACGACAGCAGTGATAATGCGATATTTTCTTACCGAAAAATGGGCAATCTTCAATTCTGCAATTTTCGTGTGCACGAAATCTGCGAAAACCTTCTTGGACAATTTCTGAATTTTTGCGATGGAAATTCGCATGCATCTGCACATCACTGGTGCTAACATAGACCTTTGTGCAATCATCAAATACACAATGATAATGTGTTTGTTTATAGTTATAAACGCAACCGGCGCCATATGCTAATGAACAATTATCTGATGTGGAGAAACGTGCAAATCCCAGCAATAAACTTTCTTTGCGTTTCTTGTGCCATTTTAAATGACGAATAATATCATCTTTCTTACTAAGAGTTTTGCTCTCACAAGGTTCTTCATGGCAGTGAAAGTGTTCTCTCAAATTTTCCTGCTGGCACTGTATGTTACCACATTCCAAGTACGACGATACTTTCTTTAAATTTTTAAGATTCTCCTCATTTTGTAGGAAAGCATCTAAAGTGGTAATAGCGCTAAGACTGGCAATACCGCTAGTAGCAAACGTTGACTGTGAGGACTCGAACGTATTCGCGGTTAACTGCTCACTTGAGGGTGGAGTTAATATCGCATTCGCAAGACCTATTGGCGTCACATTTGAGTCTTCATTTTCAACTGTAGTTTGTCTGTAAATTGTAAAAGATTTCTGCAACGAGTTTGAAGAATCTGCAAAACGTTTTGTAGGAGTGTCGGGCTGAAAAAAGAATTTATACAAATAACAATAATTATATAAGAAATTATATATAAAATATAGCTAATGAATTAATCTTACAGGAAAGTTGAAAAACATCTTTTCTTAATTCAAAAATTGTATTTCTTTTGTCAATAATATTAAAAAATATCAACTACTGTGATATAAGTTCAAGAATATACTGAAATCAAACATTCTTGATGAAGTATGCAAACCTAATTTTTAGTTTATAAATAATAAACATTCAATTAGCTGCCCTTTATAAGCTAAACATTACTATTGTATTTTATGACAACCCACGCTTTCGAGAAAAAACTTCAATTTTAATTATTTTTCTTTGAGTGGAGAACATTAATATGACAATGTCATTGAAATTGTTTTGATTTTTCTCGTTAAAGCAAAAAATTATTCAGTTTTATTTTATAAACAAAACACGAATCAAGCATGAACTGATTTAAGTCCTACAGCACAACAGCACGTCTAGTATTGAAAGTGTATTCACAAGATACAAAGTAAGCGCAGGAAAAATACACTTTCTGCAGAATTTTTAAAAGCTGACCGACCAAATTTTTAGCAATAAAATTTTTATTTACTCAAAAATATCTTTCCGTTTTTTAATAGAAAGATACTTTGTTGTGCACAGCTGCATGCTTGCTAATGACGAGCTTAGTTTGTTTTCTGTATATATCATTTTACGGATTATGTAATATACTTATGTATTAGTAAACAAAACGTTGAAAAAATTTAATTTATATTGAATACTTTGAATGATTTTTAAAAAATTATTCCTTAACTTTTTTATTAAGTTAGAAAATAAAAAATCTTTATAAACAAAATATTTTCCAGAGATGCGACGCAGATAGTATTTGTAAGTCCAATCTTTAAATGGAGAAAGTTTGGGTGGTTTACCAAAATCAATCGAACAATGAAATAAAATAAAAATTTTCCTACCTATAAATTTAGTTAGATTAGGTTAGGTTAATCTTCCTGAATATAATACATTTGGTTAAGAGGATAACCAAAGTCTAAAAGACAGTTTTTAAAACTATTGCAAGTCCAATATTCATTAATTTTAAAATTAATCCTAAAACAAAACCTGGTTTTTATTTTACCAAGTACATTGCTAACGATGTTCATAACATCCAAAATAAGGTGGCGATGTCTAACAATAGTTCAAATTTAATAGAATCTTTAACTGATAGCTGAGTCAATCTTGTATCAGAGAGAAAATTTACGTTGTTATCATTTAACAATTTTAAATCTATATTCAAATCAGTATCCATTGCTTTCATTTAGATTTATATAGAATATATACTTATTTAAAACTCAAAACTGAGATAGAAACATTCATGTGTCGAAATAAAAGTAAGTGCATGGGAGCGAATGTTACATGTAATCTCAAATATTAATTATTATATTTGTTTTTTTAAAAAATTTTTAAAAATTATTTTGACCAAAAATGGAACTAAATTTAAGATTGAATATTTTATTTTATTTTATTGTATTAAAAAATTTTTTTCAAATGTAAAGCACATTGGATACTTATATGTTGCACATAGCCATATAATGCTACTCTTCTATTGATTTCCTGATGTACTGATCATTTTGTATGCAAACTGCACTTCACTGTGACGAAATAATGACAAAAAATTCAATACAATTAAAAAAATATTGATGTATATATATTTATCACATAGATGATTATTTTTTGTTACTTGAACTTATGATAAACAATATAAGATACAAAATTTCAGTTCAAGATTCTTATGAATATACACTGAATATTATATAAAATAATATGTTACTATCAATTAACTAAAAATATTAATAAACATTAAATTTTTTTAAATTATTATTGAAACGTATTTTTCCAATTAAGATTTTCTGAATGAAGTATATAGATCTATTGCAAAGAGTACAAAATCAAAATTTATTTAAAAAAATTTCGATGTATATCTCTTTTTCCTTTAAAGAATAAAAATTATATTATGTGCTGTATACTTAAAAACAGATGTATAATTACCAGCAATTTTTATAAGAAATTATATATTTTAAATTAACTTTTTCCATATCTATCCCCTTATCAACATTTTAAACCATCTGGTAAAATTTAAGCTAAGTCTTTCTATAAAGATACCATAAATGTTATCTGATTAATAATAATTATATTAATTTTTATGTATCTAACAATCTATCACTGTTTAATTTTTTTTGTTAAATAAATTAAATCAAAAAGTGACCCGAAATTATCTATTTATCCAAAATAAACTGCATTTCTTTCTATTGGATACACACATAAGTGTCTACATAAGTTTCTACATTATTCAATTGTCAATTGAACAAACTCTCGTAAAAACATGGTTTTTCTTCAAACAAATTAATCGTTCTTTATTTCATTTAAAGTCTATTAAAAAATTTATATTAAATGATTAAAGTTAATACCTAAATACCTTAACTTTTTATTTAACTTTTAATTAATGTTTAACTTTTTAAAAGGGAAACAGAGAGAGCAATAAAGAGAGAGAGAGAGAAAGATTGACAAAGAGGAGGATTTTAAACTTCTAAACAATACACCTCTTTATTAGCTCATATGTATATACTTCCCGCCTGGAGAATAAAACTAAAAGACTTGAAAATGTTGGTGATTTAAATCTAGTAAAAAGTGTAAATATATTTTACCATTGGACCAATTATTACTTTCTACCTAGTTTTAAATTGTTCATATAACTTTAATCAATGTAAAGTTTATATAAATAATCAATGCAGTTGACTTTGTTATTTAAACGATATATACTTTATATAAGTTCCTAATAGTTTTTATTATTTTAGTAATAGTAGTAGTACTTCTGTTAACATTGATAGTTTTGTTAATAGCTCTCATTGCTTTATTTACCACAAGCTACAAATTGGTTGGTTATTAAATCTGAGGAAACAACATTATCTTCTATGTGAAATTTTTATAATCAATAAACTCATATCAGATAGCATCTCTTAGGCCAAATGTGACTTTACGATTTACTGAGATGATACGAGTGATCACTGCTAGCCTATAAAAGCGTTGAGATTCATATCAATATCTTCACTTATAAAAAAGATTTTATGCATTGCATATATAGCTCATAATGGAATTTTTTTAAAAGAGTTAAAATAATATGTCCAGAATCATCACCTATTAGTTACATATACATTAATTCGAGTACTATTTGAACCAACTATAAATCAATACTCTAATTTTGATATACTTATAAACAATACTAATGTAATATCTATAAAATTATTTATAAAATTAGATTATTAGTAGGATTTTGACTGGAGGTAAGCATAATTTAACAGGAATAAATAATGTGAACATAAAGTAATTATATGACGTAAAATAAGGACAAGAAAAATTGGTAACAATTCTTTATCAATTACTTTGAAAAAAATCAAATAACATTTTAAACCATAATAACATAATATTTATAAAATCATTTGAATATTAAATGATTAATTTGTAGGATTTTAACTGGAGATAAGAACAATATATTTGACAAAAATAAATTTACAAGCATGAAATATTTATCTGAGGTAAAATAAAGGAAACAATACCCGCTATATATATTTTATGAATATTTAAAAAAATAAAAACATGTTTACAAATATTGTATTAAGATCAATTAAATATATTGATTAAAAATTTATTTAACAAGTTTGATTCTATAGGACTTTATGCATACACATCGCGTTTTCTCATTAGTAAATTTATATAAAATATAATACATACGATTATTATAGTAAAAAACTTACCAAGCATGTAGAGTCCAGTGAATCACTCGTACTCTCCAGTGGGTGCACACCTGAACTCAACAACAATTTTGCAGAATTTTCACTACTTGCATTTGTACTGGCATTACCAGATGAACTGAGTAAACTTGACAAAGGTTTTTCATCCTCATCATCGTCTTCATCATCATCACCATCACCATCACCGTCATCATCATCGTCATCAGATTTGGTAGCTGTCAACCGGTCTTTTGTTTCGCAAGCATACTGTTCAGCTAAAATTTGTTCATCTGTGCCGCTCTGCGTGACCTCATCATCCACAACATCGCCTGCGGTTTTAACGCTTTCACCTACCGTTGAAATTTCCTGCGTATAGGAACTTTTCTCCGTTGGTGTCGATGTCACTGTGGAGGATTGAATAAAATTCTTTGCTAAAATTTGTGAACTATTCAAGGGGATATTGGTTTGAGCAAAATTATTACTTATGCTGTTGCTGCTTAAGCAATTTGCTGCCAGTGACAGTGTTTGGGACGCTTGTTGCTGGTTAGCAGACAATGCCGTCGTCAACAACATGGAATTTGGCGTTATTGTTGGTGTTAGCAATAAATTTGTTGACGGCGTACTTGTTGGTAGTGGTGTCTGCTGCTGCGTCATTTGCGTTGCCATTGGCGGTAAATTGTTAAACAGCAACTGTTGGATACTTGGGACTAATAAAGCGGATGAAGTGGGGCTAAAATTACTATTGGGACTACAACTACTGCTACTACTACAGTTGGTGTTTTGCGAATTATTGCGTTTAAGCGTTCTTGTGTTTGGTTGCTCTTCCTTATTTGGTGCTGTTGCGGTTATTGTGGATGCTGTTGTGGTACTGCTGATAATATCCTTTGAGAAGTGTTGTTGCTGCTGTTGTTGAATTTGAGTTTGTTGCTGTTGTTGTTGCAATAAGTTCATCATATATAATTGCATTAACATTTCCATTTGTGTAGACATTTTGTAATTTTTTATTTTATAAACAAACTCAAAATCGAATAATACAACACTTTTTGTTTATTTAATATTTTTAAAATATATATTTCAATATTTTTTTTATTTTTTTTTTTTTTGGGTACTTATACAACACACACAATTATTTTTATAATTCAAGGAATATTTTCAAATTAAAATAAATTAAACAACAAGGCACCAAACCAGAAAATTCATTTATAAATTTTTAAATAATTTTTTTGTTTTCACAAATTCGCTTAAATATATTTCTTCATATAATTTTTTTGTGTTTAAATTTTCTTTAAGAAAATTTCGTTTCTTGATTTTGTTCTTAAATTTAGTAATTTCTGCGCGATCAATTTTTTAACAGTCAAGCTCGGCTTCTAAGCGCAAACTGATTCAACTCTTCCGTTGTCGTCTGCTATTATAGAAAAATAATAAAAAGGAAAAGTCTGCTGCTTTCTTTTAAGATGAATGAATTAAAAAACAAATGTAATCCTCAACCCTCTCCCTAAAAAATAAATATTACCAAAAATTAGGCAATTCGCTCTCTTCAATTTTTAGTGAAGAATCTCGGCCAAACTCTCTTAAAAAATTGGTGCGACGTTAAAGGGATCGGCTTCGCATTTTAGCTTACATAATTTTTTACATAACTGTTACTCTTTCCCTTATGCTGTGATCCTATAAGCAGTAGTGGTTGAATCAGCACAATTTTTTAACAGTAGAATCATCCCTTCGGCTCACTTTTTAACAATTTTTTAAAAACAACTCTTCGTCGTTCTATTGCATAAAACTGGAATATCAGGAAAAATTTCCTTTATCACAGTTTTTTCGTTGAGTTCTCAATGTATTTCCACCAATAAAATTTAATAAATGTAAATATTTTGTCAAAATTCGCCAATTTTAGGTAAAAAAGGAAACATATGACCAACGACAACAAAACAATTTCCCCTTCTAATGGCCTATGAACTGTTATGTTATGTAAAGGAATTTGTATTTTGTCTCATCATATGTTATATATTGTATTATATAATTACGTTAAGTATTTGTGTATATTTGTATGAAATATATGTTTTGTAATATATAAAAAATGCAACTAAAATAAAACCACTTTAAATAGAAAAAGGGTTTAACAATAGAATATATTTTTCATAGATTGAGATATTTTCATACGATTACTTCGGTTTATAAAAACTAACATACTATGCTGAGTCAGCTGTTTCTAATAATAATATGTTAAATGAAAAAAATGTTTAAATATTTCTTCACGATATAAGTTTATCTTTCTAGAAAGGAAAATTAATCTCTAGTAAAATAGATCGTTACTTCTCAACAGAGCAAGTTAAGTGCGCTGTACTGAAAGTACTCAAAACGCCACACCTCCCTCCTTTTCTCTAAGACAACTAATTAGCGTGAGGCAACTCGACATTGAGGAGCATTATGAAAAAGAACTGTTCTAAAAAGTTCTTAAAAGAATAAGTTAGCAACAAAAAAAAGACAACTATGACAGTATGCGAAAACATCTATCTATTACCATCCCCTTCCCTTCCCTTCATTTTTTTAAGATCCCTAATTCACTTGAAGCGGTGTAAAACTGCAGTTCTTAAAAGAACAAGTTAGATAAACTGCAATTAGGATAACATAAGTCAATCATGAGCTGTAATAGTACATAGCTGCATTAACCTTCATCTTTGTGACTTATAATCACTATTTGCCATAGGAATCAATTTTTAAAAAAAATTTATGTCTCTTCCAGAGAATGCTAAAAGCACATACATATTGCTGAATATGAAGGAGTACGTATAAATATTACAGGGGTTGGCGATGGAAGCTCGCAGTGGGCAGAGCCCCTAGTTGAATTTGGAGAAATGTTAAATGAAAAAATTTTAAATATTTATTAGTAAAGCAAAAAAAAATTTATAACAATTCTTCTTTAAATACGATATCTATTTGTATACATAAATAGAATAGAAGTGAACGAAAAGTAAATATACGATAACTGGGAAACCTGCTCTATCATAATGACATCAAAAATGTACGACTTCACATAATACTTTTTTTATAATATACAGATTATTATTCTCTAAATTTCTAATTTTGTCAAAAGGATAAATAATATTGAATTATGTTGTCACTTATTATTTAAAGCAGGGCTGTCCAGACCAGATGAAATCGCGGATCAATACTGTACAGATTGGAGGACCGCAGAAACAAATACATACGTTCATAGTTGTTTTCGATAAAAATAAAAATTCGGTTATAAATGTTAAATAAAAATTCGGTTATAAATGTTAAATTTAGTTTTATTAATTTATAAATTTATCTTCATTTATTTGGTATAACATAAAAATAAAATAATTTAGTTTTACCAGTGCACCAAAAGAAAATTTGAGTAATTGTGGTAGATTAAAAACATGAGGCCGGCAGCACAAATATTAGCCGCAGGCCGCTTTGGACAGCTCTGATTTAAAGAGCTATTTAAGAAAGCAGCAGATTTTAATTTTGTAATCTTCATGGCAGCTGCAAAAAAAAGCGTTCATTTTAATTAATGCAAAAATTTTAATTTCTTAAATTCTTAAAATTTAAACAAAATATGTCAAGAAAATTTTAAAAACAAAATCTGCATAACAAGCAAAACAGAAAGTGGTGCATATTTTTAAATACAAAATTGCAAAATTCATACAAATAAAATCATTCACATTGCAAAAATATAAAAAATTAGCATATTTAACTCTGACAATACACCAAACTTAACTTAAAAGATTTCAAAATTTCTCTAATAAAATATCAACCCTACGCATCACAATAAATCGTCAAAAAGAACAGGAAATGACGTGTCATTTCCGATTGCCTTTTAGGGTTGATCGGAAAAATTTGCATAAATTACTTTTGACTGAACTTTGCAGTGCGACCTGATCCATAAAATCCTGCGCAATGCATTATCATAAATTTAGCAAAGTCGACTTTAACAAATCAACTGTGTCGATTGAGGAAATCTGTTAGCCAGTGTTATGCAAATGACCTGTCGAACGAGGCGATCGAGTTACGAGGCTCGGAATTGGAAAAAGGAGAGCGTGCCAACAATAAAGGATGTACGCAGGGTGCAATTTGTAAATAAAATTTATGCAAATTTAAGGTAGTTGCAGCTTTTATTCTACACATTCAATATTATTGCTTATGACCTGAAATGCTACTTATAAATACGGTCGTCTCCCCTTGCATTGATTTAATATTGAATTTCTAGATTTGTTTATCGATTTTTCGTACGAATTCGAATTTCCAATTTCAATAAAACTAACAATGACTTTTCTAATATTTAAAAAAATATTTTGTTTTCATTTAAGGTAAGCCTACAATATCTCTAAAACATTTAATTTTCCATCCGTTTAAAAACCATAAATATAGCACGCCATTTTTTATGGACATTACCATCATTGAATTAATAACGTCTGCAGATGTGTATTCCCACTGTTTCAATTTATATCTAACAGTTAGCAGTGAAATGCAATGAATATAGAAAAGATACTTATTGCTTCGTTTATTTTGTATTTTGCAATATTTGTTTTCTTAGTTTCATTGGCTAGTTGCTAAATTTTCCCTGGTACTACTTTTCAACTGGTACTTTTTATTTATAAATAATATTTTGCATTTTACTATATATATTAAACTGTATACATACGTACACTTAAAAAGATATTCTATACATGCAGATATCATATCAAACACTCTGTCATAGACTTCAATATACTTTGGAAAAAAATGCTTATAAATAAAGCGGACATTTCTAAAACATCATGTATAGACCAGACTTTAAAAATAATTCGTATAATAGTATAAATGACTCCACCCGATATGTTTAATGCGATAAAGGCTACAGATTTCCTTAACGCTTAGCTAACAAAGTATTCAAACAAATAAATTGATATACATATAATGATCTGGAGTTTCCTTATGATATACCATAGACCAATGCACCAAATACTTGATGTCTTGACCATATTCGACTACAAAGGCATCTTGGAAAATATTTTTGTGATATTTTTATATGATAAAAAATTTATGCTTAGCATAGGATAGGATTTTTAGTAGGACAGCGGTCCATATCATATGGCATTTTGATCCCAAGTTAGTAAGATTTGGTTTTGCTACAGCAATATGTTAATGTGTTAAGTAATTTTAATGTGTTAAGTAATTCGGTCTCCTAATTTTCATTAAGTATGCAAAGTATTCGAAATTTATAATTTGAAAAGCATTGGTAAAAGAGTCGTTTCTAAAAAGCATATCCGAAAATTCTGAAGGATTTGAATGGCATACCTTAATTGAAAATGGGATTGGGATTAGACTAAGAAAAATATATAGATTGGGTCATATGCTGACGTAGTTGTATTGCACTTGTTGGTGCCCTTTTTTAAATTGACATCGCCAGCAAAATAAGTGTT
Source organism: Teleopsis dalmanni (assembly GCF_002237135.1). Lineage (NCBI taxonomy): Eukaryota > Metazoa > Arthropoda > Insecta > Diptera > Diopsidae > Teleopsis > Teleopsis dalmanni. Next base: position 157,703,931 of record NC_051847.1, on the reverse strand, counting down.
GATTGATTGATAATGTTTCTTAAGTTTCAGTGTCGAATCAAGAGAGGGATTTGGATACAGAAGTATAGTGAATAATAACAGACATGGATCTAATGGATCTAACTATATTTGCTAAGTTACATGAGATAATGTGAAAGATATATTAACAATTATATAAAATATCATTTGACTAACCTTATATATCTTAACGAAGTTTGACATTTTTGCAATATGGTTTTAAAAAATTATTTTATACATTTCTCATATTTATTTTAGAGAATAGAAGGCAAAACGTTACAACAGATTTCGGCTTTAAATCCTTTTGTCGACTGTCATAACACAGGTATTAAGAATTTTTTTTATTTTAAATTTAATTGAAGATGTGCCATTTTTCAGAGATCATCAAATATTTTTTTTGTCTATTTTAATTAAATTGAAAATATAAAGGGTTGCAGTGACTAACTTCGTTATGTTGATATTTTTGCAACCCTTGAGACACACTGTATTCATTATTATTATCATTATTATATCTTATATTCTTTTTAATAGTATAGAAAATTAAAATCGTAATTAATCCATTGTTGACTTAAAGATACTCTATTATCTAATATTAGTTTGGTATAAGAAATGACATTTCCAAACTATAAACAAAATGTTAGAAATTGAAAATAAATGTTAGATTAATCTTACAAACGAAACCGTTACAGATTTTTCAAAGTAATTGATAATTGTGTAAGATAATTCCATAAAATAAAAGTTAAGCTTGGTTAGGTTATGCTGACGATCCAAAACGTTCTACCTAAGAATAAGGCACCTAAAAATTAAAGCGGCGCTGCGCATGCTTTGGACAAAAAAAAAGGTGATGTAAAGCACTTTCATCGTCCTGTCCACAACAACAACAGGAATGAAATAAAAAGAAGATGCAATCTTCTGTCATGGTTTCCTAATTTGCTATAAAAAAAAGCAAAACTAAAGTAATATTTTATTGCTTTTAATTTTATACAGAGAAAGAATTAATATTTGTTAGTATTAATTAGCAACTGTTAGCAATTATTGTCACAATCTTTGGCTTAAGTAATAAGGTTATGAAAAATATTTTAGACCCACTGCAAATCATATATTTAGAAAATATAAAATTAAAGTTTTCCGTATTTTGTAATACAATTAAAATTTATTTTATGATATGATTTGGAAGATACAGTATGACAGTCAAAATTTCCCCTTCTATTGTTTTGTCAAGGACTTAATTGAATTTATTTATATAAAACGTTTACTTACATATAATATCTGTCAAAATACTGTCAAAAAGAAAAAGTTTAGGAGTTCGATTTTTAGCCTTCGTTCACATTAAGTTAGTAAAATAGTTTTAGACAAATATTTTTTCAATTATTGATATCGAAACTAATTTCGTGCAAATATTTTTAGATATTTATGTAAATTTACATATTGCATAAATTTTTTAACGAAACTAATTTACATAATTTTGACATTTGGCACATTTTTGGCTTGTGCCAATGTTATGCAAATTTTGATCGGCCCCTGTCACAAAAATGAACCGTGAGAAATACTGATGTAAAAAGTAAAATTGATAAATTTGAATAAATTTTGGTTTTTAAATATTTACCAATAGTTTTAAGGACTTAGAGTTTAATACCACAACACCATCGGGCAAATTATTCCAAATAGTCAAATAGTCCAAATCAATCTAAGGACGTGTGCGAGTTAGGCTAAGTTGTGTTCTAAATGAGAGAAATTCTAAGTTGTGCCAATAATGTAGGGATGTGTTGATACGTGTTGATAAATGTCTTAATGTGTGCAGTGCAAAAAATCCAAAAATCTCCCATTTGGACTACCATCAACTTTGCCTAACTCGCACACGTACTAAGTATTTACCAAGAGCAATAGTATTCATATAAAATGAGTATTAGAAATAGTGAATAAATTTTCGTACATATATATTTATATTTTTTATTATGATTTCGTTCTAATATAAACAAAGCAAGTGAATTTATTAATAAAACTTTCACAGCAAATTAACAAAATTCCAGAAAAATGTATGAACCTAAAAGTCAAGTACGACTTTGGGTCAGTTGGTTAAGGTGCGCTGACTCTGTGCTTTAAATTTGGCAGAGCAGGAGTTCGATTCCTGGTATTTGCAGACTCAAAAAATTATTTACGAATAATTAAATACAAGAAATTTTTCCAAGACCACTGATGATGGGTATTTGGCAATACTCGAAACAGCTTTAGCCAAAAATTCAATTAATTTAAATAATATAAAATGAATTTTTGTTGTTGTGGTTCATTACTGTTAGAAATATCTCTTTAGCAAATATTTTAGAATATACTTTTAATTCATTTTGACGACTTCAATAAATCGTTTCCTTGATATACGATGCTTTAGCTGTGGATTTATGTCATTCCAACTAATGATTTATTATTAGTGGAATTAAAAGTAAAATGAAAAATGTTTAATTTATTTCAAGTTATAATGCCTAATTTATGTAGTAAAAAATTCTTTTTTACTTTTAATAAATCTAGGTTAGCTTAGAACGTGTTTGTTATTAATACAAGTATGAATACCTTCATTTGAAACTAGCTTCAGTCCGCCTGCCAAAATACGCCACTATTGAAATTGTTGATGAATGATTCACATTTAACGGGATTCACATTTAAAAATTATATGTCATTAGTATACCCAAAATTCTTTTTATCCTATAAAAATCGCATGAAAAACATTTTACAAAATTATCAAATATGAACTAAAACTCACTATTTTATTCAAATGTAGTCATAAGTATATACTTAAATATCTATTCAGTTATTATAATGAACAGTTTAATACCTGCATAGTATAAATACAAAAACTCATCAGAGTATTTTAATTTCATATCATTTCTTATTTCGCATATTTGCAGTTTTTTATTTTTCCTTCCTCTTCGATTGTTCGATATTAAATAACAGTTTGGTCCAATACTGTCAAAAAAATTAATTATTTTTTTTACTAATGATTCACTCGCTGAATTTCTTTTGTAGCTATTTTTAAAAAAAATATAACCACCAAATCTTCGCACATTTGATGATACCTATCAATTTAAACAATCTTTTCTTCATCAAAGGGATGCACTTTTTGCAATCTTTGAACTGTTACCCGATTTTATTTATTTTGCAGTATGCATATTTAAGTTCATATCCTCTTCCTTGATAAAAATTCATTCTAACCCTTTTCCTAAGCTACCACTTCCGCAAGAGCCTTGAAGAACATACAACAAGATGGATATCATCAAATTATTACAGTTATCTATAAAAGATGTTAGATTAACAATAGTATCAATCATATCTATCGAAGAGAGATGCTGCAACTTCATTATTACATTTTTCTGTTAAAATATCGGTAAACATGTTTTTTTAAAAATGTGTGTAGAGGATTTAATGTAAAATATATCACACAAAAGGCAGTAAAAGTATTTTCCCATATTTCGCCTAAAAGGCGTAAAATATTACACAGAATAAAAGCTGTGTAATTTTTCTATAAATAACGCAATTTTTTGGATTTATTTGAGAAATAAAGTAACTTGAAACTTTATGACAACCCTTCCCTCTAGTGTATTTCCTTTTTGTGGTAACAACTGGAAGAACGATACATTGTTAACGAGAAAATCACTAATCACGTTGGAAAAGGCGTTATATAAATGAGCTATTAAAATATCCAATTTCAAATGCCATCGCTAACCATTTAGATAAGCAAGTGCAAAATGTTGGGAATTATGCTACTGAGCAACAATATAACCTGTTGAATTAATAAACAATTACATATATAAGGAAATTTCAACTCAAATCAGGAAATGAAATACGAATCTTATTTAAAAAGAAATGATATTTCGTGATCCTTTACTCATAAGTAATATACTAGGAAAAGATCAGTGTAGGCATTAAATACTAATAAAACATATTAGTCGTATGTCATTGTTAAGTATGCCCTCCTATACAAATATCTATTATATTGCTTATCTTAAAATTTTTGTATTATTGAATTTTATATTTTTAAATTACATTTTTAAAATTTTTTATAATTACTAAACAAGTATTTCTCTTCTATATTTAATATTAATTAAATACTTTTTAAATAGTTTCTTTCTTTCTGATTATTGAATATGTAAGCCTTTCTGCTATGTGGAAATACAATCAATATTCACAATATTCACTATCAATAGAATAAACTGTTATAAAAATATAATTTAGAAAATAAATTCATTATTATTTTACACTTCAAACAAACCAGAATTCTTATTTTTTTTTGTCAACTTTCGTTGTAAAAAATATAATTCGGATAATATTGCAACGTACCCACCCTCACGAAGGTTTCATACGTAAATGACAACTTTTTTTTTTGTGGTAGATGGTATGCATCGAAAGCCACAGTGGAAGACTTGAACCTTTTAAAACCACCTCTTAGGAATCTTCTTCTAAATGCCTTGTCCGCTACAAACGTTGGGTGACATGATTGATATTTTTGTTTTGTCCACAGCTTAACGAAAACGCGATCTTGTATATAGATTCTTAAACCACGATGTCTTTTATCATCCAGGGCCGCGTCTTCCTTCAGTTTATGGCGCAAGGTTTGGATGAAGTTTGCGATTAGGTTGCTGGAGATGAAGATGTCAGGTGAAGATTGTGTAGCCGGGTGAGGTACGTTCGAGCGAGTGAAAGGAGGTACTCGTCAATGCGAGTAATTTTGGCTAAGTCGTAAACGTCAGTGTTGAAAAAGTGCTTGCCGTCAAGTTTCCGCTTTTCATTGGTCCAATCGCAAAAAAGCTTGCGCTCGAAAAGATGGATTCTTTCCATCTGGGTATTATACCTAAACTGAGTGTTGATGATGGTGTAATCAACGTGAAAGATGAAGTTGTGCCGGGTACTTTAGCTTGGACGCAAATCGAATGGAGTATTATCAAGCTTTAGGTTGATGTCAGAGTCATCAAAGCTACTGGTGTGATTTCACCTTAGGCCTTTAAGAGCTATGGCTGAGATCTTGATGGGGTTGAGCTTAATCTTCTTATATAGAATTAGTAATTAATTAGTAATTAGTTTTAAGGAAGCACAATAATTATATAGATAATTATGGATAAAGTTAAAAAATTGGAATCAACGTAAAACTGTTAATTGATAATACAAATGAATTTCATTGTACTATATGTCTAGACGTTGCGGAAAACCCAATAATAAAACCCAACAATGTATTATCCATTGGTTACAAGAAAGTAAAACGTGTCCTATTTATCGGGAGAAAATAGGTTTGCGAAAACTAAAAATCATGGACAGACAACTACGTATGAAATACAGAAGTTTACGTATAAACTGCCCATACGATAAATGTGGGAAATCAATGTATTTAAGAAATGTCAAAACTCATTTCGAAGTATGCAAATGGAAGCACATTTAATTTATTTATTACTTTTTGCAAAAATTGTAACTATATTATGATGATACAGGATTTAAAACGCAGATGGAAATAAAAAGGTACTGCATCGGCGGTCAGTGAGCAACTCATTTTTTTATATTGTATCTGAAACCGTTATAGAATAATTATTCAAACGTCTTAACTATTGACATATGTATATACAGTGGCTCACAGCTTATTTCGTGCAAGCAATATTTTTGTATATTTAGTCGTGAAAATCCAAAATTTTGTTCCAAATAAAAAATTTTAAATATGCAACTTTAAAGATTGTTTAGTTTTTATTATAAAACAAAAAAAAATTTAGCAAAAATATCAATATTCAAGAAGTTAAGTGAACAAAAACAAACGTACACCAAATTCTGACCTCACAGCTTATTTCGTGCAATACATTTTTTTGTAGAAAATTAATAATTTTTGGCATAAAAAAGTGAATTTTAGTATTTAGTGGGATAGTCCTTTTGTTTAATTACTGCCTCCAACCTTGAACGCATTGAAATAACTAATTTTTGAGTATATTCCACTGACATTTTTTGCCATTCCAATTTTAAAGCAGCTTTCATACTTTCCTTGCTATAAATGTTATGTTTTCTTATGTTAGTTTCCAGAATATGCCATAAATTTGCTATGACACTAAAGTCAGGTGATTGTGGAGGTGTTTGGATGATGTGTGGATAATTCCCAACAAGCCAAGTCTGCACAAGACCCGACTTGTGCTTCAGATCGTTATCCTGGTAAAAACAGAAATTGTTAATTATGCCTAAATATTCGGCACTTTTATGCAAATTTTGCTTTAAAATATTAAGATACACTTCTTTATCCATTGTTGATTCTATAAATTGTAGATTACCTACTCCTGCCGCTGATTTACACCCCAATACTATCACATGCCTGCCGACGGTTTCGCATGCAGTTTACCAAACACCACCTGTACAAGAATAGTTCTTTCTGAAACGCAGTATTTTTTGTCAATTAGAGTAAATTTAATCTCTACGCTTCAGATGGTAAATCATATGTGAAATACTATTAAAAATACGCCAAATATATCATATACTAAGCTCCAAAAAGAAAATTTATATGGCACAGTTAAACACAGTGGAAAGCATGTGATAGTATTGGGGTGTAAATCAGCGGCAGGAGTAGGTAATCTACAATTTATAGAATCAACAATGGATAAAGAAGTGTATCTTAATATTTTAAAGCAAAATTTGCATAAAAGTGCCGAATATTTAGGCATAATTAACAATTTCTGTTTTTACCAGGATAACGATCTGAAGCACAAGACGGGTCTTGTGCAGACTTGGCTTGTTGGGAATTGTCCACAGATCATCCAAACACCTCCCCAATCACCTGACTTTAGTGTCATAGCAAATTTATGGCATATTCTGGAAACTAACATAAGAAAACATAACATTTATAGCAAGGAAAGTATGAAAGCTGCTTTAAAATTGGAATGGCAGAAAATGTCAGTGGAATATACTCAAAAATTAGTTATTTCAATGCGTTCAAGGTTGGAGGCAGTAATTAAACAAAAGGACTATCCCACTAAATACTAAAATTCACTTTTTTATGCCAAAAATTATTAATTTTCTACAAAAAAATGTATTGCACGAAATAAGCTGTGAGGTCAGAATTTGGTGTACGTTTGTTTTTGTTCACTTAACTTCTTGAATATTGATATTTTTGCTAAATTTTTTTTTGTTTTATAATAAAAACTAAACAATCTTTAAAGTTGCATATTTAAAATTTTTTATTTGGAACAAAATTTTGGATTTTCACGACTAAATATACAAAAATATTGCTTGCACGAAATAAGCTGTGAGCCACTGTATGTATGTATGTACAATGTACATATTATATTGATCTACATACTTTTTTCTTACGAACTTTTCCTAAAATACGACCTTAACACATTTAAGTCATTTAAGTTTAATGGTATATTTGTGAACTATAAAATATTTTCTGATTATCTCGTAATATCTTTTCATTCAAATCTGAACATTTTTAAATAAAAGGTTATTTCTGAAATTGACCCATACCTATAACTGTCAACACAAGTCTTTTATACAAAAATGTATAATATGCATAATCGCATTACTAAAATAAATGGCCAAATTTTTCACGGCTTTAAACTCCCAAAAATGATTACAAAGGATATCATAAAAAAAATATTTTATGAAAATATAAAAATACTACAAAAAAAAAAATATGTGACAAATGAATGAGGTTTTCTTCATTAGATTATTTAGATGAAGAAGAATAATAAGTCCTACTTTTTACCTTTTGAAAAGCAAAATTAAAATCACCCCAAAATTTGCAATGCAACTAGCAATGTTCCTTTTTAACCTAATGTAAATTGCATTCAAAGTGCAGCTAACTTCTAAGGATTCTGCAATCGATCGTTGCCTTCATTTAACCTAATGGACTCTGCTCTGTAAACTCTCGATGGCAATGAACTGTGGCAAAAATGTCTTTACGGGTGAATTCTTCGATTTAATTTTGGTAGAATACCGTTTGCCAAACACCCAAATTCTTCCTTATTCTTCTATACTCCACAGCGGACGAATTTTTTCAACATTTGATATAAGGGTGGTATAATGAAAGTTCCTAAATTAAGCACTTCTGCGAAAAATTAAGAAACCTCATTTTTTGTTTATATTTACTTAGGTCATAAAGAAATTGAGAAAATAAAAAATTATTAAATAAATTTCCTTTTTTGCAATTACAAAAAAATTCTGATGTTGCTACATCTGCGCTTTACTATAAAGTAAGATATTGCAGTGATCGTATATATTCTACAGTGCGCAATTTAATGGCAATTAAAATCTTAAAATATTATTTATTTAAAATTTATTTTAAGTTTTATATATTTAATTAAATAATTAATACCACTTTAAAATCTTTTACAATTTCAGTTTTTTTTCCTTACTATAAGTAACCACAACTAGAGTAAAAACTAGAGTGAGGAGATGGAATGCTTTATGCACGGTCAAACCGATCATCTTTGGAATGGTGTGCTAGAATCCCTAACATTAATATATAGTGTACGGACTAAAACACTCCCTCTTCAGCGAGACTTATTCCTCCTCGGTAATGCTTTTGCATTACTTCGAGGAGGGTTTCTTATTTTGGCATTTCAAGCCACACTCTTGCGATTTTTGATCTGCGTCTAGACCACCACTTTTTTACCTCATTTTCTTGATGTCTGCACTATTTATTATTCTAGTTTCTGGTTCTGGTTTCTGAGTCTAATTACTTCGTTTTGAGGTCTTGAATCACATATGACTCTAACATTCTCCAACACTCTGTGTTCGCTCTCATCTTTTCCACTATATTTTCGGGATTTATAGGTCCAATCTGCGCTATTATCTCTTCTCTATTTGTGAGCCACCTATTACAGTAAAAGAAGGTGTTCCTCTGCGTCATCACAGTCTTCAGCGCCATAATTGCAGTCGGGTAAATCTATCTTTCCCATGCGGTACAGGTACTTACAAATGTGTCCATGTCCGGTTAGCATCTGAGTGAGATAGTAATTTGTTTTTCCCGATTTCCGTCTGAGCCAAGTGATTATATTTGGTATCAATCTAGCCGTACATCTTCTCTGAGGGCTATTGTTCCATCTTTGTTGCCACATTTCGATGGTTTGCTTCTGATCTTCTCTTGCCATTCGTTGAGTATAATCGTCGGTTGTTTTCTAGTACATTACGAAAAAAGTATATTTTTTTAAGTACAGTCAATTTTTCTAAAACATTTCAGACTTACCCAACACTTAAAATACAGACTTTTTTACAAATAAAATTAAATTTAAAATTAGTTTCTTTGAACAAATATTTTGTATTTTCCAAATATTTCTTTTGGAACTTAATATAGTAACGTTACAGTTAAAATATATTTAACATTAGTATTCTAGTATACTATTGAATTTAAATGCAGATGAACCAAAAATATTTATTTATATTATTTGTATATATATATATATATACTTATGTTATATTTATATGTATAATGAAATAAAGAGGTCATAAAGAGGCTAAACATACAGCTCTTTCAAGTATTGCCAAATACCTATCATCAGTGGTCTTGGATATAATCCCTCTTTTTAATTATTCGTAAATAATTTTTTTTTTTATCGAACTCGAGTCCTGCCAAATGTAAAGCTCAAAATCAGCGCACCTTAACCAACTGTCCCAAAGCCGTACTTGACTACTTATGTTCGCACATTTTCTGGTTTGAAAGTTTTATTAACAAATCCACTTGCTGTCTTATATTAAAACAAAATCATAAACTAGTCGTAAAATAATTGAATTAACTAATTATATTTTTATTATTTTTTATTGTTAAATTTAAATAGTATTCTGTTTGAAATATTTTCTGTATTTGAGGATGATGTATTATAATTTTATAAATATTTTCTAACCAATTTAAAATAACAAACAAACTTTAATAAAAACGTTTATATGTATTTGTTATCATACATTGAATTTCTGATATTATCTATTTCAGAAAACATCCTTCCGTAAAACTGACGCTACTTTTTATATAAGTACCCTTTCCGTAAACATTGCGAAATTCCCATGTCTTTGCTACATTTTACAATAGTGATCTTCTTCAATAAAATCAATTCAACATAATGACAATCCTTTTTAAACGATTTTTGTTTACTTCAGAATTGATCATGTATCATACTTGAATAAAAAAAAGAAGACGCAGGTATAAAAAGATTTGACAATCAATAAAGATACAATTTTTTCTATTTTCTATTGTAATGACTTCGCAATCGTAAGATTCCAATAAAGTGTCCTTGTTATCTAACTTTTTTCTTCAACATGTTTACAGTCAAAAGAAGAAAAAGAATCAGATGAAATCCAATGAACTGGCAATTTTTTTCTATTCTCTAATACACTTCTAGGTTTATAGCAAAATGTGTAGAAAATACTATCGGTTTTCCTAATTAGATACATTTTTTTTAGTATTTCATGAGTTGAACACATAAAACTTATGTTGTGAAGTCCACAAATATAAAGGGAGTATTTACAATTTTAATTAAATTAATTTTTATTTAATCTCAATATCTCTTAATCAAGGTTTCTATAAATTAATAAAAACTATAGTAGAAACATTATATTTAGTAGCTAAGTATTGTTTTTTTTGGGAGTAGGTGGAAAGCATCGAAATCCACAGTGTGAAACTTGAACCTTCTAAAACCACCTCATAGGAATGATTGTGAAAGATTGCAGCCGCGTAAATGGGTGTAACCCCATTCCAGTAATGAATGGCAGAGAGGAGTGTAGATAGTTCCAGCTAAGGGTTAAATTAAGATTGAATTTTAATTAATCCATAATGTGAAAAGCCAAACATTTGTGATTCAAAATAATATTTACTGATATAATTTTATTCAAACTAAAATTTAGTTTTAGAATTAATTCTTAAATTTTTTTAGTTTTATTATCTTCGGATCCCCTTTTCTCACCGATCTGACTGAGCTGTCATCCTGTAATGTTAAGGACCTGGCCAAGTTTATAGAACTGTCAGGTTGGTTTTCGTTCACCTAATGAGGAAGTCGTTGCCTTCTTCGGCGTTGGCTGTATACTGATTTAAATCTATGTACATACCAATGCCATTCGTGTGGTGCCACAATGAGCCATCATTTGAGCTTTAGTGGGATTTTCGGACACAAGGCCGCCACTTCAACCTACCTACCTACCTAGTTTATTAAAGAACGTTAAAACTTTAATAAATCTTGAAAAGATGAATAACTTTTAAGCAATTTTATTATCGAGTAAAATATGTTTAGGCCTGAAGGAGTGGTTATATCCATATTTGAATTACTGTATTTTATATTTTTGTCATTATAAATTTATAAATTTTAGATAAAGTACAGTTTAAAGTAGCAATACAATTTCCCACGATGAATCCACACAATTCTTAATAATTTTTTTAAGCACTAACATTTTGTTTTAACTAATAAAAATATGGAAACAAATGAGTATTTGCAAGAGGCATGTTCCTTTTGTTTTTCAAATTCTAACCCTTTGTACTTTTTTTATCAAATTTTTGAATTTCATAAAAATAATTTTACTCTTTTTAGGTAAAAACTGCTGAACAGGACATCAAATTCTTGAACAGCATCTTATAGAACTCTTTTGTTTTCCAATTTAAGTAAATAGGGTTTCAAACAACTGACATAGTCAAGGTTAAATAATATTTTTTTCAGTACTTACTATATATCATTTTGTCTTTTTGAATTAAAACTGAAAAAGGGTTACAATCTCTGAGTTATATTCAGATGATAAAAATTTAAATGTGTATAATGTTTATAATAGGATTTATTAAATTAAATAATATTTAATATTTATTTAAACCATTAGCAAAATATACATAATATATGAAAAACCATAATTAAATGAAAAACCAAGACATGTATATATAAAATCAATTTATTTTACTAACTTTTACTTTATTTCACTAACATTAGAACTCTTCTTTAGTGAATTCAACTATTGAAAGAAAAAAAATGCAAAAAATTTAATTGATTAAATTAAATACGTTCCAAAAAATTGTTTAAAACGAAATAAGTCAATCTACATAAAAGTACTTAAACTTATGACTTAGACTTAGACTAATAAAGTGCCGTATCGATCAAAAGCCAGAACTAGAGAGCTACTTCTGCTGAACAGAAGTGGCATCCGACCTGTCACAGGGTTTCTCACTAGGCATTGCGAAACTAAAAAGCATCTATCGGACCTAGATATTATTAGAGACGATAGCTACAGAAGAAGAGGAAACAGCAGTGTCACTGTGATAGTTTCGTCAGACTCAGACTTCGGTACTATTTTCTTGTTCTTAACTGGTACTCGTCTATGGAACTAAGTGGTTATGTCCTGGAAGCATGTACTGATGTGGTGAGAAGTATCCAACCCGCTTTTTAAAATCTAATCTAAAATCTAGACTAATAAAATTTTGAGTCACATAGTGCTTACTTAAGCAAAGAAATTTGAGAACAGTTAAGGTTAGAACTACTACTTTAGAAGAGTGATTATATCTCAAATTTTGTAAGAATAGAACTAAACTAGCTTAATCAAATATGACAATTCTTTATTTATCAAGATAATTTATTCTGAAATTTTAATGTATTTTTATCAAACTGAAAGTGCATCTCCTATACAAAAGGGTGTAAGTCCTGACTTACTGCTAAGACTGTAAGAAACTGAAGACATTATAAAAATGTTATATTTAAATTACATTATTAAAGTGTATTTTCTTAAGCCATTCCATAATAAAATTGACTAAATCCTTATAAAATTATATTGTTTCTCCCTTACAAATCACTTGCTTCAATTTTAAAAATTTTTTTGATTGTTTATACAATTTTATTTATTTATACAATACAATTTATATTTTGACAAATGTTCAATTATCCAGAATTAAAATAAAAATAATAAAAAAATAATGATCAGATCTTACAGTACAATATACTTACAACATTCTTATCGAAAATATTTCTAAAAACCTCATTTTCAATAAAATTTATTATAAAAATACAAGAAATTAAATGAAAAACGATAATATAATCGAATTTCAACCCCCACATTGTATAAATATTTGAAGAAGAAATCCTTCAAATATTTGAAAAAAATCACATTTCTTTGTTCGTTTGTAATATCATCAACCATTATTTTCAATAGGGGTTTGTAATCCTTTTATCAAGCACGTTGCTCTCTGAAAGGATTATGCTTTTTTTACGTACAACTCTTGGTGTATCCCGACCAAGTGCGCATTTTTTTAAAACAGCTGATGAAGTTGAAAAATGTATAGGAATTGCTTTTTTTATAATAACAAAAATATGCATCAAAAATAGTACCGCTCTAAACATGTCAGTTTTAAGTAAAATTTAGTAAAAATACTTCGAAAAAAAATATGCCATCCGAAAAATTTTAATTTAAAAATTTAATCATAAATCCAAATGTAAAATAAATAATATTAAATATGTGATGCATTTTTTTAAATTTAACATAAAAAAAAGACAAATAAATGATATGATTTCTTAGCCTAGTTAAAGCCCAGTGTGGAGTAAAGATAAGCCTCCAGCCATTATAGAGTAAAAGTGCGTAATAGCACTAAAACTCAAGAAGAATCAAGATGATGATGATAAAAAAAAATCTACATTAAATTTCTAAAAATAATAAATAATAATAAATAATAAAGTTTTAGGAATAATTTTTAATGATGAATCTAAATGAATTCAAAAGTTAAAAATTTTTAAGTATAATTTAAAATTTTTGTACCTTAAATAAAATGATAATATTAGTAGTTTAACACATACAATTTTAATTATTTAAATTGTTTATAAAATGCTGTACTTATTATTCATAAAATGCAAAAAACTTCAAGCTCCTATTATATATTTGAAAACATTAATTTTAAAACCCAATTCTCAATATCTCATTAACCTATATGCTCTAGGAAAAAATTTAAAATTGTTTTTCCGAGATACGGAATTCCTGGAAGGGGTCTTTTTATTTTAGAGCAGTTCAGAATCGAAAGTTAGGATACGTTAGAATGGTAGCATTTTCCATTAAATTCCACTTGAGTTCAAATAATGACCACGGCTTAGCATTATTTATATGTAGGCCAGATGTACATCTAAAACAAAATCAAAAGTGATGATATCCATTTTTGTCAAAATCTGTTCCATTTGTAAAATAAAATCCTGAATATTAATTATATGTGTGGTTAGAAGAAACGTCACGACTTAATTTTGCTAGAAGATGTTGGTTGTGCTTACTCTTAAAGTAAGCTTCAAAGTATTAGGTGTTAAGAAATCGACTGTCATTCGACATGATTATGAAATAAAATCTCTAGTGATATCAAAACATTTACAAAACAATTACAATTCAATTCCATTCCATTCCTCCCCACCGAATCCGAACATCAATAAAAATATATTTTAATAACATTATATGTTAATTATTTTATTGAAATCTCTTTTTCAATACTTACGTTCAAAAGTTTTTCCATTTCGCATGGTTTGCGGAATATAAATTTATTATTTACCTTTTGATCCTGCCTATCCTTTGTAGGTCTTCTTTAAATTTGCATAACATTGGCACAAGTCAGAAATACGCCAAATAGAAAAATGCAAATATTATGTTAATTATACAATATAATGGCAAAGCAAATACTATATTAAATGAATATAAAAACTACAGCTGCAAAAAAAACCCAAAGGATCTTGAATCAAATCTTAAGGCAAATTATTTACGTATTTTTTATAATAGAAGACTTAAGTTTTTTTGAAGAGAATTCTGAAATTTTTTATTTATCAGTAAAATTATTTTCAAATCATGAAAATTTAATAAAAATAAATAAAACGAAATTAACAAACATCATTAATTTTCTAATAATTTATTTCGTAACAGTTTGTACATACTATATATAGGTAAGAGTGCATCTTGAAGAATTATATAATGATTGCAAAATAATGATTGATGATTCGTTTATTAAAAATGGGAGATATATTATCACAGAGTTGTCAACACCGATACTCTTAAAAAAGCAATTATTTTTGAGTACATTTGTTAAATGTGTATTAATGCATTTATGTAATTTGTACGAATATATTGTATATAAACAGAAGGATATACGATTATTAATATATTAATATACCATCTGGTAATAATGAACTATTTTACATTTTTATTACATTTGAAGTTTTTATAATTCTCAAGTGGACAATATATAGAGCAACCCCTACAATAAATGAAATTATTTACTTAGCTAAATACTACATTGAATTTTATTCTTCAATAATATGTACTGCCTCATATAGACTATGTAGATCTGAAAATTTTTTCTAGTAATTAGACATTACTTCCAATTTTATATTAATGCAAATCATAGAAAAATCAGAAAGATGATATACATAGCCATCTAAAACAAACTATCTATTATTGAAATGGATTTATGTTTTCAAAACGTACACTCATGGAGAAATCTTTTTAAACACAAACATAAAAAGGAAAAGATAAAAAGAAGCACCAAATATAGAAGGCACTTGAGAAATAGTTTTATTTGATCATTTAAAATTTCTAAAAGATACTATTTGATTACAAAAACCCTCAAAAAAAAACATCATCATCATTGAACCCAAATCCGGTTCCCGGTCTTGGTCACGGTATCATCCCAATTTCGAACCAATATCATCCAATTGAATGATCCAAGAGTCTAAGCGTTTCGATCTATCCCATCGTAGCACGAGTCCATTTCGCTATTATATAATAGGAATTCTGCCGAACATGTTCTCGCTGCTTATACAAACTATGTGCTTTATCCTCTGAAGTTTATATTTTACTTCTATCAATACATCTGCTCCTGAGCAGATAGCTTTCAGCTCATGGTTGTAAAGTCTCCGGAATTGCTCTTCTTAATTTTATAAACAACGCTTCCTTCAAAAAAACACTGTTCTTTTTGCTTACCACCCTAGCAATAACTTGGATGTTATGATAAGAGCCTAGACAGATTAAAATGGATATTGTTGGATTTTTACAACACTCCACTCGCATATATGTTTAACCATATTATTATAAACTGCGACATTTAATCCAAGGTACCTGAAAAATTGCATTTGAATGCACTCTGATTGTGTGGCCAACTTTGTAACGTTATCGGTCGCCAGGTCGGTATTGTACGATTTTGTTAATCTAAGATCTAAGAGAGTAATTCTTGTACAACTGTTTTGAATATTCCAATTATCATATCGATTTTTACATATTTTAGTATATGGTTGGACTTAGTGGCAACACTCTCACCTCATTAAAATCACTAGTTAATAACTCGAACGGAAAGTTAAAATTGAAGTAGGACATTCTCGTTCATGAAAGATGTTTACAAGTTTGGATAGCAATATGGATATACCATATATGAATACAAATAAATACAATACATATAACAGAAAAAAGTATTTAAATGTTTTAAATGAAAAACAAAAGAATCATTTTATTATATACTTGTTGGATTGGATAATATCAGCTTTAACATAGTTTCGAAAACCAATACCATATTGCTCCATATTATTATTATATTTCACATAAACTCTGGAAGAGTTTGGTATTAAAGAGTACTTTTAATTTATTTATTTAATAACTTTGATATATTGAGAAATCTATATTACCGTATATTCTTTTTTTTGTAAATTGAAATTTTAAATAGGATGTCTATATACAAATATGAAAAAATTTATAATAGTTCTGTTCTTTCTATATATTTTATATACAGAATCAGCAAAGCGTGAAAAGTATTTAACTTTGATAATGATAGACTACCGCACTGAAGGCAACTGATAATTTATCTACATAAATTAAGCTTGATTTTTATTGCCTGAAATCAATTTTCAAAAATTACAAGCATAAGCTGCTCATAACACAACCAATTCAAATACTGCTTTTCCTATAGAGAAAATAGATTTTCCCATTTTGTAGACCACTAGCTTTCAAGTACTCTCATATTAATCTTATTGACATTACGTGTAAATGATTAAGTATTTAACCCTTTAATAAAAATTTTGCAATGATTGCACATTGATACTTTGATACAATTTTTTTAAATGTGGTATACATTTTTTTTTTTTGAATTTACTATAGTGCAAATTTTGATTTCTCTTTATTGGGTTATAAAAACTATCAGCTAAAAACCTTCTCAACAGCTATTTTCATATCCTCAATTTAAGTACGAGTAACAGATATAAAAATTAAATTAATGATCTTTGACAAACATTGCAAACTTCCATTATTACATTTATTATCCTCTTTATATATTGTCATTCTATAAAACAATTTTACAAATTTCATAATTGTGAAGTTCATCTTCGAAAATTCTATAATATGAAGGAGAAAGGGTGAATTTATCAGAAAATTTGATATTTTATTTGCGGCAAGAGATCATTTATTTTAATTTTGTCATTAATTTAACAAAACATTTTTTATGTAGGAAAACTTTCTTAATTGAAAGAAGAAAGTGTGAGAAAAATCCTTTAAAATTTAATTATAAAAATATTGAAATTTGAGAACTTATTAATGAAACAAAAGATTATATTTAAACCTAAGTGTTTAAAAAGTTTTTTACATATGTCAAACTACATTAATCACTTTATCCCAATATCTTCATAAAATATTATTTATCAAAAAAATCAAAAACTATATTTTACTAAGTAAATTAAAGAAAAAAAACGTAAATATCTTGAGTAAATATTTGCTATTATTTGTAATTCCAGAAATCGTATAAAATCATTAGGGCAGGTAGGTAGATTTGGCTGGCTTCTTGAAACCCTGCTTAGGGGTTAATCAGACATTCACATAGTGATTTATGGCATTTAATATTAATATATATTTAGAAATTTTTTATCAATTTACACACAAAAATGTCAAAATCATTTGGTAGAGGTTTTTGCAGAAAAATTTCATAAAATCAAGTCAACTGTATTTGAGACATTAAAGTGTATTAAAACATTTTTTTTAATAATTTATTAAACATACATTTAGTGTAGATATAAATGTATTTTACAAATATGTATATATATTTACAAATAACTTATTTTTTACAAGTAATTAAGTTTTAGTTGTTACTATATTCATTTAGATTAAAACGACTAATTTCATTGTTATGTGTTTTATCATCAATATCACATTCAGTTTCATCAAATATATAAGATATTTTATTATAGGGTTTGCTACAACGCCTTTGACAATGCAATAAAATTAAAGACTCTCGTTTCTCTACTCTCTTATTGTCTAACAGCAGTCCTATTGTATAGTATTAATATAGGTGTATTTAGTGTAGATGAAGACCAATGGAATGAACCTCTTTTTGTATAGATTATAACAAGTATACTATTATTATTTTGATTATTACCAACAAATGTAATTCCCAAATTTATGATATAATTAAAATTATAATGTAAAATGTTTCATAGTTTAAAGTTAATGTGTTAAACAGTAAAAATGAAATTCTATCTATATATGTACTGATAATATTCATTTAATAATTTCAGTATATACTCAAACTTTGAATTCAACTTAATATAATTCCTTATAATCCTTATAATTTACCTATGAATGACCACGTGCCATTTATTATTATTCCTTGTTGATCCTTTTACTGGCCATTGCACCACATAAGTTCCTAACGCCACGTCATGCTCTGTAATGATTATATCACCCAAATTATCTACTTTAACAATATAATCTATAAAGCCTACATAATACGAGTATGTTATTCAAATAATAAACAAATATCAACATTAAGAAAATGAATAAGAATAATCCTTAATTTGTGTTTAAACTGACACCTTTTTATGGTAAAGCTTAGATACAATAACTGATTGCCTGCTATTCGAAATTATGTGGTTTTTAGGTAAAATGATGTTTTATGGTAATTGTATTAAAATCAATGTTAATTTGCCAAGGGTTGTTGAAATAATTTTTAAACTATAGATATCTGCGAGAAGTAACTAAATTATACAATTTAAATTTAAGAAAAGCCTAATATAATATAATAATATCGATCAATATTAAAAACCTAAAGATATAAGCGTGCAAAAATGTATATACTGAACATATACAATAATACTATTGAAAGTTATTATTTATTATTATAAACTATTTATGCTGAGTTGTGTTCACCTTGTTATTAATAACAACAAAAAAAATTTAGAAATTCTATTTTTTTTATATACTTTAATTGAAAATAAAATAAGATACATCTATTATGAATACTGTAGGTTTTGTTATAATCAGTATGCTAGAATAATAAGTTTCTAAAGGGTGGTACGAAACGGTAAGATATGTCTTAACATTTACTAAAGAACTTAACCAAATGGACTAAGTAACGGACGGTGACATTGGGAGGGAGATATTAAGACCTAACATTTACTAAAGAACTTAACCAAATGGACTAAGTCACGGACAGTGACATTGGGAGGAAGATATTAAGACCGATGATAACAACCAAATACATGGCACAAGGATTTTTTTGTTGATGTCGACTGTGTAATACTGATACCGGCGAGAATTCCGGGCTTGCCACCGTGCCATGGAGGGCATTAGAAAACACGATGATAATAACAAGGTGGACACAACAGTTGAAACATTAATGTAAGAAAATGTCTTTATTATATACTAAAAATAATGGTATAATAATAATAATAATAATTCTAATGAAAGTTATTATTTATTGTTATTAATTATTTATGTTGAAACATTTATGTTTTTATTATGTTTTTATTATATACTAAAAACAACAGTTATATGCTGGAAAAAATATTTAAAAGCCAGCAACTAAGTGAAACGGTATAATTGCCGATTGTCAAAATAATCTAAATTATTTAATTTGAAATATTAAATTGACGGGTCACCAAAATTCTAATATTATTTCTTCAAAAATTATTAATAATTATTTAAAAAATTATAACATCAAAAAGTCATAAAACTTTTAATGCTAAATTAATTAGGTACTTTTTACAGTATATCGTCTGAATTTCAGGAATATGTGTGTATTTAGATACATAAATATTTATTCCAAAAATGTATTCCACATGCTGAAAATTGCCATTGAAATAGTAAATTCTAACGTCTTTACTACATTTGCAAAATTTGACCCTAAAAAATATAAGTAAAATGTTATTCCCAATTTAAGAGCTCATTTGAATACAAAATGAATTCCAACCCCATTCCTTAAGCTCATATCCTTAATTGGCGGCAAATCTTTAAGTTGGCTTTACGCGTTCATATGGAAAAATTGCGAAATGTGCATGCATAAATTTTTTAACCATTGGTTAGTCAATCTTCTTAAACAAAAAGAAACACTGAATAATTCTGGACTGCAGTGAAGGAAACATCTGTGCTATTAAAGATTCATTTCATATAAAAATAAGAGATCAAATTTAAACATAAAAAATGTAACCGAAAATAAATACTCTTATATGTTAGCATTTTCTATTGGTAAATCTTGGGTTGGTATTTTAATCGAAATGCTCTTTTAACGCAAATCTGGGGAAAAATGTATGACACTCGATATTAATTTATAACAATCTAGATGTTTTATAAGAGTGTCAAGATTATCCTAAAATAAACAGCTGTTTTATATGATTTAGCAGATAAAGTGCGATTTGATTCAATATACAAAAATGTTCGATTACTCTTAAAATGTTCGATTGAGCAATAAAATTCGATAAATTAGTGGTGCAACAATCCTAGTTGAATCTTGGCGTCTCTTTGAAAATTCCTCCACGTATCTCTGTCGTTTTCTATCATTGTCTAGTTTCTTCTTCCGGACGCCCTCTTTTCTCTCTTCCTTCTGGTGCATATTGAAATATTTTTTTGTTCTCATTCTCATTCTTTGAATATGTCCAGCTTATTGTAATTGCTTTAGTTTTAGTCTCTTGCTTATTGCTAGTTGTCCTTACTCTTTTTGACATGCGTCATTAAAGCTTAGCCGATAGGTGCCGTCTTCTTCTCTAATTAGACCAAGTATGCGACATATAATCGTGCGTTCGAAGATATCTATCTTATTTTCATAGTCCAAATCTCTGAAACATTAATATTGAAGATATCAGTGTTTTATTATTCTTAATTTTGACTTTTCAGTAAGCATATTTTAACCTATTGCTTTATATAGGACACCAAATATTTTATTTGCAGCCTTTATTCTTTCATTTATTTCTTGGCTGCAGTTATTGGTTGGGTTTATTACTAATATCATCTATTTAAATTAGGTGATTTGTGGATTGACGATTTCTTAAGTATTTCGTTTTTTCATTATTTATTTTTAAGCCCACCGATTTAACTGATTGTTTAAAACTGCTGTAACTTTCGCTTAGTGTTGATATGCTTCGTGCTGTCATGTCTATATAATCAGCAAAGGCATAAATCGATGAAAAGTTTGATGCAAGTATCTTGTATGCTACGCTTAACAGGGTAACGTCTCTCTAGTTACTGCATTCTAGTTTACTCCCTTTTTTGTGCAGCGGTATAATGATATCTC
Source organism: Teleopsis dalmanni (assembly GCF_002237135.1). NCBI lineage: Eukaryota > Metazoa > Arthropoda > Insecta > Diptera > Diopsidae > Teleopsis > Teleopsis dalmanni. The sequence continues at coordinate 157,682,462 of NC_051847.1, read as the reverse complement.
TATACCATTCTTTCGGCATAGTTTCCTACTACCAAATATCCCTGATAAGCCTATGTAAACTTTTCACAAGCTGTTCTCCTCCACACTTTATAAGTTCAGCTCTGATCTCATCTTGGCTATTACAGTGATTAATATACTAACTCCTCTAACATCAATTTTAAAACATTTAAATAATAACACAAAACTAAAGTTTGGAAAGTATAATAATGAAAAAATCTTCCAGTTAATGTAATTCAGTAATATAAAAATTAATACAAAATAAAATATAAATTAATGATATAACATATGAATGATTAATACATTTCCAAAGAAATTGTGAACATAATCTTTTTAAACTTTATATAATTTATTTTCTTAATAGATTTTAAAAAATTTATATAGGCTCTTTCACTCTAAAGCTGAGACATATCTTTACATTACTTAAAAGAAACTAAGGATTCTTTTTAAGCGGGTTCGTATCAAAATGCGTCAATTTTGAGGTAAAAACCATTAAATTTAATATAAAAACGAATACGAAACAAGAATATTTGAAAAAATTTAAAAGATCACAAATGCTGTGAACCTTTCTACACATTTTACGATTTGTTTGTATTTCATCCATTAATGCAATTTACTGTAAACTCGATGACTATCAATCTTATTATTTTATTCCAAAAACTGAAAAACGAACGCGTTTTCTTGGGGTTGCATCGATTCTCTGTTAGTGTACATTCACCCGTGTGCATCCGTTAAGAATTTCATTTTCAAAGAAATATCGTCAAAATTAGTGACATATTATCTCTGAAATCTTTTGCTGTAAGGAATTTAGTTATACTTTTGTGCAGTTTTTACTGATTTTTGCACCCTTCGATATCTGTGTACAATGATACACATAAGACAGATATATGATCACTCATAGGTTTAGCAAATTGCAAGGGTTTTATTTTGCAAGGGTTAAACTTTCATTTTTTAAGAAAGAAATGAAAATATAATAGGATGTTAGGACTGTGAGAATTTTTCAATTTTTCCACAAAATTCAGCTAGTATTAAGAAACAAACTTATATCTTGCAGTGGTATTATATATACAGAAAAATGATAAATGCATTGAAAACACTTGCATTTTAAATATCTTTTATTGATCGACACAAATTTCATTATTTTTAATTTATTTTTTACATCATTTATAACAAAATTTTGATACTTTGGATATTTATAATTCGGAAACTTGATATTTTCTTAAAAATATCTACAAATATATTTCTTTACTATCGGTATTATTGGTTTATGTACTATACTGAAAATTTACAGATTTTTTTCCCCTTATTATATAATAAACTTTTAGAGATAATAATTTCTTCGCAATGTAAAATATAAAAACATACGTAAAAAATACATATCTAAAACAAAATAGTAATAAATCAAATTAAATTTAAATAAAATATAAAATTTATTAGACGGATTCGAATAGCAAAGAAAACAAACAAATTATATACAGACTATAAACTAATTAAAAAGAAAAAAAATTAGAATATTTCCTAAGACGACTGATGATGAATACTTGGCAATACTTGAAATAGCGTTGTATGGTCAACGAAATTTCAATAAATTAACTAAAATTTTTGTCAATGTATTTTCTTTGCTATTCGAATCCGACTAACTTTTAAAGAGTTTCTTTTCGTCATAAAAACGCGTCACTCTCACCAAGAAAAAATTAACATTATAAAATTAGTATTTAAATAATAATAATATATATAAAAAATGACGGGGTATGATTTTTTTGGTATTTTTCTTAGAAGGCCAAAAATCATTTCCTAAAATGATGTTTATTTATATCTAAAAAATGTTTAAAAGAAAAGTATATCGTAATTTGGTTAATATAAATTTTGACAAAAACCTGTGGTTTTTTGGAGCGTAAAAGATACATCAGTGCTTGGTATTTGTATTTATTCAAGCAAGGAAACCCAACGCCGTTTAATATCAGTAGAATCGGCAGCAGAAAAAAAAGCTGTAAAGTACTATTAAACTATTTAAGCGTAAGAAAACAAAATTACTATGCCGTAAACTAAAATACGGGGTTAAAATACGGGATTAATACGGGGTAATAAACAAAGTATTGGCGGCTTGAATAACCAACCATACTGCTCGAACTCTGTTGACAATAGATCCACACAAGTAAAAGAAAAGGAAGACAGCGGTGAAGATCATAAACTTTTGAAGAAAGCAATAATGAAGGAGAACGAAAAGTTTTCGTAAATTTCTTATTATACACTTGAAAAGTTTATAAAACAAAAACTATGTAGGAGTATTTACAGTTTTTTATTATTTCAATTATCAGATGACCAGTTGAGTCAATTCGAAACCTATAAGACTTGTACTTTTTCAAAAATCAAGGTAAGAAAAGCCATGCAAGAAGAATTTGGCGAAAGTATAACAGAGGAGGCAGTTGCTAGTGTATCTACTGCTTCAAAGTTATTCATGGCCCAAACAACTGTTAAAGGTAATTTATAATATTAATTATTTTTGGTCAAACAATTTTGATAAAGTGTTATCTTTTCAGGCTAATTTAATTTTACAACAATTTTTAGTTACTTAATATTTCGACTTTAGTCTCAAGTGGTGATCATCAATTTCCTATTACGTTAAACATCCGTCTTTTTTGCTGAAATCAGGTGTCTACAGACCGGTTACGTATTATTCATGGGAATTGTAAAAATCTATAACTATTAAAGTCAATAAATTTGTGTCAATAGCAGATATAACAAATAAAAATATCATTGCTGAAATTGTCTGTCTAAGAAGAAAATCTGTACCATATGTGTCATCAAGCATAACAACTTAATGGAGAAATTAATATAACGGAATATATATCAATTTTACAGATATCATCATCTTTGATAGTCTACATGCAATGAACATACATATGTACAAAGTATTTTATGGTAATTGACGGTGCTGAGTACTGACAAGATTCAATACTATTTTAGTTCATTCCACAAAAGCTAGTGAAACAACAAATGGAATATAAAATGTATTTTTTTTCGTTATTTTTTTATCATTTAAGACTGTATGAAGCTGAACTGCAAACTTCTGTAAATAATTTATTCAACACAATATGTATATGTATTTAAAAAAATAGAAGAATACATAGCATACAGATCCGTTTAATACCTTTCGTATAAAACTTTTGCAGTCCTTAGTAATATAAGGACTGGTTTTTATTTAGTTAGTATATATACTGTTATGGGAGCCATAGTAACAATAAAAGTTATATTCTTACTGCTATGGGGACCAGTTTAATAAATTGGGTAGTCAGTATTAATCGACCGTGTACAGTACTGATATGAATAATAAACCCTTTTAAATCTAAAATTAAAGATAACTAATATAAAAAATAGTCTCTTAAGATAGTAGTTACACAAGTTTGTATTACTTTTCTTAAGTTATACAATCTTCCTTACAATCTCAAAATGTCTTTACAGCATAGATACATTAATTTGAAAAAAACAATAAAATTTAAAATTAAAATCAAAAAAACGAGAATATTTTTTAAATGGGTAACAATGGCAGCAGGTATATGTCGGTACAACAAAAAACAAACTCAGGACGAGAATCGTTGGTCACAGACACGACATAAAGAGCAGAACAACTCCCGTTGACCAAAAGACAGCATTAGCAACCTATTGCTCTATGATGAACCATACTCCAAATTTTGAAGAAGTACAGATCATCAACAAAGAGCCAAATTATAGACGTAGATTAATGCTTGAAATGTTACATATTATTGAAGTTCCGGACAATCAGAGACTAAACTACAAAAAAGACACAGAGGGTCTTGCACAAATTTACAATTTATAAAGTGTAATTTTTTATATATTTTAAAAAACATTTTTATAAACTTATGTGTTGAATAAACGACCTAAGCCCGGTAAAAATATATAAAAAACTAATTAAATATCGGTCGTAATACCAATTTACTAACATAGATACAACAAATACTAAAACAAATACTTTTATTTGTATTAGATTTAAAGTATCTAAATTGCGAGCAGGATCAGTGAGGTAAAGTGCGATCAAGATTATATTGACGATTTATGGATGCCATGCCACTTACTTCTTAATATTTAATATTTGTTATTGTAAAATATTGTCAGAAATGTTTAAACAATTAAAAAGTGGCTAAATCAACCTGAGTGACACAATAACTACATCATATGAAATTCTATCGTAGTCATAGTAATAGTGTTGGCGTTATACACATGATTAAATATATTGGATGGCCTTAATTTAAAAGAAAAAAATAAATTGATTAATATAAAAAAAAATATAAAACTACTTAAACGAAAAAGACGATGAATAACCCTCATAGAAAAATAATTTTTATTTTGAATTGTCTGAAATAGAGCATGAGTAGGAAAAAAATATATTTTTCTTTATTCTTGAGAAAATAATGAAATGCTTTGTAATAACTAGAATGCATAATCCTTTCTGTAAGGCACGTTACATGTCAAAACGATTGTAGTTCTTTAAATATAAAAAAAATTTTTGGGGTTTTATTTTTATATTACTTTCAAAATTAGGAACAAATGTTGATTAAAAAAAATCCAAGTCTGGTGCGCAATTTTAAAGCAGCTGTAGGAGTTCAACTACATGCTTTTTTTTGAAGAAATCACTGGGGAACTGCTGTTTATTTTATATGTATATGTAGATATTTGAAGTATTCAAAAAAAGTAAAAATATATTTTTAAGTCTCTTTATCTGTTTGGATGGTCAGTTTTGCTAATTAAATTTTTATAAAAACGGTAGAGGTAGAGCAAATAATTGATACTAATTTTCTTATAAATAAGAATTATTCAGAAATTTGTAAAATTAAAACCTATTATTTCTCATAAATAAATGAGTCCAAACCTCTAGTTAAATGCTAACTGGAGCTTTGCCACTGTCATGGCTACATAATCATTTTTATGGTTATGGAGCCAAGCCCGCATTGTATTTCCAAATGACAATATCGGGACACAGTAAAGGCAATTCACTGCATTTTTTATATATACTTAACCTTACCATGGCATAAATTGCCCCCATGAATATATAATTAGATAAATTAAAAATAAAAAATTAATATAAATAGGTATATAAATATCTAATTAAAATATATAGGAATATACGAATATTATAAACAAATGACACAGGATGTTGTATATATATTTTTTATAATTTTTTTCTCTTTTCCCCTTATTGTTTTTCTTATTGTCATTATTATTATTGTATTTATTATATGATTTTTCTTTATAATTTTCCACCATAAAATTGAACATTTTATATTTTGTTAGTTTCCTTGAAGATGACTACCGAAGATAGTCGAAATATTAGAAAATTAATATAAATAATAAATCATAATTTTTTTTATTTCTATTTAAAAGACCAATTAACCCGCTAATAAACTATTATAATTAAAATATGTATATGAACATGTAAAAGTAAATATCTAAAAAGATATCAATGCAAAAATAACAATAAAAAATATGAAAATAACACTAAATAAAAATAAAACAAAATAAAAATAAATGATTATAATAAAAACCTTATCGGTCCGTAAAATATCTACAGATATTTGACAGTATTGAGGTAGATGTGTATGAACTATCCATATATTCATATTTCAATCATTATCTTTGCAGAAACGTTGTGTATATACTTATAATATTTATTTGGAATCAACTTTTAAATTTATGATAATATTTTATACTATATTATCTTAATTTTATAAAAATTTATACCGGCAACAAAGAAGATCTACCTACTTATACCTAAACATTCCACACCCTTATTTATTATACTTTAGCTCTGTAAAAAATTTCCCCCAGTCAAAAAATTACAAACTATTTTCGGCATTTAATCATAAAATAAAATAGGAAAAATAAATAAAACAATTCACCCGTAAAGACATTTCGCCACAGCTTAACGTAATTGCCTATCTGTAGGCCAGGGTCCATTAGGTCAAATTAGGATGACAATTGCTAAAGATTACATTACGAGATACTAATAACTGAACTATAGCTTAAAGTAATTTATAGCGGTTTACCTGGTTTCAAATCTTTGCTAGATTAAATTATTTTTGGGGTATTTTGACATTTCACTTTAGAAACATTCGAAATATCCTATATCAGTGTTAGATAATTGATTAAAGAAAAAATCACAATTATTGCAATATTTTCTCACAAATCTTTTGATTTTTACTAAAACATTATAAAATAATACAAATTAATTTATACCCGAATGTACATACAACAATAACAGAAACAAAAGATTATATTTTCAATGAAAAAACAAAAACTATCAACAGTTTTATGTGTAGGTCAAGTTTAAGGTCGTGTCCATCAAACGAAAAACGTTCTAGGCATTGTCATCGTTCACTCAGGATAATTAGAATCAAAATTTAACCTGCTCTTAAAATTTTTACCAATAATGTAATTTTTGTTTTTGCAGTAGGTGAACAGCATCGAAAACCAACGTGCGAAACTTGAACCCACCTCTTAGTAATGAGCATGGAAGATTGAAGCCACGTGCCCCGGACACTACCCCACTCCAATAATCAAGGGAGAAAGATAAGAGCGAGAGGTTTAATATTTGGGCAAAACTAAATTAATCTAAGCCAGAAAGCAAGATCATATGTTAATTTAAGGAGATAGCGTTATTCTGAAGAGGTTGGGGTTATTGCGCAGCTCGGAAACACTAGCAGTAGAGTCTGCGATCGGGGTCTGCGGTTGTAGACCCAGTAATGTAAATCCAAAAACTATATATATATCGACGTAAGGAGAAACGAAAATTTAAGGATCTATTTTGATAATGACGGAACGAAATGGATAACTTAGGTAGCATTGGTATGCATAAAACCGCATTTATCGGGAATATGAAATTGATGTAAACAAAACCAGACTATCTTTTAGTTAATTCCTTAATGTATGAAAGTCAATTTCAAAATTCCGTATATGTATTTAATTCAAATAATCATAGAAAAGCTTAAATAAAATTGAAAAACAATTGCAAGTGTTCGTGAACCAATTGCGACTATAGATTTTGGAAATACGCTTGTCTAACAAAATATTCAACAAGGACAGATCAACTGTTAATAATTCTAGAAATATCAAGGCGCAAAAGATCGTGTATCAGCAAATAACTTTACTAGACATGGTAACAATGCGTACAATGAAAGATCGAGAATTCACCAATTTTGTATACATATGGTTTAATTAATGATATCAAGTAGAATACAGTTTCAGTCGGTTACGAAGGGAAGTATATCTATACTCTAGTGGAGAAAAATAGAATTGATAGTAATATAATAGTTAGTTAAAAGAATCATGTGAATAACAATAATTATTAAATGTAATCTTCACTACTGATGATCAAGTACCTGGTTAAATTAAGTTACTAGTTTATAACATTGAAGGGTTTTGTACTGCTATGTAAGTGTCCACAAATATTTTTAGTAACGTATCTACAGGATATATAATGCTAACTAGTGCAGATTAATAGTAGAAAATCTTCAACAGATGACAAAAGCAGAGTGTCTTCTTTCAATTAGGATCGATTAGAAAAATTGCAGAACAAAAGATAAGTCATAATCGCGATGCTCCTTTTTTATTCTGTTCTGTAGAACGAATAAAAGAAGAATTAAGGAAAATTGAAAATTTGTTAAATACATACAGAGTAGGTAAGTGGTGAAGTCGTCTTATATACAAGTCTGACGTTAAATGGTAATATTCGAATTTGGGTACTGAAGATCTATATATGCCAGTATTCAAACGAAATAAGTAGCGAATACAAATATTAATTTAATTTATAATTGTAAATCATTTTTTACTAAAAAGAGTAAATAGAAAAAATCCTTAAAGAATTGTTTGGTCGAAAAATGATTAAAAGAGCGAATATTATTTCAAGTAGTGCTTGATTTCATTAACACCTCATTTAGTGTGAAAATACATCATGCGGTATACCTTAAGGTAAGAAATGTTTAATCATTATTCAATAGTCTTTTTTACTTGTAAAATCTGCATGCATCGATGGGCGAGGAATAACATATTGGTGATACTCTTTTTTATGTTTATCTAATATGATTAAAGAAACCGTGAAAAATTTTTAGGGTTGTTCAATGTTATTATAAGAAAATCCATGTAGTACTCAATATGCACTCCATAACGGAACTGTTTTGCAAATTAGAAGGAAAATGCATAATTGCACAAGGTGCAACCCTTTAGGAAAACTGCCAATGAATAAATTAAAAATTGTGAGAATTTTGCAACGGTTAGGTGATTTAGAGATTTTCGCCAAAAACTTCTAGAGTAGTAACCAAACCAGCAAGACTTATGAAATTCTGTAGTAACCCTTTTTTTGATAATTTTTTGCCAATTCCGACACATGATACCACAAATTGAAAAGTATGGGAAAATTAGAAAATGCAAATGTGCAAATATAATAGCAAAAAAAAATCAATTGAAATTAAATAAAAAAAACTTAATCCATATGTTTGTAATATTTGGAAAAAATATTTTTAAAGGTTTGATCGATATTTTGAATTATAATTTCACACAAAAAACTTTTAATGTATATGTTATATGTACATTTGATAGAATTCAATAATCAAGCGAAAATCACTTTTGAAGTGATTATCATAGTGAGCTTCTATAATAAATATATATGAGTAACATATACACCTACATATGTATTACAGTTAAAAATTGTTCTTTAGTTTATAAGAAAAAATTTGCAAGTTACATAGTTAGATTAGACTGATTACGCAGATTAGATTGCGTATTAATAAAAACATCGTTACTTTCACTCGGAGGCATAAGGAATCGAGGTATACTAACCATTCTTTTGAATATGACTTTTTGTGTTATCCTTATTAAGTCATTTAGTTTTCAAGATAAATTAAGGCTATCCGACGATTCTATCTTAGTTATCTGACAAACTAATTAAGAAACGATCTACTAGGCATTTAAACCACTTTGTTAATAATCGTATATGACATTAAAGACACAAAAAGTAATTGGCGGATTTTAAATCAGCAACTTCTGCATAAGCAACTTGTTGGAATGTGCCACTGGTGAGCCATCAATGTAATAGCAGAGTGCTATGTAAGTCAATAGCTCTAGTCAGCAGACGAGCTGCACGTTTTGTTCTTAGACAATGGTGATTTAATGACCTAACAAATTCGTAATTTGTCCATAAGTCGTTTATCACCACTATTTTAAATTCATCCATGCTCCAAAACAGTTTGCATATCGGGTTTTGTATGAGATATCAGCCCAATTATTGCCTATTTTCATACCTCTTTATTCCACCAAGCGACACCTCGTGATCCTCGTGTTCATTAGTGAGGTGCGATATTTTAATACAATCCTCGAACTAATCTTCTATATTCAGTTTGTCTGGCTGTTTACAAATATACTGATATTCATAGTTCACATTTCATTGAAACGAATTAAATAATACTTAAAAAATTTTTTTTTTAAATTAATTTTCCTTTAATTGGATCTATCACTTAAGAATAGACAATGAACAATATTTAAGTGTAAGTGGCTAAATACTTAAAATTATTGTGGTCTTGAATGGACTATCTGTCCATATAACATAGCAAAGTTGTCAACTCTACTATTCAGAAGCAGCAAGTTGCTCAAAGTCAGGCTCTCCAAAGACTCTTCAAAGTGCATTGGTACATCCGCACAAATGACATGCTTAGCATAGACTACCTTAGAATAGATAGCATAGAACCGTCCAAAAAATACATAAGGGAGAGATCCCTGAAACTATTCGGGAAAATCGACAGGCTGCCCTAGTTAGCACTATCTAATCTCAGAATAATCTCCAGCCGCACGGGGCGGAACGAAGATCTAAAATCAGTCATAATCACGAAGCTTTTGAAGAATACTGCAGAAACTCACTAGCTATTAAAAAGTAAAAGTGCCAATATGCATAATTCGAAAAAGACTCAACATGAATGGACTGTGCTCTGTAGCAAAAAATTAAAAAACAATATAATTACAAATAGAACTATATTTTATTTATTGGTATTGGTAACATCTTATAAGTATTCTGCGTCTTTTGTAAGCACTTGAAAACCCAAATAAATGTTAATTTATGTAAAGAAAATACTAGCTTACATTCTTATCTAAGATTTTTCATCTCTTAATTCAAATATTTCACACGGTTTAGGTAATGAAGATCTGATATCTTATGAAGAAAATTAGCATAACATTGGCACAAGTCAAAAATAACCACAATGCAAAAATGCCAAAATTATGTAAATTAGTGCGTTTTAGATTTGTATTGATTATATTTTAGATATATAATAATATGTGTAAGTATATACGAAATAAGTTTTATAAATATTAATCGTGTATATTTATTTCAATTGTAATTGCAATTAATATCTAACAAGTGCGGGAAGTGACGAGAAAAAAGTTGTTAATATATTGAACGATCTTAGAAAGATTATTGTTATAGTGCGTTCCAGATACCATGGCATAAATGATTTATCAAAGACAGATCCACCCACAATTGAACAGAGACGCAGATTGACATCAACCCAAAAAACTCAAGAAAAGTCAATTGTTTTGTTGCTCATACGCAGTGGAAGTTTTAACAAAAATTAAGATAATTCTTTTTAAATTAAAGATAGAAAATCATTTAATAAGAAATCCTATGAGACATTACAATTTAATTGAGTCATAATCATAACTACAATAAATATAATTATAATAATTCATTTTTAATGTGTAAAATTTATTGTCCATTATCACATATGTGAAAATGTCTTATTACTAGTTATGAAATATCTAACTATAGATTAGACTTTACTTATCAATATAAAAATTACTAACTACAATGCAAAATATGAAATAGACAAAAATTTGCAAAAATAGTACAGCATGTTAAAGAAGGTAAAATATGGAAACTATATTCTTTCCGACATATTTTAACCTACTAATAGATGGCCTTACTATAAATCATTATTTTCAACTTTTATTTTATAAAATTCTTTTTACTCTGGAATGCTCTTTTATATACTCGTATTTGTTCTTTGATATAATCAACATTTTGATAATAACAATTTGTATATATAATGTTTATATATGAAATTGGTTGTGTTGCTTTTCTATGTAATTATTTATACACACTAAATACTTATTCACAGTGTGAAAAGGAAATATTTAAAACTAATATTATGGCAGATATTTTGCAACATTATAAAAATATCTATTAGTTTTGAAGAGCTAAAATATAATATATAGCATATTGAAAATTTATTATTACGTATACATACTAACGTATCCATCATTGTTTTCATTGATTTCAGTAAAAAGGTTGAATAGTATACAAAATACTTATCCTAATATAGTATTTGTTTTTAAGTTTATTCTGGTATTTGAAGGGAAAATATTAATTTAGTAAAGTAAGTGAAGAAAGTTGATATTTATAAACCTTTCATCAACCTCGATACATAGATGACTATATCAGTCATTGCCGAAAGTTGTTAGCGTAGTATGAATACATAGCTATATCAAAATAAAGAAGTAACTTAAAAAAAAATTCTCTCTTGAATAAGTAATTTACACTCTACGTAAAATAAATTACATTCGTATTTACCAAATTCTTGTGCATTCACCAGTTCCCCACCTTTTTTTGACCAAGAACTACTATAATATTTTTGTTTTTAAAACGGACCACAATATTTAACAATAATAAACTGTTTGATTATTTTAATTTACTCTAAGTATGCATTTCTGGTATAACATATAATGAATTGTATAAGAGCATAGGTACGTTAAATAGGTACTTAATTAGTTTTTGTGCTTATTTTGTAATAAGTGAGGTCGCAGTGAAAAAACTACAAGTTATATATACATACCTGTTAAATTTGATTCACGAATCATTTTGAAACATCTCGGGAACCACCAGTAGGAAACCATTAACCTAGACAGAGGTTTAAAGTACAAAAAACATATTGACAATAAAAAAGCCTAAGTAAAAATGAGGTATCAACAACATTATTAATGTTTAAATTGTAACTCTAAACTCAGTGTTTACAATAGAATATTGCTGTAGAATGCTGTTAATAAACCAATTTGTATCTATGGTATAGAACCATACAGCTCTGCTTGTACATCCAACATTTATAAAATCCAAAGAATAAAAAATCTGATTCTACTACAAATATCTTAAACACAAAGGTTTGATAGAAATACTTTGTGAATAGTCTATGTTAACAATTTGTTTAAATTTGAGATATGTTATTATACAACAAAGTCATAATACTTTTATAATATTATAAAATTTAATTTTTATTTTAATTGCCCAAAAACATTAATAGATTTATTGACAAAATATATTTATATTTCATAGGCACATGAGGAAGGCACTGCAAACTAACTAACATATTTCATAATAAATATTTTGTGGGTTTTTCTATATACATCAGTGTTCTTATGTTATATGTTATACATACATATATTATATACATATATAGCATTAAATACATTTGTAAAATAATTAAGTTTCAGAATTAAAATTTAAAATTCTTTCAATAAGTAGCTTACGAAAATACAGCTTTTCACAACAAACAAATTTTCCTTTAAAATGAAAATGTTGGTGATCTTTTAATATCATTTAGCAATTTGCTTTTTAGTGAATGAAAAAAAACTATGGATTTTATCACGCGGACCAGATTAACTTTGTTATTTTTGGACAATGCATTCGTATGCTAATAACCGAAAAGAGTAACCAACGGTTATCAAGGTAAAACCGCATACATACTCTTACTGGTTGTGTAATTCTACTCCAATGTGTGAAAAAGTCCGATGAAGGTCCATAAACTACAGAGCGTATGGGAAAAAACACCGCCATTAATGAAAGGGTTGGACTTATATCATATTAAAAATTTTTTAGGTATTTGAATATTTTAATTTAGGGTCAACTTTCAGTACATTTTAACGCAACTAAAAATTTTTGTTAGAACTTTTCCTTGTTGCTCCTAATAAAGCAGATGTTTCAACAACGGTCAGTAAAAGCAGCGAGAACGGATGTGCGTAATTATATGGAAAATTACTTATACATAGTAATAGTAATATATATACATATATATACTTTTTTTTGCATATATAACTCTTGTATTAATACAAAATAATGTTACGTAGTGAATACAAGTAGGACGCCATTGTCAAACTTTGAAAATACTCTAGCATGTTTCTTTCATTAAAAGTAAAGGTATTTATTTATAAGTGTAATTATAAGTTATGAATTGTTTTTTTATATATGACTTCTCCAATTTGGAGAACCTCCTCCTAGTTTATTAATTTCTATTAATATATTAATTATATACACTATAATTATTCTTAGATGTAGGTAGGTTAGGTAAGGTTACTGGGGCCGTCCAAAGACGCACTTAGACCATGAGGTCCATTGTGATACCCTTTAGAATTTGACACCAGTCACTATAACCATTTAGTACTGGCTACAAAGCCACTGACATGAGCTAGGAAAATAGAATTTAGCTCACTTAGTGAATTGAAAAAGTGCCACCCTAAGTAAGAAGTCAATGTCTTACGAAAGCAGGGCATATGTAGACATTTATCAAAATAAATATCGAATAACTTTTGTCATTTCTTATATATGTTTGAACAAGTTGTTGAAAAAGATTTCATAATATTATTATTTTTTATGTTACTTAATGTTAATACATTAAAGCATTTTTTTCATTAATCAAATAAGATGCAGACGCGTGCCAAAAAACCTTGCTTTCGCATTTTAATAAGAAACTGACCACTCCTGCTTGACCATACATAAAATAATTATATTACCTCTATAGAAAGTAGAAGGGTGATTTTTAACTTCTTCGTTTAATCTCTGAAAATGGTCAAGTTATTTGTAGAAACATGACATCGGCGCGTGGTTGAATAAAATTAATTAAAAATTTATATTCTTTTCTTACGAGTACATTGTTATGTCCTTCATTTTATTGTGTGGTCTAAGACTTCATATATTTTCTTTAACTGATTGATTCTTTGCAGATCTTAACAATTTTAAAATTGATGAAAAGAATATACCTACAAAATGATATATCATATAATACATCATGAATAGGGAGAGGTAATTTTGAAAGGTAGTGTCGGTCAAACAAATATAAACTAACATAATTTAATAGCTATCTGAACACTGTTTTATTTTTACTTGTTGATATTACTTGTAGATCTTTAAAGCACACTCAAACAAGAGTTCGAATTATTTATAGTATAAAGCCCATTTGAAATATAATAATGACTTTCTATAAATTGATATTGATATCAACTTGATGGGGCTACTTATCAATATTGATAGGAATAATAGGATAAAACTTCCAACTATTATATAAAACTGCATTTTAACCTATGTTTTATAGATGTTATTAAAAAAACTCTTATTAGCAATATTTGTATTAAACATAAAAAATTTTGTAATTATCCTTCAGCAATTGACAAATATAGGTGGCTTAATGGAATATATTATACAAAAAAATATATCTATAAAAAAGTAATACTTCTAGTCACATTTAATATGATTCCTTACTTACACTATATATGATGGCTTATGAACTTACACTATGTCAGAAAAAGTTACTGATCATTGTTGACCTCGTCAACAATTACGTTATTTACTTACTTGCTTGTTTGGTCATAACAACCCGTTACCGGATTTCGGCCTGAAGCAGCATGCCTCTCTAGGCACCTCTGCTGTGTGCGCGCCGTCTCCAGCCTTGTACATCAAGTCCGGTTAGTGCTCTCTCAACTTGATCGCTCCACTAGAGATACAGTCTATAGTCTAGAAGGCGTAGACTTCTTCCTCCAACTACTGCTTAAAACACCTTTTTCGCCAGAGCATTTTCATCCATTCTCACGACATGACCAAGCCATAGAAGCCATAGAATTTTGGTCTTCTTATTACGAAGAACTTTTTTCTGGAACACTCCCAATGCTGCTTCATAATTTTGTGATAACGTCTAAACTTCGCGCCATACATAAGCAGAGGAAAGATGAGCAACGTATAGAGCGCAAGTTTCGTTTGTCGTGAGAGAGCTCTGCTTCCCAATTGCCTACTGTTCCTTAATATAGTAGCGGATAGAATGTAATATTTTCTAGCCTGTTTGAAGTGGGTTGTAAGGCGTTTGCAGCTCATAATAACGAATAGATTTTTCTTAAGAGTAATAATATCTGCATACGAATTTCAATATTTTATTTCTATTATATCTTAAACCAAAGTTATTGTAATTTAAGATAAGATATAAGAAATTATACAAACTTTTTAGTTTTTATTTAAATTTATAACTACATATGTAACTGTTAAAATATCTAATTATTCTCATTTGTTATAAACTCTTTTGTAGTCACGTAATTTCCCAGCTTCTTCCCATGTTTTTTTATAATTTAATTGCATATTGTGTTTACTTGAACTTCAATCTTTAAGATAAGAACAAAAAAACCTCAAAAATATACGTTAATTTGAAAACACGTTTAAGTTCAAAGGTTTCAGTTTTATCAAAATATGGCCGATCTGCAAATGCCGAAACATGGAAAATAAATAAAGATGAGCGTGCTAAAATGTATCCCTTCGTAGTATGACCATTAAACCCTTTCAATATTATGCTAAATAGAAAGATAAAAGATGGGTGTCCTGCAGGCAAATGTGTAAGCCAGCTTCGTCTGAACTTTAAAAGGACCAATCTAAAACATTTAAATTTTTTGAATAAAAAATAATTTAAACTTCAGAGGATAAATGATCCTTGTCTATTTATAATTTTTTTTATTATTGACCAAATCGCCAGCATCGTATGCATCCTTTTTGAAAAAATTTTGAAAAGGGTTAAGTCATGTTTGAGGATTTAAATTAATGTTAGTGTCCAAACCGGTTTTTCTTCTTTTATGAGATTGCCCTTCGCAAAGATTCTCTTGTGAAGAGCGGCTATTCCTTGCTGAAAGAATTGCATCCCTTTTTTTTAAATAACTTATAGAATTTTTCTATTTGATGCTTTATGTATTATGAAACACGATTTTTATTTACCAACACTTTCTTCACATATGACACCAAAAAGCCGTTAAAATCTAAGATATGTAGTTTGTAGATCATACGTCGTATACGACAATAGAGTGTTTGAAAAAGGAAATATATAGACATAATATTTGTAATATATCCAAGTGAGTAACAATAATATTTTAAATGGTCCGCAAACTTGAATTTCAACATTTTCATAAAATAATGTCAGTATTATATAAGTATATCGAAATGAGATCTTTAATTTTTAATAAAAGTCAAATTCGTAATAGAAATAAATATTAAATAAAGTTTTATTTATAAGTAGTTCAAAAAATTTCTCATTCCAAAAACTCCTCTCTAAAAATGCTATTTTTTATTTATTTTGCTACTGAAATTGGTAAATAATTACTTAATCTATGATCTATGAAGAAGTTATACTTATTACTTAACTTTGATTATGCTTTCATAAGAAAATAACATAACTGAAATGACCAAAGCATTAGATAGATATAATTCTAACTCGTGCCTTTCATAATCCTTACACATGATTTTGATCTGACCATTAGTTTATCAAACAATGCTAACCTACCCCTTACCCCATTTTTGTACCTAAATAAAATCTTGAATGTACGTGTATGAAAAAATAACTTATCTTTGATGTCTATAGTATTTCAAAGGGAATACTTATCTTATATACTATAATTGACCACTGGTCACCTAACAAATAAAAATAACAATCCCTACCCTTCTAATTTTGTTAAGGCGATCACAATATAAAAAGAATTATATTCAGCGCGTGCTTTTCTTTAACCCTAAACTGACCGTTGCATATAAAAATCACTAGCCATGATGCCCCGTTGAAGCAAAAGACGACTTACTTATCTTCTATTTACTAAATTTTATTTTAAATGACCACTGCGTAAAAAAACGATTCAGATTACTGGAAAATCGGAGAGAATAGATTGAAGCGTGTGTGTCTTGTCAAGATCGCTAAGCACTTTAATTAATCATTATGCATAAAAAGGGTAGCTTACTGACCAATACATTGTGTGAAATGAATATAAGTAGCGATGTTGATTATTGACATTGTACATATATAACGTTTATATCATTTATAAGAAAGGTGACATATTCTTGAGCGTAAAGTTTAAGGTGGAAATGTATATTTTATCACACAGACCTTGATCTTGTTGATGCGAAAATTAATATCAATAATTACTCAGATATTTCAACAGTTAATAATTCAATAAACCAAAAATGATTGGATCATTAAATTTGTAGTTACAACTTCGAAAATAATTCCGGATTATACTATATTTCTATTTTCGCTGATATAAAACGTATCGAAATTTTAAGTGAACTGCCAGTAACTAGTCCATACATTTTTAATAGAACCTCATTCTCTGATTCTTTGCCTTATGTTAAAAATTTATCCACTACCACTTTCTGACAAAACGAAAGGAACGGAACAAGTCTCAATACCGCTTTTATCTCAATAGTAATCTGGCTATATACTTTTCAACTTTTTTTATTCTTTTTATTTTTTAAAGTATATGTTTATCTATTTACTCACAATTATGGATCGACATGTAATGCATTTTCTAAATTGAATTCTTCAAATAAAAGTTTTTACAAGTTAGACGTATTCGAATAGTAAAGAAAAGACAAAGAAAAAAATTTAATTAATTTATTGATTTGGCTGACCATACAAAGCTGTTTCGAGTATTGTCAAGTACTCATCATCAGTGGTCTTAGGAAATATTTTCTTTTTAATTAGTTTATAGTTATACATATATTATTTGTTTAGACTGCTTTGTCTTTTCTTTGCTTTTTGAATCCGTCTAACTTTTAAATAGTTTCTTTTTGTCATAAAAACGCATCACTCTCGGCAAGAAAAAATTAACATTAAAAGTTTTTATTTTATCTAAATAAAAATCATATAAGATTGATTGTAAAGTAACCTTTATTTTTAGGGTACATTTAAGTATAGAATCTTGCATACAGTTAGATTATATCAAGCCCAACAAGATGTTGTGTTTTAGAAGTAAAGAGACAGAAATACCTTATAAACCATATTTATATCGATCTAGCGTCTGAGTATGTAAGATATCAAGTAGTATCGCCATATCATAATTTTATAAATTAACCAAGTATTTTCAGTTGACAATGTCTCCTGCTGTTTTTAAAATCATCTATCATTTTTTCAATTTTACAAAGGGCATGTGGCAAAAAGACTGTTTGATAGATAGTTACTGTTTACTCATCTCATAAAAACGTTTCTTAACTCCCTTCAATTTAGCATACACACGTTTTCGTGATATGCAAGAAACTACTTTAGAAACGACTTACGTTTAATAACTCAATTTTAAATTTTTTTCTAATAATGGTGCCAAACTTTTAAGAATTAACTTTAAAATCTAATAGAACTATCATATAAACATTTAAATGCTGGAATACATTTCTCCCTACACAAAAACAATTATAAGAATTAAAAAATTATATATCCAAAAATAAAAAAAAACTCTTTATGCAAGATCTAAATACAGAGACATTTAGATCAAGTGCATTATGTGATATCTACATCTATCTGATAATAAAATTAAATAATAAATTATAAAGGCATATTTACTTTTAATCAAAGTAATGATGAAAACATCAAAGGCGCGAAAAAAACTCTAAATAAATGTCATTGTTTGTATTTATTCAATAAAAACATATACTACCTTTACAATTTATTCCAAAGGATTTAATTGATCTCTATCGGTCTATCAGCATCAGTATAAAAATATCTTGTCAATATAAAAATAATATCTTCCCTTATGTTTAACATGGAGAAATACTTAAATACCTGAAATAAGTGTTAAAATGTCCTTTTCTGTGATAAAAAGTATTTACGTTTGTTTTTACGTATTTTCACAAAATTATTTTCTTTTTACAAGCAAAAATTGCCTTAGGCACTTAAGCATCTCGTTTCTTCATCAAGATATAAAATTTTCTCACAATTTTTAAAATTGTTTGAGTTTAAAAAAATTTACTTTCAATCGATTTTGTTGTGATAAGAAATCAGGACGAAGTACTTGAAATAAATATAGACACATATTCAAAACAAAAAAAAAATAAATAAAAGAAAAATTCAAATTTACTACAATAATTTTTTTTGTTTATAAAACCATTGAGAACTTCGTAACATTTCAATATGTATACATAAAAGTGTATAAAAAATAGAAATCACGAAAACAGTGTTTTAAACTATATAACATTATTATAATTATATTAATATATAAATATTATATTATTATAATTATATGTACTTTGTTCTAAAATTTATGTCTGGGAAGAGTAGTTTTCGATAAGAAAATAATTTTTAAAAATCAAATTTTTGCATTAAGCAAAAAATATTTATAAAATGTACGAGATGTACAAATTACCCTTAGATATAAATGCAAAAAATCACCACTTGTTTGTAAATTAAATCCATCGAAACAATACACCCAGACAAGAAAATACGTTTTTTGTTATATTGTCCTCATATAAGTTTTTACCTTTTGAACAAAGCCATGTATGTTGAGATAAACGGTCCAAATATCCAAATTAAGGACATTTGGACTGTTAAGTAAAGACCATAAAGTATGTGCGTATATTGCTTTTAAAGTAACTAACTATGTGACAGTCTGTATAATCAAAGTAGCACCATTTTCCGATTATTTTTGCAAATTTATCCTATTGTATTTACAGCTGCTGCATAAATTGATATAAAAATTAATACAGGAAAAACTTGAATTATGTATCTATATCTTTCTCTATTAGTTCCTTTAGCTCCTATTTGTAGCATATGGCCTGGACGCTTTTTACTTTAAAAAATGTACATCTAAATTAATCTCTGAATATAGATAAAACCGTTTAAATATAGGTATAGAGTATAAAGCTCTCTAGTCTAAGAACTGCGTCATGCTAACTAGTTTGCCTGAACTACCTATTATCGCATTTTTTTTTTATAAAAAATTTTGTTTATATACATCTGTAACATGTTCCCACATTTTATTAGATACAGTGAAACTAAAGTACCGTCTAATTGGTCTCTTTCCATCCACATGCCAATTTTTAGACTTATAAGAAAACATACTTGTAACCAATACCACTACTAATAGGTAAGGTCACAGGTCTATCACATACTTGTAGACAATTCAAACTGAAAAATTACTCCCAATATATTGTCAATGCTTTGAAACTCGGAGAAATCAAACACTGACAAATATATCTGATTCCTACTTAAATAAATTTTAATTTTAATATAATATAAGATTTCAATATATTCTCAATAAAAAAAACAGTAAATTCTACTAGAAAATAATTTACAGTTTTATATTTTGGAAAAGAGTTTAGTTTTTCATTTGTTTGGAATTAAAAGTCTATTTGGTTATTTTTCCCATACATCAATAAATTTATTAAAATTAGTAACTCAATAATAATCTTTCTTTGTAATATTGGTTTTATCCAGATTACCCATATGATATGTAAAAATTCATTGGATTAATATTATTACTTCATTCAATTTTTCATTCAACTTTTCCCATAATTTTCTTTTTATATATGAAATATATAAAAATTTATTTGTAATAAATTATATATATATAGGAAATTAAAATAACACATACTAATTCGTTAAGGAAAACTATTCGTTTTATTGGCAAACTTCGTAATGATTTTGTAGTATTGTATCTGTTGCATTGGTTGATAGCATTTGATATTAGAAGTCTTTTTTATATTTATTTAACTCTGTTAAAGAAATAGTGAATAATGAAAAGGGTTCAGTAACCTAACAAAGAAAAGGATATCCTCCTTAATATGCATTCCATAACGGAACTGTTTTGCAAATTAGAAGGAAAATGCATAATTGCACAAGGTGCAACCCTTCAGGAAAACTGCCAATGAATAAATTAAAAATGTGAGAATTTTGCAACGCTTTGGTGATTAAATAATTTTTGCAATAATTTTCGAAGGATGAAACTAAAGCGTGAAGGATCGATCATGAATGGAAATTTTAATCCTTTCTCTTGACAGAGTTTTTCAAAAACTCTGGCATACAATACCACAAATTAAAATGTATGGGAAAATTTAGAAAAGTGCGAATATTTAGCATAAATTATATATATACATGCGAATGTAATTATTTAAAAAGGATAAGACTTAATACTTTGTTAACATAGCATGTAATTACAAGTTAGAGTACTACAAATATTTGAAAATATATATGTAAAAGGAATCAAATTACAAGATATGCAATAAAGTTGATAACATTTACCATGTATATTGATATATATTGATTTTTATATTTTTTAATCCATATATTATAGGTAAGTAAGATATAAATATAAGAGATATAAATATCATCATAAACTATCTTAAGGTATTTATAAATATTAAATTATTATTCTAAAAAATATTTTTTGGTTAAAAAAACTTGCTCTGGTTTCAATAACTTTTTTGTTATACTTATTATAGGAAACTTGTGAAACCTCTAAACCTCAAACCGAACTGTTGCAACTTATATAGTCAAATATGGAATAAAATGATTTGCCTAACAAAAAGCGAGACAATCATACAGTAAAGGTGCCCAGATGGTTTGAACATTCCATTTTTTCAATTAAGCCTTTTGCTTTTGAAGAAAGGTTAAAACTGATTCAGAGTTTGTATAGAGATTGCCTGATTTGTTTTGTTGTGATATGTACAAATCAACTTTTTGTCAAAAGTGAGACCTAGGTATTTCATTGTTTCACTCCACTCCGAATTCTATAATAACATTATTGATTGACTCTTGGATTCTGATAACACTTACGAGTGATAAAACTAGCTTTTATTTTTTCACAATTTAGTTAGATCTTCTGAAAGCAATTGACTACATTATCAATATACACTTGTTCAGAGTTTGAAATTTTAATTGTACATAAATCAAAAAACAGAATGCATGTGTCATCAGAGTGTGAGGATAATAAATTATGTTCTATTTTTGGAATATCAGCTATATAAATTGAATAAAACATAGGATATTGCAAAAAACCTTATGGAACCTTTAGATTAGAGTTTTAAATATCACCATTTAAGAAATGTATACTTATGTATCCATATGATTAACCAGTGATCATGTATGTATACGATATATATAATCTCATATATAAATTATTTGACTATTTGACTAACGAATTGATAATGTGTGGAACGTTGTAAACTAAGCTCTTGCTTAATAGCTCCACATATCTTATAGGTTTTTCTTTAATCATTATCCTACATTTATAGACATTTAAAAATTAAACATAACTGCAATGCTCTCTTTTATATATTTTAATATTACTTTGTGAATTTATAATAATAATAAAAGAACGTATTAAACACGGCTAATAGAAACTTTAATATAAAACCGAACAAGTACATGATTTTATTCGACGTTTAAATATAGGTATAAACAATTTTAAGAAAATATCAAATTCTTATAAACTGAACTCAGTAAGACGTGGAGTAATCCTGTAAAAACATGTAATCAATTTTATATATCGGTTGTGTATTCTCTTCCCTCGGATTCATTGCTCTTCCTTTTTTTATTACCAGCAAAACGAAAGCACCCAAATGAAAAATTTATAAGGAATTGTGCGTAAATTTGCTAAAAAATATTTAAAAATATCATCAGATAACCCTTTCAAATATTAGTACGCACTATGAAATTTGGTTTATTAAGCTTCATAATAAAATTTGATTTGTGAACAGTTTGAGCGTATCTTTTGTCAGCTAAAATTTGTACCAAAACAAGGGGATGCTGCACAAAAGACACAAACTGAACATGCAACTTTTAAAAAAAAGGATTAAAATGACCTTTAAAACTAAGCAGGCAATATTTTGATGTGATGATTCAACAGGATTTGGTATTACTACCTCAAACTTCTTTCTACGAATTGAGCTACAAAATGCTGAGTCAATATAACCAACACACCTGGTGCTTTCCTAAGATAACTTCTCGAAGAGAGTGCTTAGAGTTTTAAATTAAAATAATTAAAATATGGTTTAAATGATAATAAAATAATTTCTGGTGCAATTCTTATGCAATTTTGTAAATGCAATTTAATTTAACTTACGAAATAACTTTACACATGTATATAGAGTATTTCATATGAAATTAATGTGTTGTTTCGTTCATAGAGATATATATAGCAATATTAAAGGTTCAAGGTGGCATTTAAACCTTTGAATTCTTGTACAGTAACACAATGAGTCAATATGCCTAAGAATCATTAGGATCTCCAGTGTAACCTAACGTAACATTTTTCAAAATATTTTACTTCTTTATCTCATGATGGTTGTAAATGATGGGGTACATGATTATTCATTTTGTAGTTCCTTACGAAAATGGTAGAGATTTCTATCAAATATTCATTTTAATATATAAAGAATATATTCTTATATATAAAGAATATTAGAATATATATACCTTTACATTAGATATAAAATTCAACTTCATATCAATGTTCGACACGATACATCTTACAATACTGGATGTTTATGAGGTAGTTTTCGACAATTTGTCGTCACATAACTGATAACACCTCAGCCGCAACTTATTAATTTGTTTTCATTTAATTAAGAGTACAAGGATTGTCCATATAAATACACATCAGGACACATGAACATTGTCCTTCTCATAATCACACCAAAATGTCAGTGGTGATAAATCCAATGATCTTGTGCGTCAATTCATCAGGTTTCTACACCAAAAAGGTATGTTACACATCCATCCATTTCTCGGCAACAAAATCAAAACAGGACATGTTATGTGAGTATTGAAGGCGTTCTCTTGAAAAACATATCTTTTACACCCACATTTAATATTTTAGGATAAAAAAAATTTGCAATTATGTGGCGGCCATAGGGATCGTAATTAAAGTTTTTTAAATCAAAAGTCTTGTTCCATCTCTATATCCACATACGAAGACATGGACATCTTAACAACTAAATGGTTACTTTATGGTTACATTCTTCTAATTACACATGAACATTATTTTTACAGATTATTATCTATACGAGAATGTGTAAAAATATTTCTATTCAAATAACTGTGAACGGTCCTAAATATAACTAAGCTTAGTAAATTGAAAGAAAATATGTGATACTAATATGTACTTCATATTAGTGAAGTATACAGAGTAGCAGTAGAGAATAGATTATCAGTTCACACACTACAGGAACACTGTCAAAAAAATATTTTCTAGTATTGCGGTTACTCCACTACTTCATATAAATTAATTTAGAAATAATTTCCAATTTCAGAATATTTATTTTTTTTTAAAATCCAAAATTACCTTATAATTAAATTAAATTAAATTTCTGGAAAAATTTAACTAAAACCATAAAGGTCAAAATTTTTATTTCAACAGAAATGTATGATAGTCAACAACCCTAAAGCAAAATAAAATTACTGACCAGTGTCCACGCACGTTCCACAGGATAACTTTTTAATGAAAACAACAACATAACAAAAGGATGATCTGCTTGTTAAATGAATACTTAAAATTGGTCAGTTTGGACAGGGTCAGCAAAAGGATATTTGCGGCACGTGTGGTTAACAATAGAAGTAATATTTCCATTTGAGGCAGGACTTGTTTGTTTTTCAAAAATATAATTGTGGAAAAAATTTAACCATAAATATGCGTTGAGTAATTATTATATGTTTTTTAAATAGAATTGAGGATTGAGATTTTTTTTATTAAATAGATAATGTAAAATAAGTATTAATAATAGAAAAAAAATTTAAATTAATTTAACTATTATAAGTTTAACAGCAGAAATCTTTACAGTTAGCATGCTTTATTGTAACAACAAAAAAATAAATGCATTATAAATCATGCTCAGGGACCTCAAGATTGATCCAATCAAAAATACATAAAGGATAGAGCCCTGAAATTATTTACGAAAACTGACAGACTTACCAACACCGCGTTATCGAATCTCAAAATGATTACAGGCGCCCCGGGGAGGTACGCAGGTCTGAGGTCAATTATTGCTTAATCTGATGAAGTGATAAATAATAGTCCAGTCAAGGCGTAGAGTGGGGTTTTAATGAAACGTCGCAGTTAATGGAGAGTAAAACTGCTCAAGTGCACTAACTCAGCTAGCTTCAACATAATAATAAAAATAATAAAGATAAATATTTATTTTCAATATAAAGTCAATATTCGGTGCAATATCTACTATGTTGACCTTACTCTGATTATCTTATTAAATGAAGTCTTAACCTTCGAGTATTATACGATAACATAGTGAACTAATACACCTAGGTTAATCCTTGGGATAATTTATGTATTTATTATAAATTAATTATTTATAAATTTAAATGATAAATTATTTTATATATAATATAATTTAATATATTATATTAAGAACAATACTATATAATATTGGTTGATACTAGAGGGTTTATTGAAGAGTTAATACCTAATGCCTTTAATACATTTCTTGTCTAATATTAATAATGGCTATTTGATCGGAAATAGTTTGGCACAAAAATATTTAATAAAAATTATCGAAAAAAATACTTAATATAAATAAGCAGAAAAAATGCAATCACATTTTATCCAAATTTTGACTAAAAATATTCACAAGATAAAATAAATATTTTCGTTCCCTTGAATAAATTATATTCTAAACGCTTCAGTTATAAAATGAGGAACAATGAAGATGCCATTCTATATTATCACAGAAAATATCTATAAAATGGGTGAGAAATCATATTAAAAAAAATTATTTCAACCCTTTTTGCAAAATATCGGATTTCATTAAAAGTAAAAGTAAAATATTTCTTATAGCAAATTTGCGACTAATGTATAAAATAAAAAATCACAACCAACAGAAATTTCAATCAATCGATTTAAATGAAATTCTTCTCGGCGTAAACCCTTCATATTCAAAAAAGGTCACATACAAAATTTAATCCTTCCATCGATCATTCTTTTGCAAATATTACATAAAGGATGTGCGTGCGTAACTTCCGAGTATCTGTCGCCTGACCTTTTGCACAAAATATAAAAAAATTCCCACAGCTTCACCGAAGATGTCATTTATGGTTATAAAAGTTTTTTGATTCTTGAAGTAACATTGCGTTTAAAAGAATATACATTTAATTTATGAGGTGATCAAATATCGCCCATTGCAAATCCAGGCAGGTATCAAAGGGTGCAAAATCATCGAAGCCTTTATAAATACGAAAAATTACAATTTTTATATCAAAACTAATGACTATGCAACGGAATTCGAAAATATAAAAAACCATCACATCTTTTAATGAATTTTCTTTTTAAAAATATCAATTTTATGGGTCTTGTATACGTTTAGCAAGGATATAAATTTTAAAATCAATACAACCCTTAATAAATAATACTTCCTCTGCCAAATCTCAAAAACAACCTTTAATGCACTGATCAATTGGTGAGTAAGGAATTCCATGTTAAGGCATAGATTTTAAAGACGAACTTCAGAGAAAGCAAAACTGGGGAAAAAGGTTCAAAACACTTCTGATTTGTATTTATTTCGTCTTCTATTTTCTGATATTTAACCATTTTTATTTGAACTTTGACCTTAAACATACTAAAAATAAAGACTCATTGTTAGAAAAAACAAGGTTCAGAAAAATAACATAATTCCTTAAAATATTTAAAAGTAATTTAACCATATCAAAATCAAAATGTTTTAATTGAAATCGAATGGCGTATCGACCTTAACTACAATACGTTATGTTACATGGTCAAAAAGTTTACCAATGCATTAATCAACAACAAAATATACCAAAAACTTCCTAGTAACTTCTAATTTTATAAATAAATTATTAAAATTCAAATGCGATAGTCTTCGCTAACGAAAAAGGTATTTAAAACGGTAGTTGCAGGGAGAAGACATTGAGGTATACCATATCTCCGGTGGAGTGATCAAGTTGGGGGAGCACTAAACGGAGTAAATTAGTACGTGCCTTCTTCAGTCTCGTAGAGAGATACCAGTCTCGCGGACTAACTGACCACTTTAACATATATCAAAATAAAAGCAATTAAGTAATAATTAACATCTAAACTCATCCAAATAACAACGGAAGTAAAACACTGTAATACCTTATCCACAACAATATCCTAAACCTTTGTTCCACTTTGTCAATAAAAATACGTACAAAAATTGACACAAATTACCTTTAAAATTTATTATCTTAATATCAAGTATGCATTAAAACATTAAATGAATAGATTTATATATAGTTTTACATGGAAAATATCAGAACACTCTTCCGTAAAATATATCAATCATTGATAAGAACAAAACTAATGCAAGAAATTAAATTTTTGACAATGACTGCAGCAAAAATATCACATTGAAAAGAAAAGTATTAGGAACATATCCAGTATAGTCCAGCTCCAGCAATCGGAGGACTATATCTGTTGCAATACAATTAAAAATCACATAATAAAAAAAACTTTTTACCCCAGAAAAGTACAGAACTTCAAAAAATTAAGGAGTGTACATTTAATAGTTCTGATTTGGTAGGTTTTTTTCAGCGACATATGTTAAACAAATTGTCTTTCAAAATATCATATATTTCATAAAAAGTTTACCATTTTACAACATATACCATGTAATACATGGTCTATAAGTTAATTGATTGGTTGGACAAAAACAGTGCTTTGAAAAATGACTCTCATTTTTAGCTTAGTAGATATGTCAACAAATTATCCAGTCATCTATTTTGCTTCCTGTAATTCCCTTCCAGTAAATTCTCCAGGCATTCGAAAGACCATTGAACATACACTATATAGAGTTGCATGCGGAGATGTGTGCTTTTAAATATAACAAGGGTGTGATATAAACCTTCTATTTTGATTGCTACATCTATATGGTTTTTAACTTTTTTGGTTCGAAATAAATGATATAGACATAGAATGTCATAGTTTAACAGGACGCAAGCCACACAACATGTACTTATTGTTGAGTGTGAAATATTACAGACGTGTAATTTCACGTTTTGTTAACATTAATTAGTCAACAAGATCGGGCGATTTGCTACCATAGTTGGCCGATCTATTGCCAACTATGTACCAAGAAGTCATTAAAAATATCGCCATAAGGATCCATTACTGTTAGATGGCCCCTGAGATACATTTCATATTGAGATACATATTATTTTACATATTATGGTAAAGTCCAAACAATAAATAAAAGTAAGAAATTGGTCAAAATCACAATCCTAAGTGTATTATTTGTGTTTACTTTCATAAACTCAAAATGGATAACCCTATAGTATAACCTATAGTATTTATTTATAATATATATAATAAGAAAGATAAGAAAATTTAGAACGAAAATATTAAATTATTGCTTAGTACTCAAAAAAAATGTATATTATGGGACACAAATTTTATAAAGTTTTATTTACATATTTTATATTATATTTTTTAATTTTATTATTATATAGTAATTATATTTTATATTTTATAATTTAAAAACAATTCTCAAAAAAAGTTATTATTATACATATTACATATGATGCATCATCCGTCTCAAATACAAAAATTTTATTCCTAAATTCTACAAAAGGGGTTGATGGTGCTGGACCAAAGACAAATGCTTTCATAGATGAAAAGACCGTTGCATTTTAAGAATTGTTTATTTAAAAACCGGTTGACCAAAAGGTTCTTGTGAACATTAAATGAATAAAAATTTTTAGAAATAAATAGCACCCTACGGTCAACCATATGACATCACAATAAGCGAAATATAAAGTATAGTTGTAACACATAATTAAACATATACATGTATTCGGTATATTTAGTCAACAAATATGATATGCTATAAGTTTTATACATTATGAAACCACTTTCACTCCATGTTTTCACAAATTATTTTTTATGCCCATATTCTCATATTTATTTATAATGATTGCTTAGTTGGTTTTTGTTACCACAAACCCGGTCGTGAATATAATAGTTTTAAAAACAAAACTTTTGATAAAGAAAATTATTTTTCTTTAGTTTCTTTAGCCTAGTACGTCCACTAGGCTCATTAGTTTATATACTTCCATAGTAGAATGTCTCAATATTGCCGGGATTGGGCATATGCAAAGGAAGTGTTCATGTTCAATTGTTTCCTTTTCTTCTCTACAGTTTTGTTTCAAATTTGGTTTAAAGAAACGTACAATTTCTCGACATTGGTGTCAATTGGCCAGTCACCTATTAGCACTGAATCCAATTGTTATTTCAATCTTGGCTCTGCCAAATAGGATTTTAATTCACAATAGATTTGGGTTTGATTTGGATTTCTTATAATCGTTTTCGTCTATTACTTTTAAAACCTAATTATGGATATATTTTTAAACATCTTTCAATGAGATCAGTATTTATTCCTCTACTAAGATGCTACAACACAAAAGTAATGGTTTTTAAATATTCTTTCTCCTACAATCCTCTAACAAAATTAAATTTAGTTTTCACAAATTTTTTTGCAAGAAAAATTTATTCAATTCCATCTAATTTTTCGGTAGAAGATCCATCCAAAATTATGAATGGATTATAACGCATTTTTCGTTTACAAGTATTTTAATTTTATATATGGCAGTCGTCATTACCTGTATAATCTTCTTCATCAAATACTTTCATGGTTTCGCAACTTTTAAAAGGATTAAAGATACTGATGAGAAGGAATATTATTTTCAAGTATTCGAAAGTTTTTACGATCTATTCTGTTTCATATGTTTACGTACTCTATGGTATAATGCAGTAGGCAATTTACATATTCGTGTCCAGATTGGATTCTCCGAATTTTAGACAGAGAAGAGTCAGCAACGACAATATGTACTATAAAGGCATTACTGTTTTTGGCACAAAAGAGAAGATTCCACTTAAGTTAGATGTAAAGAACACGTATGCCAAGTTTTTGGAAAAAGGCTTGAAGTTCATCGACACAGCATAATTTTATTTTGTGTGTTAATATATATGTTTTCAATTGAGGGTCAGCTTAATTTATGTAGCTTAAAATTATTTTGAAATTTAATTTTCTATTTATCTTCAAAATTATCATATTGTTGTCGTAATAAGGATCAAATGAGGGTGACATAATGGAGGTAAGTAAGATGTTAAGATGCAGCTATGTGTATTCAATCGTTCTTAAATATCTGAAAGTTGTTCAGTTCACGAAAGTTATTTCGTGAACACAAACGTTATTTCTAATCTACCACTACCATCTTAAAACTTGAAGATTTGTAAGGTTGGAGTGGCTTGTGCACCATTTCTTTTACGCATAACACCATTGCTTTTTACGTATACTATTTTCTTAATATTGCAGGTCAGGTCGGTAAGAAAAGGCGTCTTAAAGATATTAAGTCCCTAACTGCAAAGTTACAACACCAACAAATGCTATTATAGTAAAAGATATGTCATGTCTCTTGGCATGTTGAAGTGTGCTCTCATATTGAACTCAACATTTTTCGCACAAAACCTATAGCTAAAATAGATATATTTCTTTAAAAGTTGTATAGTACTGTTGTCAATCCATAAACATAAACATACATAAAATGCTAATAAAAATTACCAACATAAATTCTGCAATGGCTCGCAGAATGCATGAACAAACTATCTTACACAATTTAAATATATTACTGCATCATTAATTGGAACATTTAATTCCTTATTTAAAAGCATTCAAATCAATGTATCAATAAAATTTATATAAATATTTTCTAATTTTTTATATAAAAGTTGAGAAAAGGGCACTTTCAAATACTGCTATAGCAATGCAAAATGCATTACTATAGATGCATTGTTTACCAATGTAAGCAATGGTAATGCTTACATTACCTCTATAACAAGAAACTATAATGTTAACAATAATTAGGGTAACAATTAAAAATAAAAACAAATTTAAACAAAAACATTATGTTATCGAAAACATCCAATAACGCAGCATTTTTAAGCGGATTTTATCGTTTTCGCAATATTACGGTCTTTGCAGTTCATAGCATAATTTCAGGCTGTAGATGGCGTCACTTACTGTGTCTTTATTTATATCTTACTCTTTCAATAACGTAAAAATTGTATGTTAAAACAACCAAAGACCGTATCACTACGGGCTTGAAACCATGCTTGGCTGCAATATAAATAGGCAATGATGTTGTATTAAATTAAAGAAATTACTTAAAAAATTAGTTTTTGATTTAAGATTTAACATCTAAAATCAAAAACTAATTGATTACCATTAACGTAGAAAGAGTAAGTTCTTATATACGATTTTTTATCACATTTCTTTAGTTGCTCTCATTAATGTGCAAATTATATGATTTAGATAACTTAAAATAGCATTTTGCATAGAAACATTAAATTTTTTTGGTAAAGGATGACAATATTTTTTTTTCTCGATCTCATTTATTGTGCTAATAAAATTTATTGTACTTGAAGTCTATACTGACTAAACTTTTTCAAGTTTCAATTGCAAATACGTATTATTTTAGAATTATGTCTAGAATTAGAAATCATTTGTATGTGTTAGTGAAAATGTGAGAGTGTGTGAGAATTCAAAAATCTTGCTGAATTCTATCCGGTGTAAACGTAATGTTAATTTTGCAATAAGATTTTGTTTTTAAATTTCTATGTAAATTGTTTTGTATTAAGGCAGTTACAAGGTTTATAGTCTAAGTCAATAAGGAGTTTGATGAGTATCCCAAATAAGATATTAAGTATCAACTGAACAAGAACTTTTAAATAATTATTAATTAAAATAATTTTTGAAATTATGAAAAACATTTAATAATAGTATAATAGTATAAATACAGTAGAATATTTATAAATATATTTGTATTTAATTAAAATAATTTTTGACTTGAAAAGACTATTCTAGTAATAATTACATTAATGTAATAATTACATTAATTAAAATTTTTTGCATATACTTTATTTAACTTCATTAATAATTAATGTAAATGTGCTAGCAACCCAACAAAAACTCGCTACTATCAGAGAACTCGCTGCGATTCAAACGACTCTACCGGCAAGAAATAAGCAACATCGCACATATATTTTCGTGTGCACTCAGCGAATTAATATTCACCACATGTTTGTTTTGATTTGTGGTCAGTCAATGTGAGCGTGGTGAATTATGTGACAAATGTTTAAAATCGCATTGTTTATTTCGTCAGTAAAATGCGGTTTAGAATATATTTAATATGTACGATAAAATGGAGGATGTTATTGAAATGTGTTTAGAGGAAAATGCAAATGAAATAAAAGGCAGCAAACGAAAAGTCTCAACTTGTCACGATGTAATTAAAGTACAAAAATTGGATGAAACAATAGTTGCATCAAAATCCAAAGATGATGGACAGTCTGAGCAAGAACCTTCAGGATTTAAGAACAATCATCTGAATGCACTTGTAAGTAAAAGTCCTAAAAAACGACTGGAAATCTCAAATACAAAAAATGTAGCATACAAAGATGCAAATAAAAAGTTCATTTACGGAAATTACACAAACTATTACGGCTATCGCAATAACGCAACTTTTGATCGACGTCTAGCAGTTTTTCAAAACGATAGTCATTTATTTACTAATAAAACAGTATTGGATATTGGATGCAATAGTGGCTTCATAACAACAAAAGTTGCAGAATTATTTAACGTTAAGAGTATTGTTGGACTTGACATTGACCGAAGTCTCATAAACAAAGCAATTAAGAATATTGTGAAAAAGAAAAATTATGCTGGAACTAAACAAAACGCAGTCAAGAGACAAGACTTTCCGTTTAATGTACACTTCCTGCATGGCAATTACGTGCTGAGGGACGATATATTGCTAGAAATTGAAAAACAACAATTTGATGTGATATTATGCCTTTCGGTTACGAAATGGATTCAGTTAAACTTCGGTGATGCCGGCTTAAAGCAAGCTTTCCGACGTATGTTTCTACAACTACATAGTGGCGGTAAATTAATATTGGAAGCGCAAACCTTTAAGAATTACGCTAAACGACAAAGCTTAAGTGTAAGTTATATACTTAATATGTGAATAATACATTGATAAATTATTATTATATCTTTCAGGAAGAAATTGCGTCAAATTATAAAAGTATAAAATTCTTTCCTAAACAATTTACTGACTATTTGCTTAGCGAAGAGGTGGGTTTCAATTATATGGAATTGATGGGCGTACCTGACGATTGTACCGCGGGCTTCAAAAGACCAATACAGATATTTACAAAATTATAATTTAGGCAGAGCTACTATAATAATACATTTAGTATTTTTAAATAAATTGTTTATTTTTTTAAAATAATAAATTAATCACATTCGTCTATATTTATCATCGCTATGACTGTCTCATTTTTTTTGCTGGCGTAGTTGGCGGAGTAATCTTTGCTAATATTTCTGGAAGATGTTTATCAAGTAATTCTTCAGTGGATATTGAGAAATCATGATCAGCCCATATCACTTTCAACTGTAGCATTACAGAACCCATTTTTTTACCAAGCGGACATCCGCGTTCCTTTAATAAATTGCCATTAATTGGAAAATTGGGCATTTTCCATGCCTTTAGTGATTCGTACAAATTCTTCTTGTTGCAGTATTTCAACAATTCTTCAACAAAATCTCGTTTAGCAAATGCATGAACGCACAGTTTTTGGTAATCCTGTAACGTTACTAATTCTGTGTCAACCTGTGCGAGAAGAACAAATTATTTTAAAAAATGAAAACTATTTGTTATACTAGTTCACCTTATGTCTTTGTTGTGTTATGAAAAAAGCAAGGTCTCTCTCATATGCGGACAATTTTAATCGCTCATGTAAACTTATTGCATCTTCGTGCGTATGTAACAAACTAATTAGATACAAAATAGGATAATGCGGCGTACTGAATCCTTTGAGATCTCTACAAAGTCGTTGAAATTCAACAACATTAGGATTGAGTGGTAGACCACAGTGAGCTATTACGCCACAGTTTATCATCTCCAAAACTAATTCTTCACTAAAATTACCAACCACAATTTTTTGTAGCTCTGTCCAGATTCGTTCACCACTTATACGTTTCAAACCATCAACATTTGCACTTATTGCACTTAAAGTTTCTTGATCATGTTTATGTGCTTCTGCAGCAATACGACCATAGAAACGGAAATAACGCAAAATCCGCAAATAGTCCTCCTGTATACGTACACTGGCATCTCCCACAAATACTACACGCCGCTGCTGTAAATCATCGTAACCATAAAAATAATCATATAAAGTGCCATCAAATCCCAAAAATAAAGAATTTATTGTAAGATCGCGTCTATTGGCGTCTAATTGCCAATCTTTTGTAAACTGCACTTCCGCATGGCGTCCATCAGTGCGTACATCGATACGTAGTGTTGTGACCTCAAAATTTTCCTTGTTGTTAATACGTGGTGTAATTGTGCCATGGCGTTCGCCTTTTGCGTTTATCAAACGTACATTTTCCTCTTCGAACATTTTTTTCATTTGCTCAGGTGTTGCAGTGGTGGCCAAGTCCACATCTTTTGGTTGAATATGCATCAAAATATCCCTCACTGCACCACCAGCAATGCGTATTTCATAATTATATTTCGTAAAAATTTCTATAAGCGCATTTAGTTCCGGTGTAAATATACTTCGAAATTCTGGAGAATCAATTTTTGTAAAAGCCGGGTTCTCTCGCATTCGAGTGGCTACCCCCATTGGTTGTAATTTCACATCCATGGTTTTAGGTGCTATAAATTCAGAACTTGTCAAATTAGTTTGATATTGTTTAAACTGTCTTTGAATGATACGATTGCTACTAATTAAAATTCTTCGCATAACTTCTTGAACTTATTAATAAAAACATATAACTTTGGAAGTCAGAATAAGCCAACAAAACTTTGTTATTGTTTTTTTTACAAACACATGCTAATACAGCTGATTAGAGTTGCCAACATTTACAAATTTTTAATAATGATACCAAATTTATCGCATAATGGAAATTTAAATAAATTTACAAGATTGCAATTAATAAGTTATTTGGTTTATATCATAATTCTCATATATATCAATTATTACACCTAAAGTTACTTTAAATTATTATTATTATATATGCTGCATATTTTGTAGTTAACAATTTATTAATATTTTCTTTATTTATGCATATATAACAACTTTATTTTATTAGCAACGCATATATTTATGCGTATAATTTTTATTGTAGAAAATAATTTATATTAAGAATTAAATAAAAGCGCATTAATAATATTTATTTTAATTCTATCGCAATTCTATCTACAAATTTTCTAATATCTATCAATTATATGACATTATGTTATCTCTGGCGCAAAGACTATTTACTAAGCACTACAGAATTCTCCCTGATATTTTTTACCCAACTCAATTGGACGACATTGTACATGTCGCTCGTGTAATCCCGCTTTACAATCGTCAACAGTTACTACCTAACAAGAACATCCTCCTTTCTTGTTTACAATGTATTGTAATGTCTGCCTTTCTCTTGATTACTGGAATTAGGTTTGAGGATTGACCTTTACGGTCCAATGGCTGAAATTTCGCTCATTTCTGTCGCTTTCGATGCTTTCCATCTACCGAAAAAAAAGAAATAATTATTCATATTTAGTTATAGATAAATCGGTTTATCTTGGTTCAGCATTTTATAGTTCACTATCAATTAATTCTCTTTAGTTATTAAAACTTGAAAATTTGTTTTCTATTAAGTAGATTCATTAACTATATGCTTTGATATAGTCAACGATTTATAAATAAAATGATTTTAATCATGGCAAAAAACTAATTTGTAATTTAATTACATAAATTAATTCTTCCAGAACTAAACTAAAATTAACCGATACCAGTGCGAAAATGGTAATCAAACCAATATATTTTGTAATAGCCGTAACGAAAAATGTCCGTTATGTAGTTTTATATTAAATAATCGTATTCCTAACGCATAAACACTTGGTTTTATAAGGACATTTTCAATCCTAATTTATTATAGAGAATACCAGAATATTATTACTGCGTGGAATATAGTATTTGCCATGTTCCAGAGTACCAAATGTTTTGTACTAATTACTTCTAATCATTAAAGTCTAATGTAACTCTGTAAAAATGATTAGAACATATGTTCTCAAAAACTTTCTTAAATTCAAAACAAAACCAGTTATTTTGCATAGGAATGCACCAGTTGCTCCCTAAATGGAACACCTTTCACACGTCAGCGATATTTTATGGCAGTAAGCATAATCGGAACTTATCTCGTAAGATGAACAATCAACCTAAGAACGTATTTATCACTCGGGCTGATGTACCTGACATAGGTTTAAAGCTTTTAAAAGAAAGGTGAGAGTAATCTGTATAATTTTATTATAATTATTTTAGTTTATTTTGTTTATGAACAGTTGTAATGTAGAAACATGGAGTGGCAGCTATCCTATAGCAAGAAAAGATTTGCTTGATCATGTGGTTGGAAAAGATGCTCTTTTTTGCACGTTGTCGGATAAGATTGATAATGAAGTAATAGAAAAAGCAGGCCCACAACTTAAATGCATATCGACAATGTCTGTTGGGTATGAGCACATTGATTTGGCTGCATGTAATAAACGTGGTATACGCGTTGGTTATACGCCAGATGTATTGACCGATGCAACTGCTGAGCTGACGCTAGCTTTACTATTAGCCACTAGTCGTAGACTTTTTGAGGCAAACAAGGAAGTCTACAATGGCGGTTGGAAGTCATGGGCACCATTTTGGATGTGTGGTAATGGTTTGAAAGGTTCACGTGTAGGTCTTTTCGGTTTTGGTCGAATTGGACAGGAAATTGCCGCTCGTATAGTACCATTTAAACCAGCAAAAATAACATATACATCACGCACAGAAAAACCGGAGGCAGCTTCTGCGATTTCAGCAGCTTTTGTTAGTTTCGATGAGATGTTACGTGAATCTGATTTTATAATTGCATGCTGTGCTCTAACCCCAGAAACGAAGGAAATATTCAATAGAGAAGCTTTTGCTAAAATGAAAAAGAATGCTATTTTTATTAATACTGCACGTGGTGGTGTTGTAGAGCAATCCGCTTTACGTGAAGCACTGCAGGAGCAGCGAATACTTGGTGCTGGACTTGATGTGACGACACCTGAACCATTACCCTTGGACGACCCACTACTTACACTTAACAATGCTGTTATATTGCCGCATATCGGCAGTGCTGATGTCAATACTCGGATCGAAATGTCGCGGATAACAGCCTGCAACATTTTGGCTGCATTCAGTGGTGATAAAATGATTGCAGAAGTTCAAATTTAAACAAATTTTTCAAAGCATTCGCATTTAATTTTTATTTAAAAACTGTACATATGAAAATGTAATTAAAAGATTTGCGAAATGAATTTAATAAAAATATATGTAATTGGATTTTGAATACGTTTGCTGACATTTTTATAAGAAAAGCCGCAGAATTGATCAAATTCTTCACTTTAAACATTAAATAGTGCTTAATATCATCTAATAATTTTCCAGATTAACAGCTAAATTAAAAGAAAAACCCTCTTATCTCAAAACGAAGAAATATATAAACTTCTTAGTATAATACCCAATATCTTTCTAATCATACATATATTCATTTATCTCATTTAAATTATTTGGACCTTAAAACAACTTACAGAACGTGAAGCTAGAATGTAACAAAAAACAATCCAGAAGTTTTTCTTAGAATGTCTGCATTATTTTAAAATAGTAGGAAAACAAATATTACTAAATTACTACATAATTATATATAAATATAAATAAATAAATCGTAGCAGAAGTATTTTATAATAGGATATTCTATTCTATGCTTAATTTGTACATAGATTTAAAATTGAATATAAAACCCTTTATTGCATCGTATATGATCGAATCTGTTACCGTGAACGAAGGACATAAATATACATATTACATATCTGTGTGAAAGATCCGTTCAAAGTTGATCAAAAATAAAAATTAAACAACAAATAATTTGTCGTCATATATTTTCAAATTTTTTGTGCTCATTTAAATTGAACAATTGATAACATATAAAATTAATTAATAATTTTACAAAAATCCTTGAGATTTAAACTTATTCTAGTTATCTAGACTAACATATATATGTTAGACCAGATAGTTT
Organism: Teleopsis dalmanni; assembly: GCF_002237135.1. NCBI lineage: Eukaryota > Metazoa > Arthropoda > Insecta > Diptera > Diopsidae > Teleopsis > Teleopsis dalmanni. The sequence continues at coordinate 157,644,238 of NC_051847.1, read as the reverse complement.
AACAAAAGTGTTAAAATAATAACAAAAATATTTCAGGTTTGAAGTCTACAATTTTTTGAAGTTCCTTATTATTAAAAGTAAGGAAAGAAGATCTGTTAATCTTCTCCCGGAGGCAGCGGTTGCGAAGGGTCTGAATATCCAACACGCGCAGGCTGTACTAATGTAAACGAAGACACTGTACTTATTGCAATAGGTTCATCGGGTTCTTCCTTTTCTTTTTTTATATTATCAATTGTTATATATCCACCAGTTTCATCCTAAAATAGTAAGAAATTTTTTAAGTAAAAATTAAATAAACATATGTCATAAATTGTAAATAAAAAAAAATAAAATTTCATAATAAAATAAAATAAAATTTCATTTTATATTTTTTTTACCGTCACAAAAACATCAACTGTTTTTCCAGTGATTATATCCATTATTTGTGGAGTTATACCACTCATGGGCTCATCTTGTATACTCTCAGCATATTCTAACAGTGGGACCCGCAAATCCGGGCATTGCTGTAAGGCATCAACCAGTTGCTTAGCCGGTAAGTGTAATAATACTGGTAATGATTGCGGTTTAAGACGTTGTATACATTTTAAGAATCCTTCCCAGATAACCTTTTGTCGCCAAACTTGTTTTAATATTAAACGTTGTAATAAATTTAAAACAAAATTAGCTAACGTTGGATATAGCGTTAAACTTTGTATAATTGTGCGCATTAACAATGTAGGAAGTGGTACTACTTCCACTAACTGTTGTAACACTCCAATCATTACCTCCTGAGTGTAAACATCTTTTTCGGACAAGCATATTGATGTACCTCTTAAGACTGACTTTAAATCACAAACACTTAAGTCGATTGTATGTAGTGCAACTAAAATTTCCGGTGGTGTGGTGGCTACACGTTGATTAGCATATTCCGCGCCAATACCCAACAAACGGTTAAATACTTCCCTTACTACAACTTGATTCAGTTTTAAAAACTTTGGTAAAGCAATAAGAATTTCCTGCCTCGTAAGACCACTCAAAACAGGTATAAGTACGCGTGCATCCTTAACTTTATTACTGTACATGTCCCTTGCATGTCTTACAAGTTCTGTGTTGATTGGATAAACGCGATCTGTCAAAATATATATCATGCGTATCAAAAGTGTTTCAACACCTTTCGGGCACTGCTCAATTAGATTAAGCAGTTCCTGATTCTCAGGTCCTAATTTTTTTATAGCCGAATCTATACTACGCAGTATGGTACGTTTTAAATCCTGCGTGGTTATAGCGAAGACTTCACTCAATTTCTTCAGGAAAACTGTAATAATAATAAATATTTATATAGTTTTTATTTTTAGATTTGAAGCCCTTACGTTTTGTGTTACATGGAAGCAATTTTAGTAGTACACCCAAACAAATCTTAGCTGTTTCTTCCTTCCAGGCTACTTCTACTTCTGGCCGCCCATATTCAGTTAAAAATATACTTGCAGGAGGAGTCTCTTTTTCTAGATGAGATATCCATTGCAATGCAAAATCTTCAATACGATTTGGCAATACTTTATGTTGCTGATATAGGACAATTATTTGATCCATTGCCCGTTCACGTACATCTACTCGCTCATGTACACAAAATCCTAATAAAACATTTATCAGTTTATTTTTACGGGGCGGTCGCCATATAGCTAAATCCTTCAGCAATTCCATGGAATAATTCGTATATTCTTCAGTAAAAGACATTTGTATCAGTTTATTAAGTGCATCATCTGGTAGCATAGGAGCTTCTAAGAAGAACCGACGTAGCAAAAGTATTTTGTCTTTAAAATCACAGTTTGTAATAATTCGTTCAACAATTTGACTTAACAATTCGTTGTAAGCATAATCTGGACGATTTTCAGATTTCACATAACAATGACGCGTGAAACCCTGTAACAGGCAGTACTCCTCATATAACCATGAGAATGCTAAATCAATACGTTGTTTAATATCCATCATAATGAATTCAAATATAAAATAGCGCACATTATCCGGAAAAGTGGCCGCAATAACAGTAACGATTTTGCGTCGCTTAGCAGATACACCACCTGATATACACTGGCGTTCAGCATAAAGTATTCGCTTAACAGCATCAAGTAAAAATTTCTCTTTAACGGAACGTGAAAATGGCTTGGTGATTTCTTGCAGTTTTAAAGTTTTTGCACGTTGTTTCATGCGCTCTATCAGTTCTTGCTCGCCTTTAAGCCGTTCCATATTTTCGCGCAATTTTTTAGTAGCTTCCTCTTTACGCAACTGATCTTCATCTACAGATGACATAGGTTGATCCCTAAATTAGAACATACAAACAGAATTATTGAAACGATAATGTAAAAATATAATAAAATAGTATGCTCTGAAATATGCTTACAGCTGAGTAGCTGCATTTATATGCTAAGCACAATTATGCTAACCTGAGCTTAACACATTTACTTACAAGGATTCATTTATGTTGTCATTAACTGCTAAGGATTCCATTTGTGTCTGTAACTCCACAGGTCTCATTGGCAGCTCCTTTGTAAAAGCTGCGGCTCCTGGACCAACTTTATGAGCTGTCATTTGCAAGGCCATTGCTTTCGATATGTTAGCAACTTGTAACTGTGTTGACATATCTCGTATGGGCTCATATTCATTTAGAAAATGTTCTGGAACTTCACCGGGAATATTTGGTAAGAATCGAATTATTAAATTTACAACGGTATCTACAGAACGTAACTGTTCTGCTAAAAATTTTTCATTAACACGTATACACTTTGTACGTTGTTTTTCCACTTCCTCTTCATCGACTTCCATTTCTACTTGATTACTTGCATTTTTATTAATATCCATATTTTCATGCTCTTCAATTCTACGCATTCGTTTGCTTAAACTGGACGTTGCATTTTCTAATATACGTTTTTGACGTCGCTGTTGTTCTTGTTTGTCCATTTTTGGTATTGATCGTTGTATTTCATTTTGCGATGCCCCTAAATCCAGTAGCAATTGACGCAGTATGACCTGATATTCATAGGAGCCACGGTTCTTAAGTAACATTAGAGCTTGCATTTTAAGACTTTTGCGTACAGAATTTATTTGGGAATCTGACAACGTTGGTGGGAAGTTAGCGCTCAAGTTTTTGAAAGCTTTTATAACCGGACCCATAAAGCAAGGTCTCAATTTGGCTATAGTGCATAAACTTCCAGTACAAGTATTTAAGTTAACAGCTGAAATATGTGTAGCAGCATGATATTGCAATATTATACTAAATATGTTCAATGCCTCATCCTCCAGTTTTTGGTGTTTGATTATTTTTAAATTTTCTGGGATATCTTCTAACGAAAAATCACCTTCTCTCTTTTGAGTATCTTCATCTTTATAGCTTTGAGCAACAATGACGTTTTCAAGAAATTTGATAGCATTAGTGCGTACACCTTCGTTGTCGTTATCAATAAAATCAAGTACTTGAGCTTTCACTAAACTTAACATATTCCAAGCTTGCTCGATACTGTCGCTATACTCTGTATTATGGCATATCCACTGCAAACCATTTTTATATATCATACCACTAACTTGTATCATACGCTTAATGACATGAGGCGACCGGTCGCGCAGTAGTAATGGTATAACATTTATAAATTGTGGCAATAAATTGATTTTTACTTTGCTGCAAAATGTATGAATTAGTATTAAAATACCCAATAATTTAACTAATAAATACCATGCTTTTTCAATAAAATTTATAACTTGTTTTCGAACATCTACATTTGAGTCTTGTGATAAGGATAGAATGTGGTCCAGGAATTCATCCAGCAATTCAACTCCAGCACCCAATATTATTTCTTGTATTTTTGCAAGAAGTTCACACTTAATTTTACTATCCGTTTGAGTGCCTAATTCATTTAACCAGCTTACAATCTAAAGTTTACCTTGTGAGAAATATTGTTCTTAAATAAATAAAAGCGAACGGAAACTTACTTTGGAACGCGCGTTAACCGTTTCCTCATTCATAAATAAGTTGGCGGCGTCACCTAAGAACTGACTGCGTCCAATAATTCCGTCCATTATTGCGGAATTCTTGTTCAAAAAATTAAAATATTGAATAAATATTATTCGACTTCAGATTATGTTATGCACGTAAGTAACGAAAGACCGGAGAATATATAGAAAAAAAATTCGTTTGATTGAAATACAGTGTTGTATTTCGAATATATAGAAACAAAATGGTTATTTTTAATATACAACAATTACTCAAGCGGCCCATACAAAATATTTTATGCATAATTTAGGTCGTGTGCGAGTTAGGCTAAGTTGCGTTCTAAATGAGGGAAATTCTAAGTTGTGCCGATAATGTAGTGATGTGTCAATACGTGTTGATCAATGGCTAAATGTGTGCAGTGCAGAAAATCCTAAAAAATTTCCCATTTGGTTTAGCATCAACTTAGCCTAACTCGCACACGTCCTTACTATAGTAACATATAGAAACTACGTAGGTAGTGTGCGTGTTCGAGTAAATTAAGGGAAATAATAAATTATGTCGGTATGGCAGTGTATGTTTTCAAATATTTCGAATAGGGTAAATTAGATAAAAATTAGGTTAATTAGGTCTTTGAAAACTTTTAACCAAAAATAATTAACAAGTGCAATAAATAAATATTTACATAAGTGCAGTGCAAAAAATCTGTAGAAAATTTTAATTAACTTTACCTCAATTTACTCGAAGCCGTACACAGCCGTAGTAATTAATTATTATTATGCTATTTTAATATTTATTTCTTAATAGCAATGTAAAAATATACCAATGTTATATATATTTTTTAATAGACATTCCCTGGCTACTTATTTAGAGGCCCCTTAAAATATTATACAATTCACTGAAGTGTATATATGTATATATATATAATATGATACGTAATGTACTGTTATTAGTCTTTAAGTTTCTAAAACTTATTGTTAGGTCTTAAATAAAAACGATTCAATAAAAACATATTGTTAAATAAAAAAAGATGTATATATTTCTTTATTTGACAATGAATTTGTATTGCGTCATATCTTGTGTATGTAGTGGTTTGTTATGTTGGGTTTTATTTCGAATTGAACACTCCGTATTGGTAATGGATAAGTTTATTTATTTCTTATACTTAGTTATTATAAAATATTCTTAAAGTTAAGATTTGTGTTTTTACGTTTTATTCACGTCCTGCTTTGTCTTTTTCCAAACTACTACTGGCGGGAACTGCGGATATTGTTGTCTCCTTTGTGCCTTGTTGACAGTTCTTTTGTTTATATTTTTTGGTGCTGCCACATGTATATAAATTTAGAAGTTTTTATCATCAAAGATCCTCATATACACTTGAACTAAATGTATTTATTTTTTGTATTGATTTATAATATATAATTATATAGTTTCTGCATCATTTCATCATCATTTCAAATTACATAAAATACATAAGAATAAAAAACTGTTAGTTTTTTATTTAACAGATTCGGAAAGTTTTTATTAAATTTATATACTTACGCAATGCGAAACCAACATTTAATACACGTTATATAAAATTTAGAACCGCTATTGAATGTTATACGATTTTTTTTTAAAACATTTTTTTTGACTAATAATCACACATGTGGGGTATTAACAAGGCTGTGCTAATATACTAATGTGACAGAACGACCTAAAACTAGCTCACTGTGAGTAAGGTGCTCACGAGTGATCTGGGAGCTACTATTTAAAAAATATGTAGTAAACTGTTATATTGAACATTTTTATTTAAAAACAAGTACTCACTCTCCTTGTTTATATTCCTTGGTATCATAATCATATAATCATGCTCTACTGAATGGCACTATGTATATTAATTTAAATTAATTATTAAAATGGCATAAAAAAATCTATTTAAAAATCAATTTAAAATTGAAAAAATTTAAAATTATTTAAAATTCTTCAATAACTAAAGCTAGTAGTTCTTAAAATGAGTGAATTTGGTTTTCTTTTTAAATTCAACCTATTGCTCAATTAAGCTACAACTATAAGTTATCAATTTTTTTTATAAATAATATATAATAAATATAAATAATCATGTATAATATATAAATATCGATTTCTTTCAGTTTTATTACTTTTTTATTTTATTTGACGATTTTGGAATGTGTTAGCATATAAGTACATAACGTAAATATTGCATGCAATGATTACATATGAGTACCCGAATATAATTTTTTGTATATGTCATACAAAAACAAAATATGTATATGCACCGAAATGTGCGTTTCTTTACTTTGTTTGATACCAACAATGTTCTACATCCCTAATATTAATCATCAACAGGGTTGCAATAAACGAAAGAAATTATATTGGCACATTAATTTTTTGTGTATGCAATTGTTATAATGTAAACAATTCATTTTAGATTACTTATAAAAAACTCGTAAATAAATCACTGCACTTATAAGCTGAAGTGCAAGTTATAATATTTATGCTTACTATTTTAGCCAGTAGATATCATCTATGACGAACAATCAGCGGTCAGTCATCGATTGCTGCTGTCAGTGTTATCCACAAAAGTTCTGTCGTCGATGTGAGGCTAATTCGACGTGCAAATTTGCAACATAAAAAAACCATTTATTTGCACAAAGTTTGCAAAAAGTAATGATTTACGATTACCGGTGGCATTTTACGTAAAACGAAATACATATAATATATAAATTAATGCGATTGTGTAAGGAAATTAAACAAAAGTAAAATTAAAATTGGGCTGCGGCTGTATTGTGAGAAGGAAATTGAAGTAAAAGTAGACAAAATAACACGACATAACAGAGAAGCAAAGAAGCGAACATAAATAAATTAAACGCCTTTAAATAACAAGGAAACGAACGAACATACGAACGAGTAAATAGAACAAAAACAAATAAAAGCAAATTAAATTTGATTTGTAAATATAAGCGGCAGCGGCGACAGTATCTAGCAGCAAACAATCCAAGGCCAGACCGCGCCCCGCACACACCGCAACACCTTTATCTCAGAAAGAAATCAGTTTCTTTCTGTAATATAACTAAATTGTTCGGCAGTAAATTTTATGTCGAACAACCAAGTAAATATTGGTGGCGGCGGTGGTGCCGGTGGCAGCGGCAGCGGCGCTAGTAGTGGAGGCAGTAATTCTCAAGCACCTACACAACAAACTTTACCTGTTGTTGGTGTATCAAACAGTTCTGGTTTAAAAATACCTTCTACAGATGGTTCTAATATAGCAGCAGATAATTCGCCGAGGGAATCAGGCGATGATTCGGAAGATGAAAGTGAAATTTTGGAAGAATCGCCATGTGGAAGATGGCTTAAACGACGTGAAGAAGTTGATCAGCGCGACGTACCGGGCATTGATTGTGTGCATTTAGCAATGGACACAGAAGAAGGTGTTGAAGTCGTGTGGAACGAGGTGCAATATGCTAATTTACAGGAGCTTAAGAGTCAAGAAGACAAAATGCGACAGGTGTTCGATAATCTGTTATTATTGGATCATCAAAATATAGTCAAATTTCATCGTTATTGGACAGATACAACAAATTCAGACAGGCCGCGAGTTATATTTATAACAGAATATATGTCATCGGGGTCATTAAAACAGTTCCTGAAGCGTACTAAACGCAATGCAAAACGACTACCTTTAGAAGCATGGCGACGATGGTGCACGCAAATACTCTCCGCGCTTAATTACTTGCATTCCTGTACGCCGCCCGTTATTCACGGCAACCTTACCTGTGATAGCATTTTTATCCAGCACAATGGTCTGGTCAAAATTGGTTCTGTAGTACCAGACGCAGTGCACTACAGTGTACGGCAGCATAAAGCTGAATTCGTAGATCACGGATCGCAATATTTTATCGCTCCAGAATATGGTGCTGCTGAACAACTGACGGCTGCTGCTGACATTTACGCCTTTGGCATGTGTGCGTTAGAAATGGCTGCACTTGAAATACAACCAACAAGTGGTACTGAAGTAACAGACTCCATCGATGACGAAACCATATTACGAACTATTAATAGTTTGGAACATGATCTGCAGCGGGATTTGATATTCAAATGTTTACGCCGTAATCCAGCTGAGAGGCCAAGTGCGAGCGATTTGTTATTTCACCCATTGTTATTTGAGGTGCGAATATAATTAAATGGATAATAAAATTATTTACCTGAATTTTCTACATTATTCCATACATATTCTCATTGAAATGAGTTTGGTATTTGATATTTGCCATTTGTTTTGTAATCTGTTTTATCAATAGTAAATGTGTTTCATAATTTTGATTGTGATTAATTTTGAGTTTTTTGAATGCTAAATAACAAAAGAACTAAAACCTAAAAGTATACTAATAAAAATAGATTTCGTATGACTAAAATTCCAAACCTTTCTTAAATCACATTGTCATTAGTGAGCATTGATTGTTCTTCACATCTGGAAACGCTGATGATCAATAGTCTCAGATTTCAACGTACGGACTACCGTACTGGTCAAGGTTAATTAAAAATCCATTAATTGCATCTTGCATACAACGCATTTGGCATTTGATAGCTAAATGTACAACATTGGAATTATGAACTAGAGGCAATTGCATGCGTAGTGTCGGTCATTAATAATTGTGAATTAATATTGTTAAAAATTTGTTTTCTTATACATACTGATTTATTTTCTCTCACAGGTACATTCACTTAAACTGCTGTCCGCACATTGTTTAGTCTTCTCGCCCAGAAATCGAACAAATTTCTCTGAAACAGTAGTGGATGCCATGATGCAGCGGTACAACAGGCCGGATGTAATAATGGCAAGAATAACTCAGTCTGGTGATAGCAGAGAATATCGTTTGGCAGATGTTCCAACAGCTGATAAACTGGAAAAATTTGTTGAAGATGTGAAATATGGTGTGTATCCGCTTACCGCATTAGGTGGCAAAAAGCCGCCACATTTTCGATCCAGAGCTGCGTCCCCCGTTCGTGCAGATTCTATAAAATCAGTTACGCCTGAACCTATAGACATTGAATCCCGACGAATTGTAAATATGATGTGCAGTGTAAAAAAATTGAGGGAGGATAGTAGAGACATATCGATGACTATATTGTTACGTATGGATGACAAAATGAATCGGCAATTAACATGCCAAGTAACAGAAGAAGATACTGCTGTAGATTTAACCAATGAACTCGTACGTCTTGGTTTTGTTCATATAGAAGATAAAGAAAAAATTGAAATATTGCTTGAGGAAACACTAAGTGGAAGTTTCGGGCTTGGAGATCAGGAGCAAGATGTAGAACCACTTCCTTACAATACAATTATGAGTGAGCCTACAAATGTGGAGCCAGATACTGATGCAACTAGTAGGACTGATATTGCTGAAGCAGCGGCGAGTGAGTTGAATCAATTAGATCGAAGTTGGTCCGTGGCCGAAACAAATGCTACTGTCCCTATTGAACAAAATATTCCAGTAGAACATAATATAAGTACACCTGTTCCACAAGAGCAGTTGATACTGGATTTTACTTTACGGCAACAAGATCGACTGCTAGAGGAACAACAAATAGAACAACATCAATTGGAGTTGTTACAAGAGATACAACAAACTCAGCTTGATATGCTACCGAAACTTGATCCTTTACTAGGGACATCCACTACAACCTCCTCCCCCTCTGCCACAGCCACTATAAATAAGTAGAATTAAAATTATTTTAAATATGCTATTTAAATTTAAAAATATTAAAAATTTTAAATGTTATTACAAACACAATTGCCACAGCGCAATTGTGTGAGTCAGACAATTGTTTTTATAAATTATGATCATAATTATTATTATTATTATTTATATATTTATATATATATATAAGTATATATATATACTTATATATTTAGTCTACTAAAAAATTGAGAATAAAAACTGTTTTTTTAAATAATCATTAAAAAAGCTAAATGCTTCACATAAAACAACACATATTGCAATATTTTAACTCAAAGAAATTTTGATTTAAATTTATAAGTTGATTTTGTAAAATAGTAAAATAAAATTCAAAATTTTTTGCATGAAAAAACTTCAATTATAAATTATATATACATATATATGTCTATAATTTCTGTATACATATTGAAAAGGCGTTTAATAGCAAATTATGAATAATTTAAATGCTTACGGTATTTCATATAATAAATACACTGAATATTACAAGACACTGATATTTATTACATAAAATAAAACTTTGAAAAAAAAAAATAAAATTATCATCTCAAGAAGACAAAGGCGAAAAAGTTCTGTTTTATTTAAGACCGAAGGAACTATTCGAAATGATTAAAAAATTAGTAGTACTCAAGAGTCAATTGTTAAAAGCCACAATATATTGTATATATCTAATTTGTTTACTTATAGATTAGGTAGACTTTAGAAATATTATGAAAGTTGCCCCAATCGCGTATCACAAAGTGGGTTTTAGGCACAAGGCCGCCACTTCAATCAGCATTGATAAGCTAGAAGAAAGTAGTCTAAGTTAGTATGTTTACTAATGAAGGATGTAAAAAAAAAATGTAACAATACAGGACCGAAAGTTCCGGCACCTTAAATCGATAAAGGCCAATTCTGTATAGAGAAATGGCGAATAGAGAGAACATAATATACTTCACGTATAACCTTAAAATAAGATTCTGAATGGAATAATGAAATGAGAAATAGCATTAAATAAATAAATAAATACATGTTATAATTTCACATAATTATCATAAAATTATTATCAATAAATAACCAGCTCAAGTAAACAATAAAAGTTAAAACAGAGTTAAGGATCTTTAAACTTAATTATTTCAGATTGGTAAAAGTGTCTATAATATGTAAGTATATATAGAAGATGCCAAGTTTTTCTATAACATATTATTTCTTATCCATTTAAATTCCTGGCAATACGATGACCAAAATATGTGGTGTGTTTTGCAAAATAAATTACAAATTGTTATTTAGAATTTTAAGAGTAATTAAAGTTCAAGCTAATAAAAATAGTATCTCACTCATCATCAGTTTTAGAAAATTTATCAATGTACACTCATTATTTAATTATTCTTATGTACTAAATAATGAATCAATGACTAAACAGATAATCGGTTCATGGTAAAGAATAAAATGTCCAAAGACAATTGCTGGATATTTGGAATAGTTGTATGGTGAGCCCAAATATTAACATAATTAAAAAAATAAATTTCTGTAATAAATAATTGAATTCGTAAATATAAATTTTATAATCAAATTACATTTATTGGAGTTTCAAATGTATATAAATTTTATTAAAATTAATACATAAACTATACATTATACTACAATGCTCTACTACTTTTTAATTATCATTCGATCCAAATAGAACCTGATGGCAGTAAAAAATCGTTCGTTGCCAGTATTTCAGCATCAATAATTACTCATAGCATCCACATTGAAATCCCGGCTTAACGGGCATAATATTGGAGATTTCATCTAAGCGCTTGTCGTACAATGTTTACACAAAATCGCATATCCACTCCAATGTGATTTGTGATTGCATATTTATTTTATGGACCAGTGATTCATTGGTCACTGTTAAAATTTCTACATATAGTTGATTATACGTCTTAAAATTTTATTACTTTAGTTACTTAAATATACACACACACAATGTTATTATAAAATACCTGTTATTATTAGGTATAAATAATAGTAGTTGTAATCTTTGATACAAATATATATATTAAAATTTAGAATATATTCCTTTTAAAGATTTCAAATTTATGTTTAATAGGAAAAATATTTATAAAAAAATTAAAAGGAATCTTATTTGCAAGTTTCACAACAGAACACAAGCAATCACATCATATCTGAATGAAAATTTAGTACATCACAAAGCCTATAATATTAAGAATTCTTCAGCAATTTGAAATTCCAGGAAAATGTATTAAAACATTATAATGCATTCATTTATAAAAAAAATTAAAATTAAATATCAATTACAATCATCTTATATAAGAAATGATGTATGTAAATGAATACATTTGTCAAATGATAATAAAAAAATGTAACAGACATGTCGATAATTAATATTGAATAATATCACTGTTTAATAACAAATATTCCTAAAATACGTTGATAACCGTTAGTGAAAAGAAAACAGTTTAAAGAAAAAACTATTGAATAAAAAAAATATGCTTTAAACTGAAAAATATTTCATTTTTAAAACTCATAGATTTGCGGCATAAAAATTTTAAGTTTATTAGTATTTTAAATTAACAAATTATACTTTATTTTATCAAGATTTTAAAGTAGAAAATCAAATGTAATTTTAATTTACTTTTTAACCACAATTATTTAATTGTCAGACAATTTCTGTCGTTTAGTTTCCACATCTGTGTTTTCTAAAGACTTTCGTTTACTACTACATAGCTTCAAAGTATCAGAATACTGGTCTAATAATTTATTTCCACTGTACAACACAAACGGAATCGTAGCCCGGCTGTAATAATCAGGTACTAATTCCAAATTATTAATAACAGTGTCGAGCATATGAGATTTTTCGCACCAAATGCCAGGTGCATCGTTGCGCAAAAGATTTATGTGTACATGTAAATGATAAAATGATGGCTGATAGTGGAAATACATACGTAATTGACTGCCTGAGATACCATAAAGTTCCTCAATTTTTTCAACAGCTAACTTACGAATATTTCTCAACAAAGGTAAATGTTCACCGGTTAAATCGCGTAAAGATTTTATATTCCGTTTATGAGGTAAAGCAATCAAATACAATGTTTCAACATTACGTCCATCCCACTTGAGATCTGGCAACAGTATAAATCCTTCATCTGGATCTTTGTCTTCAAAAATGATGCGTTCGGTTTCTTGTTTATGTTCAAGTATGTTATACACCCACTATTTGAAATTACACATTTGTATTTATTGTTTAATTTAATATTGTCATCAATTTACCTCTAAGGAAAACTGGCTGCTTTCCAGAAAAGGCAGTGTTATGTTTTTATACAATTCTGGTGTTTCGGTAACGACATATTTTAGATTTATGGAATATTTTTCAATGTGTTTCTCTGTTGCCGGATATACAACCGTCGTTTTCAAACCTAAATTGAATTTCATTATTACAACGGCCAAGTTCATAACTTAAGATTTACCATTTAATTCGGAGCTTGCTACACACTGAAAACTGCCGTAAATATTGTTTATAAATTCAGTTTTTACTTGAAGGTCATCATTAAAGTAAGTAAGCTTCTTAGCGGCTTTTTTTTCTTCTGCACCTTTCGTAGCAATTTCGTCATTAGTAGCCTCTGTTTGAACATCCTTTTCTCTAAATACTTCCTTTTCAAATAATACGATCGCTTGGTCCGATTCAGATAAGTCTGGAAATGTACCGAGTAGTGCAATGCTTTTTCGCACTGTATTGTTTTGTAAAATTCGCGTAAGCTTGAATTTCTGTAAATTATACTGAGGTGATTTCACTTCCTTATCATCTTTTAATTCTGACACGGAGCTGTTTTTCACATCATCCTGTATAGTTTCCTTTGTTGAAATCTTTTCGTTTACATTAATAGAAACAGTTTCCTCAATCATTTTAGTATTTCTTTACGGCGGCAATCAAAATTATTTTGAAATGCTGCCAGATCGATTAAAAAAACTTTATAAAAATTTATCGATGCACTTGTTGACAACGTGGTTCAACAAAATTCTCACATAAAAGGTATGTTCCCCTTCGAAATTTTTCCTTTTCCGTACCCGAAATCTTGTAAAGGCTCAAGGCACAGTAAGTCGATACGTATCGTAAGAACTTAATTTAGGTCGTGTGCGAGTTAGGCTAAGTTGATGCTAAACCAAATGGGAGTTTTTTTGGGATTTTTTGCACTGCACACATTTAGCCATTTATCAACACGTATCGACACATCCCTACATTATCGGCTCAACTTAGAATTTCCCTCATTTAGAACGCAACTTAGCCTAACTCGCACACGTCCTTAATACGAAATGCACAACCAACCACACCTATGTATTTGATAGAAATGAAATAAACAAAAGCGGCGAACTTTATTTATATTGTTCCTATCAAATACACAGGTATGGTTGGTTGTGCATTTCGCTTTGGCTTAAGTCCGCTCAAGTTCTTACGATGTGTACTGACTAAGTGAGCCCTAATATAACAGAGTTTGTGAGATCAAATTTTCTGTGTCGTTTTGTGACGTGCAAAATTTACTTGAATTTCGTAGAAACTTACGTTTAAGTAAAGTCAAATAAATCTGATGAGTATAATTATAATAAACATGACTATTTAATAATGTTATTATCGACAAAACCCGTCATTTATATGCAGAAATAAATTTTTATTTAAGTAAATCAGAAAATGAAGTGTAATTGAATTTTTTAATGAAAAGGGAAACATAAATGAAATATTCAAATCAAAACAGTTGTAAGTCTTTACAACTTAGCATTAAATATAAAAAATGACGAAACATAGTAGCGATTACTTGTACTCCAAAACCAATTCTGTCTTTATTATTAAAGTTAGCGAATTTTTTTGGTTTAGTATAATTGAAAAATTCATTTTGTATAACAAAATTTGCAGAAATTTTAATGCAGTTTTATTCCATAGAGTTTTTATTTACAAATCAATTATTCATAATAATTTAACAATGGGTTCGTACTATATTAAATAATATATTCCCCAAACTTCATTTGAGTTGTAGGCCGTGTGCGAGTTCGAGTAAATTGATGGTAAATTGACGGAAATATCATATTAAATTATGTCGGTATGCCAGCGAATGTTGATATTTACCAGAATTTCGAGTAGAGTAAATTAGATAAAAATTAGATGTTGCCATTGTGAAAATTTTATAAGATGTTAAACAAATAAATAAATAAATTTTAAAACTTTTAAATAAATATTTACATAAGTGCAGTGAAAAAAAACCCTAGGAAATTTCAAGTTACTTTACTTCAATTCACTCGAACTCGCACACGGCCGTAAAGTCAATGCTTTAACTCACACATGCACAAATTGAATACTGCCTCCAAACATTCTAATAACATTGACAAACGGAAGCTAAATTATCATTAAAGGGCTAAATTATAATTTATTTGCTCATTTATTAGATTTAAATGATTATTTATGGTGTTTAAATGACCGAATTTAACCCAATTTATTTCTCGTTTAGGTTTTTAGAAATGGTAATGCTGCAAGTGAAACGAAATAAAAATTGGAACAAATTTCAAGTGGTTGTTTGGTTGCCAAAGTATAAACAACACAGATTTGCGAACAATGTTCTTCTTGCTATGAATTTAGTTTTCATAGTAAAACGTATATTTATAGTTTCATGATTTTTTATTACTTTCAATAATAACATTTTTAGTTTTAAATTGAACGAACGGCGTATTTTAACCAAATTAAAACGAGTTTCTTTAATTTTTCTTGCTTATCCATTTTGAATTTAAAATTCCCTCGTTTTTTCAATAACAAAAAACATGATATGATATGATACAGGAACTTCTTAATGATAATTTATACCGTCTGTCAAGGTATTTTTAAAATGATCATTTGAGGTTGCTTAATGATAATTAAGCGCGCTCGTCTGTCAATGCTATAATGTGGCATTACGTTTGCAAGTACATAAACAAACAAAAAATACGACAGCGAATCACACTGAAAAGCAAATTTCAATAAAAACAAAACACGAGGAATTGCAGAAACATATATACGTAGTATTCATATGAGCACCATGTTGCCATTCTTAATTATTTATTTTATATTCAAAGCAACAAATGGTGACTTTTACCGTAACCATAATATGCTATTTAAAAGATTTTAACATTTCTTGTTGATATATTTACACGGAAAATATGTTAAATTATAAAAAAATCTTGCAAATAAGACCTTTATGTATAAATTGTAAAATGTCATAAGTATAAAATATACAGACAATTAAAAATAATGAAGTTAAGTGCATAGTTAAAATTCAAACAAATAAACAAGAGGAGCTTACAGTACATTTTTACGGTTAATATTACATATATAGAGTAAAACACATTTGAAATAAACAGCTGACAAACATAATACGTTTCCAACTACTTTTATTTACGATCTCTACAGTTTGAGCAAAGAGATGCATGTCATCGTTTGCTAAAACACACACATGTATTGTTGTACCTATATATAAGAAACATCCTTCAGATGCTATATATAATATTGCTAATTTTGAATAGTTTTAGGAATTTTTTTACGTTATAATAAGACCACTGATTCTTTTGACTATAATTTTTATTTGTCAAATACAAACATTGCAACTATAAGCAACGGCTTTCTGTCTTCTATATCGAGGCGATTGCCCCTTCCAAATCTTAGCTGTTTAACATCAAACTTCTTAGCAGGTCTTTGTCTGAAAGTGGTTTGTCTCGCGCAAAAGAAACTCTTCTGCCCAATTAAGTTCTCACCTCAGGCACTTGTTAAATAATTACTTGCCACAGATAAATACGTCTTTTTCACCAACAAATTTGAAAGCCGAAATGCGCATACAAATTTGAGTCCTATTTAGTTCCGTCCCGTTTAGTTGGCAGCGTTTCAGGTAAAGATCTGGATTAAAATCCCTACTTACTTCCTAATACTTACTCCTATTTTACACCAGATATTATAAAAGGGTGCAGTGTCTACTCACCCTTTTATTTACTGGCTTTTAAGTCAGCGTTTGACTACTACAACAACAATATTACAATTTATAATCAGTCTGTTAGTTGCATCCAAGAGATTCAATTTTCAAATACTATATGAGGATATAAACACTGATATCCTGATGCCTACTTATTAATTAGATAATTGAGTTTTACAAATATTTAGACATGAATATTTTTGTTTTTTAAAATTAAGCTTTACATATTTTATTTTTGTTAATTTTTAATAATACAGTGAAAACTACATATTTGCATAGCAAGTGTATTTATAATAATAAATATATATAATTTTTAGCAAAACAGTCTTAAACGCTAAATTGAGTTACAATTTTGTTTCTATTACTAAACAACAACACCAGTGGAGGGTTTGGCTCCCAAAATATCGGACAGCTTTTGTTGATAGGATGCTAAAGCGTTTGAATCAGTAATTCCACGTGCTTTGCACGATAAGTGTAATGCATTTAAATATTGCATCTCAGTAAATTGTGGACCTTTCTCGACAATTGCAGTAAGAATTTCCTGTATACAAAGAAAGTAATATATAATAACTGAAGGGCTAGGAAGTTTGTGGATTATTTCATGAAATGCAATGGGAACAATAAGACATGCAGTGGACGATATTTGCAGGACTAAACATAAAAATAAATTCTATGAATATCACGTACATGAACAAATTTTAAAATGTTCGTGATAAGTAGTCATTGAATTTACGAATTCTTTATTTTTTATAATTTAAATTTCGCGGTAAGAAAATAAAAGGCCTTCTGAAGACTATAGAGACGGTAGACACAGAAATAACCTACAGAATTGGAAGGAAGTGTAATTATGGACTCATCTCTTCAAAATGTGCTTATATCAAGAGCATATCTAATTTTTTAATAAATAATCTAAACTATTATAATTGCAACTGCAAACAAAACTATTGTTTTTAGTTTGCAGTTAAGCATGCGAAATATTATATCGCTTCTAAAAGTAGATATTTTTTGTAGAAAATTTGCATAAAAATATGATCAAATTAGAAAAGGTCAGATAATATACGTATAATAATAAATATATAATACATGATATTATAAATATATAATATATGATATTATAAATATATAATAAATGATATTACATAAATATATATTTTTACTTATTCACCACAAAATAGAATAATAAAAAAAGTTCATTTCATTTATTATATACCATTTGTGATTAAGACAATATAATGTTTATGAGCAAAACATAACATATAAGAATTTATATTTCGTTGTTATATACATACATGTATGTATTTTATATATATATTAATATATATACATATTCAATTGTAAGAGATAAGCTTTTCAATAAATTAAAATTATCTGAAGAAACGTTGTAATACTACAAAGAATTTATATTGAAATATGTAGAATTTGGATACAGTTTTCTAAATTATTTTGTTATTTTGTAAATGAAGTTACATATATGAAGAAGTTAAATAAATGAAAAAGTAATATTTTTTCAAAATTTAATTTAACTAAAATTTAATTGAAAAATATATTTTTGTATTTATAAAGTGTTCTTCAATATGAAAAATTCTATATACAAAAATAGATAACTTTGCCATTACGACATTAAATTATTTAAATTGAATTTATAATCGTAGGATTGTAATTTATAAATTCAGTTAAAAGTTAGAATTGCTCAATAGCAGATATTTTTATAATGGTTTTTCGTTTTTAGAGAATACAATGTTAATTGTATTTTAAAATAAATATATGATTGAAAGGAAGCAAGAGAATGATCCTTCTTTATGCAGCTCAATGATTTATTTTGGTAAACTTTAAATATGGATAAATGTTTGTATACTTACATCGGGTTCCATGCATAGAAGTTCATAGAAGCTTTTGGCTTGATCCAATGCTACTTCTCTTGACGCTGTAATATTACTCAAAGTTTGTTGTAAAGCTATTGAATTTCTGCACATACGTTGCACAGTTACTTGATCAATGTTTTCCAAATAATTAGACGCTTGTATTAGTATGCGTGCAGCTAAGTGTGCTAGACCTTCAAATATATACTAAAAATAATATTTAACATATGTTAATTTACAAATAAAATTCAATAAAATAAAAATTACAAACCCTAGTCTTTCTCGGATGTAATGTCGAACTGAATGCTTCGTCCATTTCTGACAAACGTTTTGTTAACATTTGAACTTGTGTATCCGGTTCTAGAACATCCTCTTTGGTGTCAATAAAATTATTTGACCTATGTTTCGGTTTTGAACGTAAATAGTGAAAACATTGTACTCGCACCTAATATTAATTATTAATTATTTCAAGTCTTTAATAAAAATGTTAAAGTAACGTGCTTTACCTCTAAATGTAACACTAGTAAACAGGTATTTGATAGCTCGTCGAATTCTAATGCTAAATTTGTAAGGACTTTGATGGTGCCATCTTTAATGGTTATATCAGATACGCACTCATTTGCTACTATATTCAAACCATTTACAAGTGGCCTGCGTAAATCATTTGCAAATTCCGAAACACGACAAGAAAACCACTCCATACTCTCCTGCAATATAGCCAATTCTTTCAACACACTGATATCTCCAAGTATTTCTTGTTGTGTTATGCCACCTTCGCCTAAATTACTAGTCAGCATCTCAGCTTCGCGTATATTTCGTTGTTGTACTTGTAAAGGGCTCTCTTCTTCTGATGGCTCAAAATGGTTACGTTGCAATTTTTTGCCATGCTTCGGGCGCTGATTGGAACTTTTAAGATCAGTCCAATTGGGCAAAGTTCTATAAAAATATTTTTGTAAATATTTAAAAATGTTATAATACAATTTTTAAAAATGTATTTTATACTTTAAAAATCGACTTATATCCTCATCCTTTAACCATGCTACACTATATATGCGTTTGTCTTCAGAGTCAGGTTGTACAATGCCTCGATACGCGGCTTGACATATTTCACGATATGTTTTTAATAGAGCACAGACCATTTTTAAAAGTTCTTCGGAATAACATGGCAAGTCCTGTATAAGAGTTTTTGTCTCTGATAAGCGACGTTCAACCATGGCTGTAGATTGTAACAATGGTCGTGTTAAATTGTATGTTTTCATGTCTTCCGGACTGATAATTGCACGCCAAGCATCTTGATTTTTCGAAAGCGATTCTATTGTCATATTTAAATTACGATTATGACCTTTTAAGAGGAATGTATCTTTTATGTAGTTGTCTATAAAGTCATGCAAACTACAAGGTTGTCTAGAATATCATATATATTTATAAAAAAATAATTCAATATTTATGGCTTGTATTATAAGGCGTTGTACCTACCCAGGCTTACACTTCATAAAGCTTTCTATTTCTTGTATGTAACTCATGAGTGGTAGATACACCTTTGTTATAACATTCTGATCTGGTGTACAAATTAAAATTTTTTCACGTTGCTTTTCATTAGGTACTATGTTACTGCCTTTGCCACTTCCACTATTATTCAATGACCCAGCTAAATTGTCATCTGTTGAGACATCTGAAGCATTTCGTCGATGCTCTTTAAATGATCCATTGGATGATGTTTGCTGCGTTGTAACATGTGCTGCTTTATCAAGTTTAAAAAGTGTCTTCTTTGTGCTGTAATTTGTTTAAAAAATTAATGGAATATATGCCTAATTTCTTTTAAGCTATAATTCTACGTTAAATATTTATATAAAACAAGGTTTTAGCCCAACTAGTAATAAAGAGGATTTTTAAATAAAATATTGAATAATACCAACCAACGCCTGGCGTAGTTAGAACGATCCCTTCAAAAAAGAAATTAATAACAAATATAAAAATATATAGTTAATATTACAAACTTTCATATAATCGACTTTTATATACAAAAGTGGTATTCATAATCTAAAGTAACGGAGACTCGGTGAACCAATAACATAGTAATAGAATATAATTCAAGTAAGAAGTAAGTTAATATAGATTGTTGTGTTCGCTTTACAGTGGTACTATATTATTATGTTAAATACTAAGGTACTATGACGATTTTTGTGTCCATCACTAGATATTGTGAATATTACTTATATGCTTTAGCCTTCAGCATAAACTATGACTACATTCATTAAATATTTACAAATAATAATACACATAATATTTACCAAAAGTCTAATAAGATTAATATATCCCTTCAATAAGCAATTAGTTTTTATATATAAAATATATACAATTACAAGATCATATAATTTTCGTGTAGATAATTTATGCACATCCATATATTTATATATATCTATACAAATATATATACAATATATAAATTCATATATATAGTTATTACAAAAAAGACAGACCCTGTTCCACTGGGAGAAAGATGACTACACATAATAGAGTTTTATTTTGTAAATAAAATAATATAAAACCGCCTCTTTCTTTATTTCTAATTTTGTATTTAAAGTAAAATTATCTTTCACTGATACAACTTTCTATGTATATTTACCTTGGAACTTTTCGTCTTAGAAAAAAGAAATTTATATTACTCGTTGGTTCAGAAAATGCAGATTGTGAGGATTCATCTGCGGCTGAATTTTGAATATCCAAATAGTCCGTGAGTAACAATTGCAGCTAAAAAATATTAATAAAAAGAAATATTACTTATACTCATTATTACACTAAACTCTAATGTGTATTAAAACATACTACTGATTGTGCTTGCGCCCAAAAATCAGTTAAATCGTATGGCTGCGGTCCGACTACAGAATACTTTTGTACAACTGCTAAATAGTTCTTAAGCAATAATGTATGTGTTTTTGCAATTGATTTGAACTGTTCGTATATTACTTCTAATAGTGCTAACAATGGGTAACGATTATTTGCTGTTAGATTAAGTGAAATTAGTTCTTGTGTTGTATTCCTGACCACATGCAATAATTCGTCTTGTATTTGCACACGTAACTTTTCCAACGAATCTGGTACTTTACCTAACATACCGAAACACTCGACAATTATTGATATGAAATATGTCATACTTAGCTCATTATCAATAAGATCAGTATCTTGAATAATTTCAGATTTCTCCAGATCAAATCCCTGTGCCATTTCAGTTAAAGCTTTACGTACACGTGCATTTGCTTCAATGCGATCTGTTGAACGTCTCGCAATAATACCACGCGTAAAGCTACCGTTTAATCTACTAGAGTTATTTCTTTGAAATGTTGAAAGTGCTTCTGATGCAGAATTCTTATACAATTGCGTTACAAGTTCTTCATGCAACCGATAATACAGCTGTTGACGGCGTGCTTGTAAATCAGTACGTAAATCATTTAAACCCTCTACACCCTGTAAGGGACCTTGTATTAAAGCTAAGGCATCTGTTAAGGCTTTGCTGGCATGCAAATATTGACGTTTAGCAGTGTAAGCTACTACACGTTGAGGCACTTTGCGTAATTCGTTGCTAATTAAAGAGGTTTTTAAATACATTAATTTAAATAAAATAAAATTTTGTTCTTACATTTGTTCCAACATTTCCAGCACATATTTATGCTGTACTGCATCTGTCCACATTTTTTTTAACTCATCACGACGACATTGCAGCAATCTCTTGCATGCTCCTAAGTTTTCTTTAACGGCATGTATTCTTTCTCTACTTGATGCTATCTCAGTAGATACTTGGCTAAAAAGCGGCAAGACTTGTGTAAGCTGTTGATCATATTTCGATACTAGCTCATTCAGTCTCTGATCGGAACGTTTGAATTCCTTTTCAATTTTAAGTTTCTCCTTTTGTCGCTCTTCATTTGTTTCACTAAATCCAAGTGATTTTATGACATTGACTAGAAAACCGCATCCAGGCTTGATGAAATAAAAATTAAACAAATTTAGAAACGAATTATATATCTTGATATTATCTTATTCTACAAAAGTTAATATAAAAAACGCCCAGATTTTTTTTAAATAATTGACCTCCCGCACATTAGACTTGTCATCGAGGCTGACGACACATTACACTATAGCAAGCAAAATTTCTATTGAATTTTTTTGACTGACTTATTTATTTATTACACTTTTTATTTATTGCAATTTGAAGATATTAGTTTTTAGTGCAATTTACCTCATCTTTTCCATATTTTACTCCGCGGGGAGGTTTTGTTGGTGGATCTACGTTCATACTTCACTTTTATTTATTTAGAAAAATAGTTGACTGAGAACAGTGATGCCATATACTTACAAAATATTTTTAGCACGGCTGCATTTTTTAAACCTTTGTAGTATTTTTTCACTATTTTTCACGATTTATTATTTTATGTGTATACTTTTAAGATTTTTTCTGAATTATTTTTAAATAAAAACAGTTTTTATTGTGATAGTTATTCTCAGTTGAAATTCGAAATTATTAATATATGAATTTTTACTTATAGTAGTACTTATAGTAATTATCGTCTGTCTTCATAACTTGTAATTTAAGATATATAACAAGATTTATGTGAAAAATAAGTATATTTGTCGTAGTTACTGCATATGTAATACAATAACGTAAGAAACAGTTATCATTAGTAACCACAATCCATAAAAATAGATTTTCTAAATCGCTAAGGAAAAGAAATATTAAGGTAGTTTATGTTTTTATATGAATATATATTATTATATATAGGTTTTTCCTACATAAATAATTGCCAACGTTTCGAAAGTTATTGGGCCTATTTACACTATCATGAACGTGAGATGAACTTGACGACAACATGAACTGTCAGTTCAGTTTACAATATCATGAACTCTCATGAGAGCGAAATTTGTTTTCTTTTATGTAAACTTATAAAATACTTGTTTGTAGTGCATAGCACAGAAATTTAGAGTATTCAGCATTAAAAGGTAAACATAAACATAACGCAGCAAATTTCATTGCGTGAAATTCATGAACTCACATCACACTCTCTTTCCTCATTCATCAATAAGCAACCGGTTTTCAAGTTCATGTTCATGATAGTGGAAATATGCCCATTGACTTCTTCATAATCACAGAATGTTATAAAAACGAATCTTGCAATCATTGAATCAGAACTGTTTATTAATAAAATTATGTTTTATTATAAAAGTCCCCAAGTTATTTACTTTTAACTATATTGTTGATGTTTATTTTTGACTTTTCTCTATTTGAAATTTTGGCGTTGTAATAGTCCTTTGTGTGGAAAGCTGTTATTTCTGTAATAACATAATAAATGTTTAAATTATTATATCCAATACCATAACAACACATTTTAATGTTATTATTTTTTTTACTACTTTTAGTAAGATTGAAAAAGTTTCGTACTATATACCAATTCATTCCATTTTGTCTAATTAATTCAAAATTTTCTAAAAGAATAAGCTTCTAATGGCAAATAGATAACGGCAAAGATTGATCGCAATATGTTAGAAGTTCTTACATATAATCTTATTTGCAGGAATAGGGAAAAGCTTTTATAACAGAGAATATCACATCTCACTGAAGAAATAGGAAAAAGTACTGATTCTGGTTCTCGTTTTAATATTGATATTCCGCAAGGCTATGCAAAGAAATTATTTGAAACAAAAACGATTTTGTTTTGATTGAATATAAGTAACAAAACGCATAATAAACAAATAAATTTATATTTATTTATTAGATTTTACTGTACTAAGTTTGATATAACTATTGTTTATTTACAACAAATATGAAAAAGTATATATATAATGTATAGACAAAAAGGAATATGCAAATACCTAAAGACCTGCTTTACAAGAATGAAGGCTATTAAATGACATTAAATAAATTTCGGCAATCAATTATTCACCACACAGCAGTCATCTATAACATGACGTTCTAATTACAAAAGAAAAACGTCGAACTGTACAAAGGAATATTTTTTTGTATGTAAACAAATTTCGCAGGATTTTCCAGTCGACACGAGGAATGATATATCTACATCTTTAAACATTATATCTACACATCAAAACTAAATAAAAAACGCAATGAACATTTTTTTAACTCTTAATTTGATATCGATACCAATCTAGATATTGAACCAAGGAAACTACTCTATACTACTATACTTCTATGATATTATTATTTGTTAATTTAATATAAGTTCTATGACCCCCTCCCCCCAAAAATTAGTCTTGCTTACTATTGCAAAATCAATATCGATTACTGCCAACATATGTTTTTTAAATGCATTCCTTTTTTGAGTCTTTATACTTTTTGAATTTCCCGCGCATTTACTCCAAATGCAACAGCTGCAGTTAGCTGTAATCTACCAGTGGGTAACTTTTTAATTTTGAGCAAGCTACGTCGTACGTCGTAAATTCACAACCTTGTGAATTTTTACGAAAATGAAAAAAAGTGAATTTCGTGTGCTGATTAAGCATTGTGGCCAAAATCCACGAATTGGGATACGAACTGCTACCCCATCCAGCATATTCTCCACATTTAGCCGCCTGCGACTATTTTTTGTTTCTAAACCTAAAGAAATGGCGAAATTCACTTTTTTCCATTTTCGAAAAAATTCACAAGGTTTTCTGCTTTGAACGGCTATCAAACACCAACTGAACGACATAACTTGCTCAAAATTTAAAAGTTGCCCACTGGTAGATTACAGCTGACGGCAGCGCTGTTGCATTTGGAGTAACTGCGCGGGAAATTCAAAAAGTCACTGACTTATCAAACGCGACCCTCGTATAACCCAATTACTGACCTGAATGGTTCTCACCCGAATCTACAAAATAAGTACCTGTCATGAATAATCTATATCAGTCCAAGTCCATTTATTTGAAGCCGTTGTATTTTATTTATTAATAAGAGCACAATAATTAAATGTTTATATACACATCAAAACAATTCGCAACTATAATATAAATATATACTTTTTTGTGAGTAAGAATGTGGAATAATTGATGCACCATCAAACCAACCGTAGCCGGAAAGGTGTATCTTACTCCCACTGTGTAGTATACGGATTAAAAACCTCTTCTTCCTTGTATGCGGTTCTGTACACAGAGCTATTCGGAGGGCAACAGTTCTCTGTACAACTGCGTAAGCCTTTTTCCCTTAAAACGTCTGCTTAAGTTTCGTACCTGTAAAGTAGTATTTGGTGTGCGGTCGTCATAAATAGTTTTCATTAACTCTGAGTAGCATCTCTTACGGTAGCCATCATCCGCGTTTCTAGCAACGCAACAACTTTGCTTAGTTTTGCCGCAGTCTTTTTTATTTGAGCTCAATAGGTTAACTTGGAGTTCAGTCTTTACAAACCAAAGTAAGTAATCGCCTTTTGCATAATTCTGGCCCTGTCGCAGACATGCATCCATTTTCTAATGTTTAATAGTGTTTAGTTAGTATCATTACACTTGTATCATCACCATCTTGAGCTTCCGTTGAGCCTTTTTCGTGTTTCGCGCCGTAACTACTGCAGCGATATCATCTGCACAGTGGCGAGGTATGTGTCATCTGGCATTTCTGTGGCTGGGATTTCATCGTATACCACATTTCACAAATTCGATCTCAGAATGGAACTTTGCGCTTCGTCTGATTTAATACGTTTTTGTTTTAGTCCTTCCTGACTATCATAGACATATAACTGATATTGCAGGTAGCTGCTAATATAAACACATTGAGTTAAATCACATAGGCTTACTTAAGATATATAACCTACTAGAAATCATGCAGTGTTCGAAAGAATGCTTATTGAAGTCGAATATTGAAATACATGTGACACATACCTATATTATGTGCCGCCTATAACATTGAAAAATGGTCGGATGTATACTTTGCTGTCTCAAAATGTGTTTTATTTGGAAGAATAATCTTGAGTTCATTTTTGAAAAATATATTTCTTCATTAAATAAAGATCAAACTGATGTAGAAAGTAGTAATATAAGCTTTATATTAGTATTAAGTTATTGCTGCATTGGAGAAGTTTGCTTTTTCGGATACTCAACAGTATAATAGTTCTTCTAGTTACTACTTACCTATTATAATATATTAAATATCAATATTAAAACAACAAATAAATAAATATTTTTAATGTTTTAACAAATTTCATCTAATTATGTTTTATTTATTTTATTATGATAATTCGTTCAATATTCAAATGTTAAGTATAGTAATACATTAAAGTTTTCTAATTATTTTTTTTTAATCTTTTATTTTATAAATTAGCACTACGTTTTTTTTTTAATTTGATGCATTAATTAATAATCTCAATATTTAAAATATTTTTCAATTAACTTTTTAAAAAACGATTAAAAAGCCAAAAATGTGTTAACGCTGGTGTAATAAATTTTTTAATCGATAAGTGATTGTGAATTATTTTCATTTATAAATTTCGAGTCAATTTGTCAAGCTTAAAAATAAAAGAAAATCACATTAAGTTCAAACATTTTTATTTTTAATTTTAATTAAACAGGATTTTTAGCTTCTTTAAGAAATCACGCTAACTTAATTTTTCTTATTTGAAAATTCATCATTCATTGGAATAAAGGAAAGTAGTTGAGTTAATTGAAGTGAGACACATCAGTTAATTTTGCGTATTTATTTTCACTACGAGAAAATATGTGTGGTGAAAATATCCTTTCAAATTAATATATAAAGCAATTTCAATTCGATACTATTGTTCATAGTTCCATATGGATATATGGATATAATCGCACCAATGATAATCGTAAATCGATAAGTGTTTGGGGGTCATTATTATTTGTTCTTCAAATGTATTTACAAAATTACTCAATCCTTTCGAAATTTACTACAGATAAATGCATTAATCAAGAGTTTAGCACTTATCATAGACTATGTGAAGCTAAAGTAGCAATTATTCCCTTTTATTCAAATTTTTGAAAGATATGGAAGCATAGAATGACCAATGTGTTTCTTTAAAAAAGCATTATTATGTTATTAATGTTAGCTGTCATTAATTGTCAAATTGACTATAAATTAAGGAATTCAAAATGACATTTAAATTAATTTACTGCACTTATCGTTTATTTGTTGTAAAATTATTTTACATTTTCGATCGATGTTATCGATATATTTATACTCGTATAATTCATGTATGTTTTTATAAAAATCTTTTAAGTGCCTTTTATTTGAAAGTATTTGCTTTTAACTTTGTGCATATTATGTATGTTTATTATTTATAATTAATACTATTTTGAAAATTAGTTTTTCTAATAAAATTTAATGTTAATTGTTTATAGGTTCTGTAAATATTTCAAAAATTTTATTATTTATTCAACTTATTAAAACTTAATACAGTATCAAAACGGTTGTTCGATTAATGATTGTGGTTAGACATTTTTGCTTAAATAGA
The DNA here is from genome assembly GCF_002237135.1 of Teleopsis dalmanni. NCBI lineage: Eukaryota > Metazoa > Arthropoda > Insecta > Diptera > Diopsidae > Teleopsis > Teleopsis dalmanni. Next base: position 157,616,281 of record NC_051847.1, on the reverse strand, counting down.
GGTACAATTTACTAGTCGGAGGTATTTAATTCTATATTTTGCAGAATATATCGATTGCTTCTTTTGTGGTAATTTTAAATTGATATGAAATTTATTCTTTTTAGTATTTTATACATATTTTTCTTTTCTTAAATCTTTTCAATTGGGTGGGTTTAAAATTTTAGTTTGGCATATAGAAGAATAATAATAGGTATACTAAACTATGTGTGTTATGCATTCGAAAAAAAATTTAAAAAATCTTATTTATTAAATAAAGTATAAAGGTCAATTTTTATATAATATGTCTGCTTTAAATAGTAGATATGTGATTATTTTGAAAATTGCATCAATTTACGTGCAAAAATAAAGTTACTATATATAAGGTTTAAACCAAAAATTAAAATTTAAAATTAAGAATTTAATTATCTAATTAAATATATAATTTTTAATTGTTTACAATTAAAATTGTACATTTCATTTTAGAACTAAGAATCTATATTCTCAATTAAATGTGTGAAACAATTTTTATTTATTTTAAATTTAAGAATTTAACTTTGGAAAACAAAAAATTATTTTTTATTTTATTTGAGTACTGAAAAATTACATATTTAATTTTTAAACAAAGCATATATGTTAAATTCAAATTTTTATTATAATATGAATTTTATTTTTTAATTAAGAGTTCAACATATAATTCATTTGAATAAAATATTTCCTTTTAAAATAAAAATCTTATGTATGTATATATTAACTAAAATTCTATTATTAAAATTATAAATTATTAAATTATAAATATTTTTCAATAATATTTTTAAGATTATTATTTTTTAATTAAAGAAACTAATAAAAGTTATAAAGTGCAAAGTTAAACTATTATTATTCTGATAAATAAAATTTTTATCAATCAAAAAAATAAAAGTTTTTAAAATAAACATTGAACATTAATGTAAATATAACGTTTTATTACTTATAGTATTTAAGGAAGGATAAAAGAACATACGTATTGACTTTCTGGAGAAAATATTTAAACTCATACTTAAACACTAACTTGGTACACTTTTAAAACGTTTTGATATTGGTTATGAGCTCAAAAATATATAACAATTATTTAAATATAAATTTCACTACCTTTCAAAGCATTTTTATTTGTTATTTATTATGTTTTTTTCTCTATATAATAATATTTGGTTTGGCAACTTACGTAAATGTTTCATTTCAAATAAGTTTAGTTTCTCAACAATCAATTTTCATGTTATTAACTTTTTATTGTATTTGATTTGTTGCTTTGAAAAAAATTTGGTGCTTTAATTATTTTATTTCTTAACAGCTGTTTCACTGTTAATAATACTTAAGCGACGAATGTTGGGTTTATCGTAATCCTCCATCGAAATCCCCCTCGATAGTTTGCGTGTACCATTCGTACCATCACCAGAACCGCCAGAACTGGTGGAGTAAGCACGACCACGATCGACTCCAGGCATAACAACAGATGTTAGCAAGCCTTGACCTTTGCAGAAAAGCAAAATAGATTGTGCTACTTTACCGGGCTGAAAAAAAATAAAATGAAATAATTGATAATGTTTCAGTATAATGTGGAAAAATTTTAATTAAAGATTGTGAAAATACGTACAGCATCTGCCAAAACATCACCAGCTCTTTCAATCTTTAACATTGTTACTTTCTCCTTCTCTACATCACGGTGAAGCTTCTCAACCATAGATGCGTATGGACTAAGCATACCGGTTATTAAAATAACATCGACTTTGCAGCCCTTCAACGTTAAGTCCTTTCGACTGAGTTTGAAAAAAAAAAAAAATTACGTATAAAGAAAAAATTATAGATGTTTTTCTGTAAATAAAACTTACTTCATGAAGGCTTTTACGTAGAGTCCAACATTTTTGCTGTTCAAAGAGCTACGCAAACGTTTTTGAAACTCGGTTACAATTTTTTCCTTATCCGGATTATCACCCACTAATTGCTATATTTTTTTATGTTTTATGTGGAGTTGCAATGTGGTAACAGTGTTACGTGTTTTCATGTTAATTTTTTGAATTTTTAAAGAAAGTGTTGAAGACGCGAATGAGATGTAATAAAAATTATAATTTTTAGTTTATGATATAATAAATGTATATATTTCAGTTGTTTAGCTAATCTTATGTAAGCAATGTTATTTTAGTAACTTTAATTGTTATTGCACTACCATTTGTGTTTAATTATTAATGAAAGAGTATCAAAACTTTTAAACGCAAATCAAAAATAATTTATATTTTAAAGAAAATGTTATTATATTCTATATAGTGATATCCTTAAATAGCAGCTAGAGATAACTGTCCAAACTAAGCATTCAAATTTTTCAAAAGAGCTTTCTCTCACATACTTCAACGTGAACTGGGAACGTAAGGGACAATTTGTCCCTTTGTTAAAAATGCTTTATTGAAAAGTCCAATTTCATAGGGATTAATTCGTCTCATACACATAATTTTGTGCTGAATGATTCAGATATCTCTTTTTGTCTTGAGAAGTAATTGTAGTTTAAGTTAAAATAATTTTTAATTTGATTTTCAATTTATTCTACCTGAAATTTGGAAAAACTCACTGAAATTTTTGTAAAACTCACAGTGTATGATTAAAATGTTGAAGTAAACTGGAATTTCTCAAAACAAAGTATGTACTATAAACTCATATAAGCTTAAGAATAAGAATATGTATATGTAGTTTATTTTTAAAGTAAATTGTGATAATCAATATCACCCTCTGGTGATAATTGTGGTATTCCTGCAATCTTTTAGGAATTTTCATTAAACAAAATCATAAGTCTTGATTTATTAGTAATTTTCTAATAATTCCATTACAATGCTGTATTGTAAAATAGCAATCGTATAGAATAGTAAATTGAAGATCAGAGAGAATAATACACTATTATACAATACTACAACTTTATTATATATCTCTGTTTACTATATTTAGAAAGTACCTTAAATATTAATTGTGCATTGTCTTGAGTACTACAACAATACTATAACTACAACTTTATTATATATCTCTGTTTACTATATTTAAAAAGCACCTTAGATATTAATTGTGCATTGTCTTGTGTAAGATAAATATGCATTTAAAAACCAACACTGATGTTGAATTAATATAAAACAGCTATAAACTATAACTACAAGGTGAGATGAAAAAACTGCAACCAACTTCAGACTGCTGTCATTTCTAAACCGCTCGTCCCACAGCTGTCAGATTTATTCTAGTGACAGCTCATTATATTGTTTACAAGCGCACAAAAGCATTTTGGTGGGAATTTTTCAAAAAAAAAGTTATTTGTGATGGAATTCAAGCGTGATAGTGTGATTGCTTTGCATTTGGCTGGAAAACCACAAGTGGCTATCGTTAGAGCCCTCCAGCATTTAGAAGTGAATAAATGTTTTGTGTCTCGTACCATCGCTCGTTACCATGATACTGGTAGCGTAGCCCGACGTCAAGGAAGTGGACGAAAAAAAACAGCAACATCGGCAGAAATGGTTCGAAAAGTGAAAAAGCGAATTGAACGAAATCCGCGTCGCAGTGGACGAAAAATGGCTCGTGAGCTGAACATATCGCAATATGCCATTCGGCAAATATTGAAAAATGAGCTTGGACTAAAGCCATTCAAGTTCCAAAAAGTGCAAGATCTTACTGATGCGCAAAAAAAAGTTAGACTCGAAAAAGCTAAAGAGTTGTTTCGCTTGGCCGAAAGTGGTGAACTGCCGAATTTGGTTTTCTCCGATGAGAAACCATTCGTTATCCAGCAGTTTGTAAACAAACAAAATGATCGTGTTTACTTGCCAGAGAGGTCAGCTGAAAATTTGCAACTTCGGTTGGCCATCACAACTCAAAAGCCGGCCATGGTGATGGTGTGGGCCGCCATAACAGCCGATGGTCGCTCGCCGCTCGTATTCATCGACCGTGGTGTCAAATTAAATGCGCAAATCTATCGCGAAAATATTTTGGAGGGAGTTCTGAAGCCCTGGGCACGCAAACATTTCGGCCGCAGACCTTGGACATTCCAACAGGACTCAGCACCATCGCACTCAGCACGCGCCATCCAAGAATGGTTAAGAAATGAGGTTCCTCGCTTCATTTCCACCGCACAATGGCCACCAAAATCTCCGGATGCCAATCCGTTGGACTATTGTGCCTGGGGTATTTTGGAAAGCAAGGTTGGAACTAAAAAATACCAAAGTGTCGATCATCTCAAGCAAGCGCTTCGCCGAGAATGGGACAAAATACCGCAGAGCCACTTTCGGGCAGCGTGTGATGGTTTCATTGGCCGTTTGAAGGCCATAGTTCGTGCCAAAGGTGGCCAATTCGAACAAATCTAAACCGATTCTCAAATTTGATGTTATTTCCATTTTTTGCTTTCATTCAATAAAATTTAAAAAAAATGAAAAAATTATGGCGTTTTACTTTGTTGCAGTTTTTTCATCTCACCTTGTATATAACTTCTATATAACTATAGAAGGCTATATATAACTTCTTCCTAATTTAGTATTAAAAATATATAGGCGAGTTTAAATTTGTTCGGTATAGAAAAAATTTAAGTTTAAGACTTATTTACTTTCTATGTGCCAATTGTGTTCGTTTAATGTGTGAATATCATAAAACCTATATATAGTATTCTAAATTAGTTGTATTATATTTTGATATTTTCAAATAAAGTAACTAGTTGATGACAATTTGGTACTATTCGAATGATTACAATGTAAGTACAGTATGGTATATTACCAGTTTTTATTAATTTGTCTAATACAAAGCTTTTTAGAATATAAATATCACAATTTAAATATACATAACATAATTATGTATGTAGGATAATACTATTTTAATAATACTACGTTTTTATTTTCAAAATCGTTGGTTTTGATACCTTTTCATTAAAAGCACAAACTATTTTTGTAATTACAAGTGAGTAGATAGAAAAAAGCATGCATCGTTAAATAAAAAAAAATTAAATAAAATAAAAATGTATAATTCAATTAAATATATATATAAATATAAATATAAATATAAATATAAATATAAATATAAATATAAATATAAATATAAATATAAATATAAATATAAATATTAAATAAATATAAAAAATATAAATATAAATATAATAAATATAACTATAATATAATTAAAATATTAATATAAATATAAATATAAATATAAATTAATAAAATATAAATATATAAATTAAATAAATATGAATATAATTAAATAAAAATATAATATAAATATAAATATAAATATAAATTATAAATATACTGCTTTCTATACTCACCTGCTATATACAAAATATATATAAAAAATTCTATAAAATATATAAAAAAAAAGTATATATGTACAAATAAGAATATATATATATATATAATAAATAAATAAATATATAATAAATAAATAAATATATAATAAATAAATAAATATAAATATATAATAAATAAATATAAATATATAATAAATAAATATATATATAGATATATAATAAATATATAAATATAAATATAAATATAAATATAAATATAAATATAAATATAAATATATAAATATAAATATATAAATATAAAAATATAAATATAAATATATAAATATAAAAATACAAATATAAATATATAATTATAAATATACATACATAAATATTAATATACAAATATAAATACATATATATAAATATAAAAATATAATCATAAATATATAAATATTAATATAAATATAAATATAAATATAAATATAAATATAAATATAAATATAAATATAAATATAAATATAAATATAAATATAAATAATACACATATATAGATATGAATTCATTACGTTTTGAAGCGACTGATCAATAAATATTGATTAAATATATATTTTCTATGCGTTTAGCTAAGCTACCATTAGCCTACCACTAGGGAGCGAAATCCGATCATTTTGAGTCTTAAATTTCCGAAGCACTTCTGCCGGAAATACAATTTGTTTCAAACCATTGCAATAGCCTTTAGAAACATTATGTTCCGATTCTAAATACGTAAGATTTATTAGCATTGAGATATCCTGAAAAAATAACCGTTTCTGGTTATACGTTTATAGCGACATCACACTATTACGTTTATTTAGCATTTCTTTCAAGTTTGTCATTATTTGGTGAAATATGGACGATGTTATGCTACCCACAGCTGTGATGTTGTAGCAGTGATGTAAGTTGCTGTTCAATTAATATGTATCATTTTTTTGGGATTCTAAAAAATATTTAATTTTAATTTGTATATGCAAAATAATGTCCACCATTTTTGCTTAAAGGACAGCTAGTAGGACAACATGGCTTACAGTTTCCATGTATTGAATTATATGTGCAATAATTGCTTAATGCAGAATTGCTATTTTGTTTACTCTTACAAATATTGAATTTCCTTGGCATATTTCTGTATGGATTTTGTATGAAAACTGACACATTCATGCCCATTTTTCAAAATAATTGGGTTAGAATAAACGTACTGTAATATATCTAGTAAATTTAATTTAAAAAAATAATAACTTATTATAAGCTAATTAAGTAGAATTACACATGCAAATACCGTAATAATACTATAATAATAAATAAAAACATAATAAATATATTGTACAAAATAAAAAAAGAATAAAAGAATAAAGAAAAAAGTAAATTAAAATATAAAAAACATTATTTTAGAATTATAATTTAATTAACAATAGTTAAAAAATAATTAAGACTATTTTTTATTAATTAACTTATTAAACTTATTCACTGCAATACGTAATTAATGTGCATTAACTTGCAGTGGTGTAAACTAGATTCAGTTTAATTGATTAAGCTTAAACTTTAAACTTTAATAGAGTACCAACTGATTATATTAGTTAAATAAATAGTTCTCTGCTCTACATAATTATTGTGTACTAAAAGCAGTGCATTAAATTACAGCTGTGTGAACTAGTATAGTAGATGGCATGCAAATATTTAAATAAATAATATTAAAAATAATAAATACTTTAAAAGTAAATAAACAATAAATTTTTAAATGGAAAGAAATTAAAGGATATATTTGATCAGATTTTGATTTAAATTTAGCAGTGTTTAAATGTTCCAATTATCTTAATTACACTTGGAATGTTTAATTTTAATTTTTCATTTGATTTTTCAAATTGTATAAAAATACAATAGTTTAGCTAATAAAAACAAATAAAATAAATTAACAAAATTTAAAAACGGATCTAAGCGGTTACTAAATGAGAAGTAGTAGGAAAGTAGTATGCTACAAAAAAGGCTTCTAAGCAGTTAAGACAGGACTGCCGGTAGGGGAGTATAAAGTTGTGAAAATGAAAAGTTATCGTACCTCGATAACCTTTGAATTTGTAGTCAACGGTGTTTGAGTTTTTAACAGTGTATTTTGTATGCATTTTATTTAAGTTGTCCACGTATAATAAAATTTATAATTTTATTTAATTTTTATTGGTTGGTTTAAAAAGAAAGAAAATCAAAAGAAAAAAATACACCAAAAAAATTAATTAATATCTTAAATCACATTTATTCACATTTAAAACACAACATTTATTTTAAACAAAATCTGTTGTATTTTTATTTATTAAATTATTTAATATTTAATTGTTAGTAAATAATAGTTATACTTACGTGTCCAAATTTATGATACATTAAGAAGCTTTCAGCCGATTGTGCAACTTCGTCATTCTTCCAAGAAATGAACTGAAATTAAGTAAAATGATTTATCATAATAATATAATATATGATATTAAAAAAATTTTTTGATAAAGGTTTACCTTATTTTTAAAAGATTGTAGTACAGTTGCAGCACTACCAGTAGCATTTATAAGTATTAAACCAAGCACACGGCTTGGATGTGCTAAACCAAATCTAGCCAAAACATTAGCACCAGCACCTTCACCAAGCCCAATAACATATTTGACGTGCAAAAAGTCCAAAACTGTAACAAGATCTTCACCGAGCATTTGTAACGATGGAAACTGGAAGCTGTAACGAAATGAAAGCAATTAAATAATTATATATATATCTAAATATTAATACAGTATTTTTACTTACGAATCAAGAAGTGGATCAGCATTATCTCCATGCCCTGGCACGTCTATATGAATAAAACAAGAACGCTCCTTTATTTCAGTCATGCAAGGACTGCTAACAAACTCTTGGAACGAATTATCTAAAATCAGATGAAAAATAAAGGATAAACTTACTCTGATAATAATATTATAAATAAATACAACAAATTATAATAAAAACTAGATATCAAAACCAGTCGATTGTTTTTTTTTTGTACTTTTACTTAAAACGTACGGAATAGGAATTAAACGTTGTCCAAAGTTAAATAATTCATTTCTTGTAGAATTTCTTTGAAAGAAGCTTTGAAACGATAGTTAGGTATGGCAGTTTTGGATATCTTTATTCTAAATCACTGTGTCGTTTGGATGAGTAAAGCAATAGATATTAAAGGAATTAGAAAAACATAGTGTTTGGACGACTTTTTGAAAGTGCTGGACAGTGGTTCAGTAAATGAACTATATGGTATATCAGATTATTTGGTTGTTAATATACCAGTTAGATTGTGCCATATTACTATATCCACTGTAGGAGACAGTGAGATGATAAGAAAAGATGAAGGCGAATCAGTTACTTTATTTTTATATGTTATAATGACTTATTATTTATATTTAATTCTTATATTTATTGATTTTAGTACAATAATTAAAAATAATCTTGAATTGCACAGTTTGAAAGGAAAAAGGAAATATTTAATTTACTAAAATTTACTAAATACCTATTTCCTAAACCGTTTTATTTTTATTTACCCAATAATACTGACAATTATGTAGTTGATCTTCAAATTTCACTGTGCTGGTTTATTAATGAGGTAATATTAGCGATTTCTCTACTCCATATAAAGATTTATTAATATATTCATAGAGTTTTTTATCAATTGATAACTATTATTTCAGGGAGTTTCCCTGAAGATGACTATGGAAGATAGTCGAAATATCGGAAAATATGTTAATAAAATAATTTGTGTTAAATATAAATAATAAATTATAATTTTTTTATTTTAATTTAAATGATCATAAATTATTCGCTCATAAATTATTATAAAAAGACTTTAAATTCAATCCATTAAGGTTAAAAGTGCTATTATTGATTGTATATACTTTTAAACAAATACGAGTGTGTTTGCCTCTATATATAGATGGTTTAAGAAATTATATACTTAAAAGAATATGACTCGAATTATTGACCAAGAATGAAACCATGGACATAATTACTAAGAAAGAAATACTTGTGAATACAGTTTGTGGATAGAGAGCGATGATGGGAATATGTTTAATATATTTGTTTTTATCTAATTTACTTTGTATCTACGTTGTCATTCGGATTCATAACATTATTATTATGAATGTTTAAAGTAAATTTTTATTGGTTAGAGTAATATAAATTTATGAAAAATATTAATTGCACTCCACTTACGATTACATCCCAAATCATGTACAGTTAAGAAAACAGCACGCTTTTCCTGTTGCGACAAGTCCCCCTATAAGAGAAGTATATTTCATATTGTTTAGTTGAAGACATCATTAAAATTTGATTAATTAATTTGGAATTAAATTCAATTAAGTTACGATTACTTACTTGTACTGTTACAGTCAAATCGCCACTTTTTTCCGTATTAACAACATATTTCTGAGGAGGAAAAGTTTTTAAAATTAATTAACAATGGAATTTTGTAAAATAAAATATTTGAATTAATAAAAATAATAATAACAATAAAGGTTAAAGCTTAAAATGGCATGAAATGACCAATGTGATTCAAAATTTACAATTTTAGCAATTTTCTGAAACTAAAATGAAAATTCGAAGTGAAATTCTTTGCTTACATTTATGTTCATTTTAAATTTTATTATAAAAAATTTAAATCATTATTTCAGCTTTAAATACTTTAAACTCCTTCAATAACCATTTTCTTCAGCATTGGACTAAAAATAACAATTCTGCACTAGAAGTTTTCAACGATTGTGTATTTCTGAGCATCGGAAGCGTTTCATATGGTAAGTGACGGGTACTTTACTGTTCTGACAGAAACTATAAAAGTGTCAATTGTATTGAAAATAGCCTATATTTCTTCCTACTTGAGTGTTGTAAATACGTTCACCTGGTTCTAAACGACATACTTTATTTGCTTTGTAATTTTTTCTTATAAATTCATGTTTTGTTTTTCTTTTTCCCAATGTTTTATTATCAGGTGCTGAAGATGGTTGACGTTTAATGTCAGCGTTTGAGACATATTGAATTTATTGCAGCTACAAACTTTTAATCCTCTTAAAGCAACGCCGCAGTTGCTTTTGTTACTTAAGTAAATAACCAATAAATAGGTTGATATAATCAAATATAAAGGAGATACACATTTAATGTGCACACATTTGTATTGGAAGACAGAAGCATTGAATGAAGTCTAGTATCGACTATATTGCTGAGTGAAAATTTCTTCATGCCACACACGCACTCAAGCAGTGAGCAACATAAGGCGAATAAATATTAAAGATAATTATTAAAGATACGAGTAATAAATAAAACAGGTTAAAAATTTCTAAAATATATACACTTAATTAGAGCATATTCACACACATATTAATATATTAAGTACATATAGTTAGTTATACGTAATGCGTAACATTTTTTGTTATAGTTTATTTTAAATTAATTTATCTACTCGTAAACCACCCATGGACCTATTGGTTTCTGGCTAACCCAGAACCTAAACTCTGTGTACATTTTTAGTAAGCAATTTTTCGATTCAAATGAGCACTCGAAGCTCTATACCTGAGTTAGCATTACCAGACAGTTTTTAAAGTGTTTTCAGGACTCCAGGCCTCTGAATGCCATATAGCTCTTGTAAAAACACACCACTATCAGAGTGATGACACATTAAAAATGGATTCTGTAAAATATTGACTTCGATTTTATTAAGAAAACACAAAATATTCATTTAAAAATCAGTTCACTTCTGAAACAGTAAACATGTCGTTAGGATTAATCAAGTTAACATATTTATAGACTTGTTTTAGGCAGAATTCGGAATGGCCCTTAGTTTTTTCCGTGCGTTTGTTTTTCACTCTCAATGACAGCTTTGTGTTATGTTGTATTAGCGTGATGTAAAATTCAATTGTTGTCTAGTGCTGTTTAAATCCAGTTTTAAGAAGTTTCCGGTGAATCCGAATAATCGAACAACCTGAGAACTTTGGTTTTTAAAGAAATCCGAATAATATGAATAGCACTATTGTTGTTTTTTCGTATAATACCTAGATAATATTTTTTAATGACTGCCTAACTTTTCGGTATAAATTCAGAACGAATCACATCACGACAGTAAAAGAAAACTATATTAAACTATATATATATATATATATATATATATATATATAGAAAACTATATCCGAACTATATTGATATAAGTTTTACGGTTTCAGTTTATTTTTTTTCCCATTCCGATGTTTGTTGACTTATTTACTGTTATTTATTACTAGAGTCTTTAAGAAGCCTGTCCTTAGAACTTGATTGAAACTATCTCAACAAAGACGAAACGATGAATAATATTAATTCCTTCATTTTATAGTACTTTCTTTAGTTTGATCCCAAGAACGATCACTGACATGAGGTGGATTATGAATGTCTTTTTGATCATATTTAAATGTTTTGTAGCATTATTTGATGAAATAACCCTATTTTATAATCGGTTTATTTCTTCTTACTTACTCGAGTCTTACTCAATGACTCATTATTTACTGTTGTAAAGGCAATTCATATTGAAAACCACTTTTGACATCAATTAGCAATATATCTCATATTTCCATATGTGATTAATTTTATTAATGCAATATTTGAACTTAAGAAAAATCACTATAGAATAAAACGTATTTCGTTAGCTAATTTTGCGAAAAAACAAAAAGAATGATTAAATATGTTCATTTAATTATGAATATTGTCAATTAAAAACAGTAGACAACTTAGCTAAGCATTAAAAAATCAAAATCTTATACTTTGCCATATAGAATAATATCATATAGAATAATATCCAGAACTAAACTAATATTATTAATAACATTTGATTAATGTTAGGAAATAGTTGATTATTCCGCATCGATAAAAACAAAAAAAAAATAATACAATATAATTAGAATTAATAAATAATTAATCTTAATTATAGAATATTATGAGTAAATTATTTTAAAGGAATACATACTAATTTTTTAAGTAAAGTAGTGCATTAATTGACAATACTATTTAATATAGTGGTTGATTGTCCCTATTTTTCCGAATAGCGTTGAAGATGTCATCAATTTCAGCTGAAATATTTCGTGATATATTTTTGACTTAGTATGTATTCATGTATTTTTAGTGAATTTTTGGTAGTTAATTTTTTGAAGCAATTTTGGTAAATGTTAATATTTTATATTTAACTTTATAAATTGATTTAAAAAAAAAATTAATATATAAATAAGCCGAAATTACAATGAAGAGTATGATATTAACAATCATAACTCGTGAGATTAGAGATTCATGTCGGTACCTATACTATAGGTCTGCTACTATGTTGAAGGAGATATTTATAAATGTCTATTATTTCAATTAAAGAAATACATCAATAATAATGTTATAATTTGGCTTGAATATTAATAATTGACTAAGTTTAATTTAAAGAAGTTCATTAAACAAAATAAAATTAGAAACAGAATTCATTTGAAGTTATTGTATATAAGAGTTATATGAGAATAATAGGCACTGTGAAATATTCTATAATATACACGTTGAAAGTTATTCCTTGAAAAAATCTTTTTTACTTATTATACTTAAACCAAATAATTGAAGTATATTTTATAAATAAATATCTGCATTTTATTTAAAATTTTTGAAGTAATGTATATATAAAATATTAAATAACAGAACGTTTAACGAGACGATAACATTTCCCTTAAATTTGTTTATATCAACCAGTTCACATAATCATTATAGAAGTCATGGCTTAATGTATTATATAGTAAAAATTCACTGACTAAAAAAAAATTGCTTCTAACAATTATTGCAATTATATATAAGCACTATTTTAAATTTGTGTCAGTAAGGGCATCGTCTGCATGAGCATGAATTGCGGGTTATTGTATGATGCACCCAGTATGTATTCCATATATTTTTAACGTTATTTTAGTAAATAGTTTATAAGTTAGTAAATAGTAATAAGTTTAGTTAAAGTAATTTTTAAATTTCTTTTAATTGATTTTTAATATAATTTCTTATATAAAAATATTTAAATAAATTTTTAAACTAACTTTTTGTTTAAAGTATAGTATAATTTCAATATTTGAATTTGTTGACATTATTATAGGGTAGGGTATGAATTATTAATATTAAGAGATTATATAATCATGTAACTGAAAATACTATAGTTCAGATTCTATATTTTATATTACTTAAAATAAGGATATAAATATAGATATTAAAACAATGATTAACGTACAAAGCATTGTCAAAAGACTTGCAAATGAAAAACTTTTCGCATAAATATTTATATATCAATCATATGCAAAGCACTATACAAATTATTTATAAAGTGAAAAATTGCTTTTAACAATCATTGTAATTATATATATAGTATAGCACTATTTTTAGTTTTTGTGGAATAGTTAAAGGTTCACCCGCATAAGGTTGGTACGTGGGATATGTTATCGATACACCCAGTATTCCATACATTTATAAAGTGATTTTGGTAAATAATTTTTTGAGAAAAGATTTGGCAGAGTATAATGCAGTTTTACAATATGAATTTGCTAGTATTATTACGTACGGTATGAATTTTACAATACTAAGTTTATGAGATTAAAGAACTGAAAATACTACATATGTTCTGCTATGGAATGGATATATATTTATGAAAGATCTATGATATAAATTATAGAAATAAACTGATGTAGTATTATTATAATTTTATTTAATTTGACTAAATTGAATAAAAGCAAGTTCATTAACATAGTTTTTGTATTTGTTAAATTTTAGTTCATTAGCATTATCGGTTGTTAAATGATCAATATTCTTAAAAAGCAAATTTTAAACTAAACTATGATATCTTGAATCACAGTTCTGTTTAACATATGTCATTGAAACAGTGCTGCCAACAAAGTCTACAAACTGGGTACTCCTTTATTTTTTAATCACGCTTTTAAAATTATTTAAATACCTTAATGATGTGTAGTGTATTGAGTATATGATAAAATATTTTATGTTACTTACTATGTTTAACATTTTCGAATTTCGACAGAATATTTTAATATAGATTTTTTTTTTAGAAAAGTATACAAATATATGGTTTTTCGTATTTAATATTATATTTAATCATTTATATAACTGCTAATACAAATAAGTCATTAAGTTAAAGTGATAATCGCTCATTTTCTAAAGTTAGCTATATTGATTCATGCCATCGTATCGCTTCTAATATAAACAGTTTGGATTCTTTTAATCTTTTATTAATATAACACCCCAGTATTTATGTAGATAATGTAAACAATATTATTATTATTATAAACATAGTTATAAATTTTCTTTGAAATCGCATAAAATTGATTTCTTGAAGTGTTTTAATATGATATTGTAATCATCTTCTACATATTAGATTGTTTATACTATTGTAGCTATAAATGCTAATAAACCTTTTTTTAATAATTGTAGTGATTTATTTATCTACCAAAAGCGTATAATTTTGCCATAATTTTCATCTTAAAGTATACAAAAATGCTTAACTCTACATAAAAGCATCGCTCATATATTGCATGCGCTCGTGTGTATTTCAAAGATACAAAGTTAATGAGAATAAACAAATGATGCAGCATGCAAAGTACATACATTAAGACCGAAAAGTTTTCGGAAATTCTCATTTAAAATTCGCGCGCTGTATATTTTTCGATATTTTAAGTTTATGTAGTTTGGCAGCACTGTCCTTAATTACTATGCCAAAAATGAGCGCGATCTGTCAGACAGTTCGTTTACGGCAGCTGTTGAAACCAGTTCACCTCAGTAGGGCGTTGCGAAAAAAACAATGGAAAAAAATATTGAACAAAGAGTTTGCATCAAATTTTGTGTTTCGAACGAAATTTCGTGTGCAGAATCGTTGCGAATGCTACAAAAGGCTTATGGGGAATCAGTTTTATCGAAAACTCAAGTTTATGAGTGGTACAAAGCCTTCCAGGACGGTCGTACGACCGTCGAAGACATTTCGCAACGCACTACTGAGGTGAACTGGTTTCAACAGCTGCCGTAAACGAACTGTCTGACAGATCGAGCTCATTTTTGGCATAGTAATTAAGGACAGTGCTGCCAAACTACATAAACTTAAAATATCGAAAAATATACAGCGCGCGAATTTTAAATGAGAATTTCCGAAAACTTTTCAGTCTTAATGTATAAACAATTCGATTTGAAAATATTGAAGAACAATAAAATTGGAATTAGCCATAAATTAAAATGCAAAACAATCATACAAAATCAATTGAAAATAATGGTTTTTTGTCAATTGAAGTAATAAATTTTTAACTTGTTCGGCATGCAATCGAAAGTTAAGCATGTTTCATCGTTTATTTATTCTTCATAGATCATTGAAGCATTTTACACATTTTAATTAACATGATGAAAACACTGGAAGATTACATGAAGTGTACTGACGTTCGCTCTGAAGTCAACAATTGTATCTGCAATACAACACGAAAATTGCGAAACATTTAAGAACGAAATTTATAAAAATGGAAAGCAAACATCATAGTCAATTGTGCTCAATTAAATGCAAAGAAAAAAATATTAAATGAAATAAATGTGTAGGATAAAAATATACAAAAATTTTAATAAAAACTTAATGATCCATACATTTCGGATTTTATTATTTGCAAAACGATAGGCTCATTTGAACTTTTAACATTACAAGAAATTGTATTTGCCAAATGTTCTTCTCTTGTAAAAGACAGTACAAAAACAAAAAAAAAATAAAACCGTTTTCGAAAAACTCTTAATAATAAAAAAAAAGTTTAAAAGTTCAATCATATAAGTTTTATTTAATAATCGTGTAAGCGACAAATAACAACAATTATGGATTTTACATTCAAAATATTTTTATGGTACGGTTTTGTGTAAACAGCTAGTGGTTTATTTTTTAATTGTATTTCATTTAAACAAAAATATCTACTAGTAACCCCACATCTTCACTGATTATAAACATAGAACTTAATGTGTAGTAAATGATTTTAGAAATTTTTTTTTAGCATACATTTTTTTTTTGGTTTTAGTGCAATTAAGTATCAAGTAAATTGTTTGTTGCATTTTGTTGTAACAAGAATATCTATGAGTAATCTACGTTTTGTAATGACAATATTTTCAATATCTCAAATACTTTATATTATGTTTGGACACAATTTAATTTCGCAAAAATCTTAATTTCATCTTCGTTTCAGTGAAATTAAGTTGTTTTTTTCCATACAAAATTCAGTTTTAACGTTAGAACGAAATTAAGGAAAATGGCCTTAATTTCATTGAAACGAAGGCAGCAATTAAGGGATATTTCAAATGCAACTATGCTTCAGATTATTTTAAAGTAAAAGATAAAGTTGAGATAACGAAAAAGTGACATTTTTTTTAAATAAATGTCAGTAACAGTTGTCTTCGGGAAAATCCGGGAAAATATTTTGAAAGTAGTGCAAATTATTAAATTGAATAAGAGAAAAACCTGTAACTGATATTAATTTAAAATAGAGTGAAAACTACTGAATGCTATCGTTTATAGTTATAATAATCAACTTTTAAAATTTCACAGATAAAAATGGTCTTTTGAGTATGTAATTTTAACATTCGATTTGAAAGCAAAAAATATATGATTTCCTTAATTTGGAGCAGTATAAACAGTTTCGAAATTAATTTAATATCATTTTCACGAAATTAAGAAAATTTGGTTGTCTGAATATAGTATTAGTAAAAAATTTAAGCAACTTTTATTTTTTGACAAATGTTTTCAGAGAAGTTAGGTAGCGCTTAAAATGTTTGTTACATTTTATTGGAAGAACAATATCTACAGGTAACCTAAATTTTGTGATGACAATATTTTCAATATATAAATTATTACTTTAGTAAATGATTTGAGGTTCATTCATTTGGGGAATGTAGGTTACACTATATTTTTTAATTGTATTTTATTGAAACAAGAAATTTTAAATTAATTCATTATAATAACAATATTTTTAGTATCAGATTTTTTGTTTAATTATACATAAGAACTTATCTTGAAATTTTTCTTATTTTTCTCAATACAAGTTTATTCTTAATTAAATTTATATTAAATTAAATTATTTGTTTGGTAAAGTACAACAACATAAAAAAGAAGAGTTGTTAATCACATTTAAATACAGACATTCAATTATAATTTAAATACAATTATTTGAAGAGATTTTATGCATACAGTAGAATACTACTTAATTTTTATTGTGAAACTTTGAAAAAGAGCATAAGGATTTCTTTAACGTAGTACCCATACGAGGTTAACTCTGGTTTAAATAATTTGATTAATTTATAAAGAAGAAATTATTTTCGATTACAAATGGAATTATAAATATACAGGCATAGACTTATAAGCAAGAAGTATTAATTGTAATATATTAAGTAAAAAAAAGTTTTTTAATTAAATTTTAAAGTATATCATTTAATATACCTTCTAACGAATTTAAAGTAAAAGTCTCATATGTTTTTAAGCGATAACGTTAGGGGATCTCAATGACTTACATAGGCAATTGAGAAAATATCTAGTCTTCATCATTCCAGGAATATTTAAAAAAAAAGTAATGTTAAAGTTATGTTTCTTTTAGTTTAAATAATAAAGAACTTGTATGCTTTTCATTTAACCAATGGAAAGCACACACTGTATTGTCAAAGGACTTACAAATGAAAACCTTTTCTTATAAATTTGCATAAGTATTTCAACCAGATGCACTTCATCATTATACAAACTACGGTTTAATCTACTATATAGTAATAACTCATTAACTAAAAAAAATGATTTTAACAATCATTGCTATAATATATAAAGCACTATTTTTAATTTGTAAGGAATAGTAAGCGAGGTTTGTATTTGTGCGGTATGCAATAAATCGTTCTCATGTAGATAATTTTTTAAACTCGTTTATTAACGTTTATGTTTGGATCCAAAATTTGTGTAGCATTGTATTAATATTTTTGGTAAAAAAATTTTTGGTGAAGGTATTACTAACAAACTTAACCTAATATATAAAATATAAGTTGAAAGTTCATGAAAGTTGATATTAATATTCTATTTCTCAATATTGTTAGTGATTTGACCAGATACTTTGAAGTCACTATTATAAATATTAAAGAAAAAAACAAAGCAAATTAAAAACTTCAGTAGATTTTAAATGTCTTCTCTTTTATATGTAAATAAATATCTAGGTCAAGTTAACAAAACAAATTCATCAATTGCTTTAGTAGAATAAATCATAATAAACACATATAAAATATATATAAACGATATCATCCTATTATAAGTCTACAGTTATGAAAAGCATTTTTGGAATAAAATTTAAATAATTCAATGCGTATTTCTGAATTATTACTCTTGAGAAACTTGAAACTCTTAACAACGTGTGCCGATGAAAAACTTAATAAAATATTATAGGAACAATAGACACTTCATTTTACTTAAAAATTTGACTTACAAAGTAATATGATTGGAAAGAGCTCTATTATAGATCATTTTTGACCAAAAATTGGTGATTATTTATAAAATTATTTGTTGGTAAATTATAAGAATTTACGGTTATAAATATTATTATTTTAATAACATTTTTGTACAAAGTCTTTTACTCACTTTTTTTGTGAAATTAGTATTATTTTTTTCGTGCTGCTCGTTAACCCTTTGTGCTTAGTTGAACACTGACTGACTGGCTTAACTCTATCTGAATAACATCGTTTATCCTCTTGTTGAGGAAGACACTTGTAGACTATGCCTAGAAGAAAAGGACACAACGGTATATATATTGTGCCAATGTCCAGCACTGATGACTTGACAGGCAACCTCAAACCAAATGAGCTGCTTGCAATAACAAGACATATAGTTGGCAATACTCGAAACGGCGTTGTATGGCCAGCCAAATTTGAATAAAATTAAATAAATTTTTTTGTTTGTTCTTTCATTCTTTCTTTGCTATTCGAAAACCCTCTAAATTTATATTTTTACTTCATTAAAAATTTTTTAACTAAATTAATGTTGATTCGAAAATGTATTAACTATTTAATTAACAAAAATTTTAAAAATATAATCAAATGCATTTTAAAGTTTTTACAGCACATTTTTAACCTTAAAAAAGTAGATTTGAATATGTTTCTAATATATTCCTTTATTCTATGTACCTGTAGGTATGTAGTCTCTCTAATATATTTCTGTGCTGTTAGTACTAAGTTTCTCAATCTCTGCAGTAAAGTAGACAACACGAACATAATCCTGTTGCTATTTGTTTTCATATTTACTTATTAAGCTCAGCAGTAAAGAACTTTTTCTTACAAAATACAAAACGTGTAGTAAAATGTCTTCGTTGTGTCTACAACAACAAGAAAAGCCTTAACAGAGGCCAACAATAACAGCAACATAAACAGCAACAAAAATTGTTTTGTTGTGTGAATTTTCCATACTTACACGTACATGAAAGTCAATTAAAGCGGACGTGATAATTTATAATTTTTTATTTATTGAGCTTATATTTTCTTGTTTATATAATTGACTTTTAATAATAAATAAGAGACGACAAAATGTGCAGACGGAAGGCGGCGGTCGGTACATACTGGCAAGTCAGCATTTATTTCTATAAGCCTCAGAACTTAATTAAAGAACACATTTCACTTATTTGAAGTGCTCTACTTGAGGACTCTTCAGCCGAATGTTGTTATTAGATTATAAACATTGTGAGGCATTTGATTTCGAGACTCGCTGCTCCACCAGCAAGCGTTGCTAGCAATTTCGCCGTATTAATTCAATTTTCAAAGTTGTGCATTTGACAACAACAAAGTAAAAGGAAAAGTTTTGAATTTAAACCTGCTTTTCCAAAAATAAATTTAAGTCTTTTTAAATTTTGTAAAAGCAATGTATGTAGCTACATATATGCGTAAAAATGTTATTAAATTTATTGAGAAATAATTCAATTTAATAAACGATAACCCAATATTAAGAAAAGTGCAAGATTAATTAAAATATATTCAAGTTTTCATATATCTATTTTTATATGTATTGATTGTTAACTTTTAAACGAACTTTTATAGATCCACAACATTTGTGCGTAGATGTTTAAAAATTCTACCTTTAGATCTGGTGTACGAACTATGTCTCATTGATGATATCGTAATTGGTTACTATTTATGATTAAGAAGCTTTAGTGCACAAGACTAATGCTCCACCTTACCAATGCTTGCATCTTCTCAAAGAGACTTAGTTCGAGTGCTAGATTTTTGGCACTTCTACCTTTAGACTCTTTAGGTCTAGCGTACGTTTAGTGGCTCATCCTTAGTATCACAACGAGTCATTATTTGTGTTTAGGACGCTTTGACGAACAAGACTACCACCTCAACCTAGCCAACGTTTGAACTCATATATAAATATAAATGTGCAAGTGACAAGCTGTCTCATAGGGTTTAAAAAGAGATACAACCATTTGATTAATCTTATATAAGTATATACATATTATATGTATATGTGTACATAAGCAAATATACAATACATATATGAAATGCATCATTACAATATTTGCCTATAATTTGTTACTAAAATTTATGAGTATATGAAATGAATAAAAAGTTAGCCCAAATGTGTCCTCTCAACTTATCAGAATACTTTACTTATTTTCTTGCAATTGAATTTTATTGAAGCAAGCAAAAAAATTTTTTGGGAAATTACTGTTTTATTTGAATATTCGATATAGGCATTTTAACTGTGAGCTGCGGTTTTGAGTCAGTCGACAAATGTGCCACACACTGCACAAGTTTCCACCAATCAATCGCAATCTTATCTATTAACGAATAATCACTTGTTGAGTTTCGCACCACTTTTGCAACAGATGTAGTATTCATTCGATCAACACCATAACGTTTTTCAGAAGTGTCAGTGTGCGGTCAGTATTGTAGATTTCTAATCCAAGATTCTTATGATTTATTCAAAGTGAGGTGTTCAAAGGTACTAAAAATAGATAATTGTGGTTTGCAACTTATACATAGCATTATCACAGTACATATTTAAAGCATTTATTAATGTATTTGAAGTTTTAAAATCTCAATTAACTGAGACACAAATACTTCTGTACATTTATAAACAATTAAGTCCACTGTCATAAGTGAAACATGGATATAATATTATCACCATTTTGGAAGTTATGACAACAGTATTTTGAAAGTTCATTGTATGTTAGTTCAGCTGAACCGCCTATATACATATATATGTTTGTTTAATTAACTCATTTAAATCAAGTTTACAACTTAGGTTTATATATATTTTGTGCAAGAAGCATTCGGAATTTATAATTTAAAAAATAAGCGTAAAAAATAACAAAATTTGAACATATTTTTGACAAAAATAATTCTACATATATAAATGGCCAAATAGGACAAAAATACCTGAGCATAGCCAAGCAATACTGAGCTGATGAACCTCAATGTCAGATTTCTAGGTTGACTTGGCCGAACTTTGACAAGAAAAGAACCAGTCAGCTACTTCAACTAAGACGGAACCTGCTCAGCACTACGGTATCTGTGCTGACGGGACACTGCGTAATAGGAAGGCACGCTATGAGACTGGGTCTCCCCTTTAACGACTTTTGTCGAGGTTTTGGCTCTGAGGATGAGGAGGAGACTGTACTCCATCTCATGTGTCAGTGCCCTTCCCTAGCCAGAAGAAGATTAAAAAATCCTTGGATCTCCTTTTTAACTGACCTGACTGAGTTGTTATCCTGTAATGTTAGGGACCTAGCCAAGTTAATAGAACTGTCAGGTTGGTTTTCCTTTACCTAATAGGGGAGTCGTTACCTTTCTTCGGCGTTAAATGTATACTGATTAAAATCTATATACAAATAACGTAACTCCTGTGGTACCACAATGGGCCTTTATTTGTGCTTAAGTGGGCTTTTTGGGATACAAGGCCGCCACTCCAACCTATACCTACCTATACCTAAATGGCCAAATGACATATTCGCTTGGTATGTGTGACTTTATTCTATTTCTGATGGTTTGAGGAACGCATTCTAAACATATTACGAAAGAGTTGAATACATATAGATCGGTCTACGTGAAATGTATGTAGGATAGTTTTAAGCACTGGCATAGTTGCATTACCTTCGACGCACAGTGTGGCTAAATTAAAATTATACAATCAATATTCGCTATTTTCTGAATAGTAAAGATATTTCAGTGAATTTTTTTTCATTTATAGTTGTCTATGCATGTGACCACATTTGGAAGGATTCCGAAGAATCGATTGGGTTCAAAAAGGTCCAATTTAAAAACAGTATAAAGAAAAATATTTATTTTAATATCTATACTGGTTCAAAAAGTAACGAATTTTGATCATCTAATTTTAATTGAGTTACTTTGTGCGACGTTAGCGCACTATAATATATTTTTTTATTCGATGTAGTTAAAACCCCAAGTTAGTTTATTTTTTATTTTCAACCATTTTTCAGAAATTTACAATCATATTCTTAAATATTTTTAAAATCATAATAATGAAGAGAGGTCATATAGTTATTTTTATAGAGTATAACTTAGTAGGAGTTTAGTTTTAGGTATGTTTTAGTAACAGTGTTGAACATAAAAACAAAGTGCATTGCCAAACTACTTCTACTTCGATTCAGCTTAATGACAGTAATCCTTGATAAAGTTTAATAAAACTCTTAAATATCTTATTCAGGGAAATAATTGCAAAGTCAAAATCATCCTCCTAAAGTTATATAGTGTTCTTTATATTCGATTTTTCACATTTCGATTTTATGTGAAAGTTGATTGAGTAGATCCTTGTATTATTACACAGTCTAGTCCTCGTTTCGTATGTGACTACTCTGTGACTACTCGAATCACATAAAAAATTTATATAAGATTGACAACTATGGAAAATTAAATTCACATAGTGTCACGCACTAAAATCTATGCAAGCATGAGAACAAACAAAAACTTGCAGTTTCGTTTTTATTCATACTCATAGATACTAATGCGTTTATACACTTATACACTTATATATCAATACATCTATGTACATATATGTACAAGCTAACACTTTACTATTTTTTGATAAGCTCGCATTTTTAGTACGTGATTTTACTGTTTAATCATGTAAAACGAAAAATTACAGAAGCACTTTTTACAGCTATTGTGAGATACAAAATCGAATAAAAAACTCAAATAAACAACAACAAACGTATAAGAAATCCTCCATTGAGGTCAATGAGTTACTATCCCCTCGTCCTGAAAACCTACTAAGCAAACAGCAGTACAGCAGTACAGCAGTAAGCAGTACAACAGTCAGCAGTAAACATCAACAGCTCACATCAGTAGCACCTACATAGGAAAGTTCATGCACAGCGCATTATTCTCATACATAGCACAAAGGACGAACGAGGGAATAAGGCACACATACCAACATTATAAAAAACATTCTCTACATATAAAATGTATGGTAACATATATGTATATACATATAAGCAAATCCAAAAGTGTGCAAAGCATTATGGTAAAAAAGTAGCAACACAATAATGCAATTCAATCTTAGAAAATGTATGTCATGTGCGTGCGTATGTGTTAGTGTTTAATGCAAGCTTTTTCTTAGTATACATACACATTTGCATATAAATTTCATAATAAGTACGCCATTTATGAATTTCTAAGCACTAAAGCAGAAATCAAATGTTGAGGTATGAATTTGCCGGATTTTATGCATATGCATTCAGCCGAGGGCAAACGAACGTTACCAAGCATTAATTGCGAGTGGATGGGATAATGCGTTCGCTTACAGAACATGAAATGCTTGATATGTTAATGGCTTTGAGCCGCAAGCACAGTAGGTTGTACTAAATACATTTTATTTTTCTTTTTGTGGATCATCAGATATGTTCATAAATTTTTTATTATCTAACCAGAATTTTACCAGAAAGAATTACTATTAAGGTTACACTTTATGAAGTCATGACAGCGCCGTTAAAAGTGATTTCAACTTAACAAAAAGTACTTCATGTAAACGTAAAAAACTTTTAAAACATAAAAATAATAATAAAAATTTTACAATGATCAAATTTTAAACACATCATCAAAATAAAGTTGCTTAGTTATTTGAAGTTTCGACCAGATTAAAAAATATTTTTCCATATAAATAATTTTTATAAAGTCTAATACACCTTAATTTCGCACAAATCTAAATTTCATCTTCGTTTCAGCGAAATTAAGTTATTTTTTCCATACAAAATTCAATATTAAGGTTAGCACGAAATTAAGGAAAATGGTCTTAATATTGTTGAAACGAAGGTTGAAATTAAGGGACATTTCAAATGCAACTATGCATAAGACAAATTTTAAGCAAAAGACAAAGTTGTGATAACGAAAAAGTGACATTTTTTTAATAAATGTTATTGACAGTTAACTTCAATAAAACCGGGAAATATTTTAAAAGTAGTGCAAACTTTTAAATTTGGATATAGAGCTTTCTCTATATTAATTTATTATTTTAAAATGGAGTGAAATTTAATAATTCGCATACCTGAAATCCACTAAAGCAAATAAAAGTACTAAATGAAATAATAATCAACTTTTAAAATTTCCCAGATACAAATGGTGTTTGGAGCATGTCATTTTTAACATTCGATTTGTAAACAAAAAACATATGATTTTCTTAATTTGAAGCAGTATGAACACTTTCGAAATTAACGTAATTTCATTTTTAAGAAATTAAGGAAATTTGGCTGTCTGAACATAATATAAAGCTTTAATGTATTTACAATAAATAACACTAAATGGTAAGTAAAATCAAATATTTCAACAAAGTATCCAATAATTATATATCAATTACACTTTAAAGCTTCTAAAATGCTATGTAATGATCTGAAGTTATGTAGTAAATCTTTTTCAAAGAATAAAACCAATATTTTTTTATTTTTTGTTTTGATCTGATTTAGAAGCTTTCCTTCTGTTTAGTATTCAATATTCTAATGCTTTAATATATTAAATTCAAAAAGAATTTCGGAGATAAATTTTGTTTTTCTACAATGTATTATGTTTCCTTCTGCAGGCATAATTTACAGACAAAAGTTCGACAAGTATACTTATGCATATCTAATCAAATATTCCAAGTATTGATATATTCTTTACATTATTGAGTATTCATTAGAGAAATACAAACTAATGAAATATGTACGAGATATTTTATTTATTTTAATAATTTCGTTAGTGTAATAATTCTTATAAGTATATTGTCTTTGTATAAACTGTTTAAGGCGGTAGCCGTTATTTGCTGTGATGATCTGCTTTCAGATACAAGATACCAAACAGTTCTTTTGTCTAGAGCACGTATCAAAATTCAAAACTTTGCTCGAACATCTTTGAAAATATTTGCCTAGTTTTTGGGATGCCACATACGTGACACAATCTGTCGTCGTATTTTGTTATTGTTTCACCAAAACAGGCATTCAACATGCTAAATTACACATAAGCTATCCTTGCTGTTCTGAAGGGAAGATAATAAGCATAAATAAGAATGTTAATAATAATAATATTTTATGAAACTGAAATGCCAAAAAATAATTGTCTTAAATTTGGATTTTGACGCGGAATTACTTCCCATTTGTATTTTGTCAATGTTTTTGGGTATTTATATCTGTTGTTAGCAAGCATTTGTGTGCGAATTAAATTATTTTTATTACTAAATGTGCATAAATTTTATGAGAAGATAAGTTTACGAAGAAATGTTAATACTATTGTACATCTGAATGAAATAGTTGTAACCAAATCACATAATTTGCCTGAAGACAAGTATAAATTTTGATGAGTTAAATGAAATTTAATTTTAATGTTCAAAAATATATAGAATCATACATTAAGACCGAAAAGTTTTCGGAAATTCTCATTTAAAATTCGCGCGCTGTATATTTTTCGATATTTTAAGTTTATGTAGTTTGGCAGCAATGTCCTTAATTACTATGCCAAAAATGAGCGCGATCTGTCAGACAGTTCGTTTACGGCAGCTGTTGAAACCAGTTCACCTCAGTAGGGCGTTGCGAAAAAAACAATGGAAAAAAATATTGAACAAAGAGTTTGCATCAAATTTTGTGTTTCGAACGAAATTTCGTGTGCAGAATCGTTGCGAATGCTACAAAAGGCTTATGGGGAATCAGTTTTATCGAAAACTCAAGTTTATGAGTGGTACAAAGCCTTCCAGGACGGTCGTACGACCGTCGAAGACATTTCGCAACGCACTACTGAGGTGAACTGGTTTCAACAGCTGCCGTAAACGAACTGTCTGACAGATCGCGCTCATTTTTGTCATATTAATTAAGGACAGTGCTGCCAAACTACATAAACTTAAAATATCGAAAAATATACAGCGCGCGAATTTTAAATGAGAATTTCCGAAAACTTTTCAGTCTTAATGTATAAAGATACAGTGGGTTAATTTATATTTTAATTAAGCTTGTAATTCTAATATTAATATACTTTCTGCACTAATTTGTCAAAAATAGTTAATAAAAAATAAAATTTTTCAAAATGTTTGTATCGAAAATAGTAAAGAAAGTGCTGAGACTAAATAAATTAAATTTATTTTTAATCAGGAAACAAGAAAAGTCTAATTAGTATAACTTGTATAGGTTAGAAGCATGTATAGGATATATTACACACTGCACAATATTTAAGATTTTTAAGATTTATGAAGACAACAGCATCAACAAATTAATAATTAACTAAATGTGTGTCAACGATTAAAGCTTACTATACAGTTGATAAACCAAATTCAAGTACTCAGACTAAATCATAACAAATATAGGCGGAAGATTTTGAATAGTGAAATCTTCCATCACAAAATCTTTAACAATTCCGAAAGATCGTTCTAAAAAACTTTAATTAGTAAAGGATTGGTATTTCCAATAAATACCTAAGTAGCCAAATCACGATTTTTAAAAAGTTAGATGAAAAAAAGACGAAAATCGAAGCCACAGAGTTATAGATATATTACAGAACCAATATAAAACAAATTGGAAAAAATAATGTATGTACTTGATCGACACACTGAAAGTACCTGCCAATAAGTTTTTTCCACGTTGAAGAGAATTTCCATTATTTGCATTATCAACAAGCATATTTTGAAACAGCCATGTTCACTGATCATTTAGCTCCATTCGTAGTTCAGCTCTCCAGATTTACTGTTTATCTATGTATATCCATGGGCCTATATATTCATAATCAATTACAGTACTCTGTTTTTCTTTGATAGTAATCATAGTATCGCTGGTAGTATTAGCGCATATACGTTTATATTTCTGAGCTAAGAGATATCTATTGACGATTTACACGTTATAAGGTGCATTACATCGTACTATACCGTACAGAATACTCACGCTAACTTTAATACTACCTTATCGAAACAGTACTATGACACTCTTTACGCGTGTCGGTTTTGCATCCGCTGCATAGAGCATGAAGGAACTTATTGTAGACTATTTATTGTAGAATCGTCCTACTTTCCAATTACAACATTATGTAGGTAACCTCATTATATTAATTGATAATATTATTAACCACGTTGATAATATAAATAACCGCGTTGATAATAGTGCCTTTTTATTCACTGTATTGAGATGCTCCTTGCATATCAGTTCAACTCCGAGAGTCTGGGGTACTTAAATATCTTGTCTACGTATTTATCAGGTTATATATCTATATATTTATCTGGCTCAATGTCTATTATGTATACAATTTCTCCTTCTGTTTGTCGAAAACCAGTTACCCAATGTTTAACTATACGGATATTGCATAAAACAAACGTTGTGTATGAAATCAAGTAGAACTCAAATCGACTAATGGATGTTATAACCATTATGAACTTAGTGAAAATATAGTCCTTATACAAAACATCTATCGGAAATTAATATATATTTATATGCTCTATGTAAACTTTAGATTCTACTTGATAATAAAAAATATGGAAAAATACATCTCAAATAATTCATTAAATAAATATTAAATATTTGTAAATAATTTTTCACATAAACTAAAAATTTAAAATTATTTATTAAAATTCAGTAAATTATAATTTATTTACTTAATATTTAATTAATAAGTAAACTCTAATTATATAAACATTTTCAAAAATTGTACTTAAAGTAAAATTAATTACTAAGAGCACCATAAATGACATTCAGAAAAGTTTAATTCAGAAACTAAGATTTGAGTAAGATGTTAAACATAAAAAAAATATTACAAAGAACTCTAAGGAAGTCGTCAAAAATGAAGAATAACTAAAAATTGAAAAACTAAACATCTTAAAAAAAACGTTTCTTATCAACAATATTGTTCAAAAATGCTTGTCAAGGATGCTAATATTTTATTCAAGTCCTAAATAAATTGCAAAAATATAAAAAATAAGATAATTTAAAGGACATGTTTCGCAGTTTATCTTTAAATTGAATTAAATTTTTTTTTTGTATGTCGAAGTACAAAATACTTAAGAAATAATGTAGGTTGCAGTTGTATTTTCCACTTCGCTTTATTAGGAAGCTCATGTAAACCGATAATTGAACATATCCCATAAAAAGAAAATTCTTCTGTAACCGAAGTGTTGTATTGCATTAGAATAATGAGTTTTCCTTTTATTTTCTGACCGAATATTCCGATTTTTATTTTTTGGTAAACAAAAGTTTTGACATTTTTTTTAAGAGTATGTGGTGTTATTTTTATTGATTTTATTGTATCATGCAATATTAATGGCATTACTTTCCAAATATTTGGCCATTTCACCAAGAGGAAAACAACTATACTTAAAGTAAATATATATATATACATATATTTATATATGAGTATACTTGTACTAAGTACTTAATGACATTAAAATATTTGTGTACAATTTTTTCAATATTATTCAATTGTTAAAAATGTATCTTGTTGATTTTTGTTATTTGACTCAAGAGATTACATTTAGGCATAGAAAGTAATTCTGATTTTAATAAAGACACAAAAAAATTTATTATTTGCTATATACGATATATACAGGGGGTCTCGCATCAAAAGTACATATTGGTGGTAATTCCATGATTCAAAAAAAAAAAAGAACTGTATGATGTGATTATATTTAATATTTTTTATTTATAATATGTAAGGCTTATGCTAATATTAAAAAAGAAATAAAAATAAAAACACTAACCTATAATTTTTCAATATGTTTTATTAGATTCGTTTCTCAGTGAGGGTTATTTTAGAATGAAAGAAGTTAAAAAAATTTTGAAAAGCTGATGTTATAAGTTCAATAACTATATGTTTTAATTTTATAGATATTTTCAACTATTATA
This sequence comes from Teleopsis dalmanni, assembly GCF_002237135.1. Taxonomy (NCBI): domain Eukaryota; kingdom Metazoa; phylum Arthropoda; class Insecta; order Diptera; family Diopsidae; genus Teleopsis; species Teleopsis dalmanni. The sequence continues at coordinate 157,586,647 of NC_051847.1, read as the reverse complement.
TCAAGTCTTACATATTATTAATTAAATATTAAAAATAGTAAACTTTGAAAAAATCAAACATCAAATATTGTCACTCATACGCTCTGGATGATATTTGTGCTATTTTTCTTAAAAAAACTTTTGAAGGGACGATGGCAGGGAAATGATATATATAACCAAGAAAACTCTTGTGAATTTGTTACTACGATAAACAAATGTTAATAAAAGTATGTACGAATAGATAATAAAAAATTTACAAAATATTAAAACCAATGTTATCTTTTGAAAAATGAATCAAAAATATTTTTCAAAAAAATTAATTTAAATATAATTTCAAAAAACATTAGAAAATTTATCATCAAATCATTAAGTTAAATCATAATTAATAGACTTAATGTATGAATTGATTTCTTAAATCATTTGGTTTTATGTTATGTTATAGACTTTTCTTTACCACTCTATGTCTTATTATTTATTCAAAACGTTACCACTATCATATAATTTTTTTCAATCCTTAAGCTAAAAAATTACTTTTCAGTACTTTATAAAATTTATTCATTTCCATGCAAAAACAAAACTCAGCAATATTTATTATATGAAATTTATATGAAATTCCTTTAAAATAAGACTGTATCTATCAATATATATAACCATGCAGTAATTAGAGCATTGTCCTCTTGGAAGTTATCTACGAGAGTCTCGACAGAGTTTAGTACTGTATTGTGTTATCAATAGAAATAAATTCCCGAATAGTCTTATAACGATTGGGTCAATCATTCAAAAACTTCTAAATGTTTATAGCCAAAAGAAGTCGATATTGGTGCAACTGGTTTTTGATTTAGTCTACAATATGATGTGCTTTCTTAGTACCATAAAACAAAGTTTGTTGGCAAGTTATCTGACGGGTCACAATGACCATGAGCTCAACAAGACAGGTTTATCTGAGAGGATAGCATGTTAGAACATTTTTTAAGTATATAAGACATCTAGGCAGATTTTTTGTAACTCTTCAGGAAATTCTATCTCTCTTAGATATTAAAAAATCGATGTTAGATGGTATGCTGACCTTTAGTAGAAGAGGTAAGAGTCGTCTAATCGGTTTGGATCAGTTTATAGCACAAACAATCTACAATAGTCAGAGTTCTCTACTTTGCTTAGAGTACTAACTAGCACATCAAAAAAAGGATTGTTAAAACTTTGTAATTAATATCGTTGATTCTGTTAGAAATATCATACTTGTTATAAACTTCTAATACTAATTACACTATAAAAATATATAAATTATTGAAATAAAATCTGCAATTAAATAAAATTAATGCTTGTTTAAGTTAAACATATATAGCGGAAATTCCTAATATAATATCAACAGGTACTTTTTATATCTTCGAAAAAAAAAACAATAAAAAACTACAAAAATGAAGGTCCTTACAAAAACTCAACAGGTCCTTTAATTACTAAGTATGAGTAAAACTTTTTGTAGTGTGATTTTAAGTAATTACTACGGAACATTTAACTTTTTGAGTAGGAGTAAGTGATTGTTGATTACTTTATTAAATATTAATTTATATTATTAATATCTATTTTACCATAAATTACATCCTACTTAAAGTAAAAGCAACCTATCAATTTTACTCGTAATTAAATTAGTATAGATACTTCAAATAAGTTGGCATTTAAAAAAAATAAGTAAAAATAAAAGCAAAAGTTGACTTATATCAAAATAAATCAATATTAACCAAAAATATATACAGGAAAAATGAATCTGAGATACACAATGCTAATCAACACAAAAAAGACATTGCAGTTGTTGTGGGAGTAGTTTTAATAGTTATTAATCTATAAAATCACTTTGTATGATAGACGTAATATTGTTACGTTTATATTAAAATATTTGGTAGAAAATAGATAAAATTGTGATCTAGTATGAACTGAAGTAAAAATGCATATAACAACTTGTTCAGAATTATGTAGAAGCCTCAGATATTTATTAATGACATTAATAAATATAAACAGGATTATGAAATTTGACCTTTATAAATTGTGTAAGAAAGAAAACAAAAGTTTAAAAAAATACTGCGATATTTTATAAAATTTGCTTATATAAATTAAAATTAAGATAAATGTTTAGCTTCAAACAAATTAGTTTCACTTGATAATTATATATTGTAAACAACCAATGTGGCCTGAAAAGTTCATGACCTATTACGAAAATGATTTTAAAATATATAAACTTATTTTTATCTTTGAATGTTTCATCTTTTATATAAACTCAAATAAAGTTTCAAGACAATCTGTCAATTTATTTGAGTAATAGCTACTGTTTATCATAAGATAATTAAATTCTTTGGTTTTGATGATTTAATACAGAAATTTGTCGATATGGTTCTAAAATTTTAAAAACAAATATTTTCAGTTTTTACTTTAAAAATATAAATTACAACATTTAGGTTAATAAATCAACAGTTCTGAAAAGTAATTCGAAAATTGTAAGAAAATAAAAAATCATTAGTAGAAACATGATATCTGAAGTGCAAATTGTGAAATAGCTGAACATATTATGCATCTTGCAAGATCAAAAAGTGTCTACTTTATATAAGGAAATATGTACAAATCGATTAAATCATCACAACACTGTTATCGCACTTGGCAATAAGTCACCAAAACTTCATAGAAATATATACTATTGATATTATTGGGATAATTTCATAATTTCAATAAATCTGGTTTGTATTACAATTAGAAGAGCAGTTGAGATAATGTATTGAAAAATTAAATAAACGATAAAAATGTCAAAAAAGGTCCCAACGGAAGGAAATTTACATTTTCCTTCAGTAGACACTATTTTGTCTTAATCTTTCCGTTCGATCTTTTGAGAATCATTCCTCATTTGCATGACTATGTGAAAATGTAGACAATGGGGTGCTTAGCCTGTTGTCGTTACCCTCAGGTTTTTTCTGTCTGATTGATGTACCGATAAAGTTTAAAATTTGATTATTGTTTGTGCTTTTTGATAGGGCTAACTATATCTCAGCTATTTCCTTATTTTAATATGTTGAATTTGATTCTGTATTTAAAAAATTGATCATATTTGTTACAGCAATAGCAATGCTAACGAGAATATAAAACCCAAAAAATGTCTGAAATGTTCATATCTTTGGAGTAATTTTTTAATTAGAAGTTCTGATGATATTATTTAGCTTATCTTAAGCTAAATTTCGGTAAAAGTTTCAAAAGGGTAACTTTTATTATCGTACAGTATAAGACAGTTTCTTTTCTTTTTTAATTATTAACTATTGAAAAGACGTACTAGAAAACAATTTCATATACCCATAATTATTCTTCATCAGTGTACAAATTAATTAAAATTTTATAAGTTTTCCTAATGTACTTATGGAAATTTTAGAAAATTCCTTTTTAATATTTTGTTTTTCTTTTAAACCTTTTAATTTTTTTCTTTTAATATGAGCTCGATTACTTTTGAAAGGTGCTGGTCAAAGTTTATTTTCTCCTGAATGATTTCAGTCATCCGAATACTTAAAAATTCATGGTAGTTTGATTTTGTTAGGTTAGGAGTTTTGCTATTTATAAAATAAAAAGAGCCAAAGTTTGTGCACTTCCGGTAAAACTTAAAACAAATGACCTTTAGCAGGAAAAATAGATTTGTCTGACTTTTCTTTCGTTTAGATATTTTCTGTTGATACGTGAAACATTTTTCATTTTACTTTCCTTCTTATATTTCTATAAATTTTCTAGCCAAAATCCCTTTGACCTCAAGTTTATAAAAGGAAAAGTTTGATTAAAAAATGTTTAACTTAAAATGAAATTAGAAAATGTTGTTTAATTTTTTTAATATTTTTTTTAACAAAACTTTATGCTAATAAACCGACTTTTCAACACATTTGACAACCGCAAATGGGTTTCCTACAGAAGTACAAGAATTATTTCAAAGTCACGAAAATTAGAGATTTCAAATTATTGATAATGACAGTAATAACAGCGTCTGTGATTTAATTATCCTTTTCAAATGAACGCGTTTTCTCGATTTCTTATTGTAAGCACGAACAAAGGATTTGAATGAAGTACAATTTTGTACAGAAAGGACGTTAGAATTTGAAACCATTGAAACATTAGCAATTCAGTGTAAGTCTTTAATTGTCATCTATTGTAATTCCAAAGAATGTAATCTTATCAAATTGCAAAAATATACCAGAAACATTTAAAGTTTATTAAATTTAAAACTTAAGGCAAAATGGTATTCAATTGTTCTTAAAATTCAAAAAATTTATTTTTAGAAGAAAAACTACATTAAACATGTAGTTATTTTATGTAGTATTATTTACCAAAATATTGACATATCAAAATATTGATCTATTGTTTAAGAAGAAATACAATGTTAAAAAAATTTCGGAGAAATATTGTTTGATCAAGGAGAATGGTACTTGACTGAATAATTTCAAAAAAAAATCTCAATCTCGTTTTATACAACAGTCAGAAAATTCTTTCGTTCACCGGTAACGAAAAAATCTTCAACTGTTTTTCGTTAATAACCTCGTTTGACTTAACTGCAGTTCGGTTACCTCAATTAAGGACGCGATTACTGTAACAATCATTTCCATTTCTAATAACATTCCAGAACTGCAGGGTTAAGCGATTAGAAAAAGATATGGTTATTTGAATAGGTAACACTTCGATTGCCCAACCCTGTAGTTTAAATCTGCAAATCATTAAATTGTTTATATTATATGAAACCAGATTTGTATGTAGCATATTAACTGTTTTTTAAGATGATTTTCTAGTATAACTGAAAATCGTTTAATGGAGACGAGCTATTGTCTTCATAAAAATAAATAAATGGGAAGGTCAAAGAACCAGATAAACCACCGAACATCTGGTACACCTGGCAATATGCGATGCAGAATTTTAAATGAAGAGAAAAACCGCAGCAGGCGGCTTTGAGATATCACACAAAGAAAGCCGACCCAAAATAAGATAAGGTTAACAAAAAGAAGAAGAAAACTTATTTTATTATACTTGTACTGAACCATTTATATTGTAGATTTTTGAAATCTACTGCTTAAATATGGTGTTAAATCATATTTTCTGATATGATAGATTCTATCACACCGTAACGAAAAAACATATGAAAATTAACTTAATGTGAATAATAATAATAAAATAACCAAAGCATAGATTTCATAACAAATTAATTATTTCAGAAATATGTTTTTATTATCTTAATTTAAAGGATGTAAGAGTAAATTTGCTCATAAACATACGATAATAAACAAGGTAATAAATTATGAATTAAAAAAAACAATTTAGTTTACATAATTAATTTTAAATTAAAAAAATAAATAAATTTAGAATTATAAATCATTAATGTCAAGACTGTTAGAGAAATGAAGTCAACAAGTCAATCTAAATTAACTTAATAAACTGTATACAAGGGATTGTGGTTTTGCGGTATCAATAATAGCAACCTTAATAAAAATATTTAGTAAAAATATCTATAAAAATTCATTAAATTTTATATACATAACAATTATTGAATGAAAATTATTAATTATTAACAAAAAATTGCAAAAAGTATTAACCGCAGTATGACAGAAAAAAAGTTCAAAATATACTAAATATTATCTGTGAAATATAGCATTTAACTTTAATAATTGAATAAAAGCACAAAATAAATGTATGTACCCATACCATACCAGCACTCATCTATAGTTTGGGAATAATAAATTTGTAAACACAGACATAAATTCCCTAAACGCAACACAAAAAGTGACGTACGGGAGAAAATTCATATATTCTATCTAAAATCATTCACAAAGAAGGAAAAGAGCGAATAGAAGAAGTACATGAATATTTTAACATAAGCTAAAACTTTAATACCATCACTATATTAAAATATACAATAATAAATGTCAAATTTGAAAACTCACGTTATACCGCATCCTACTATAAAATTATTCCTGTGAGATAGATGAAACACAAAGTTTACCCTTTACGACGAAGTAATTAGACAATATATATCACAGTGATGTAACAAAAATATTAAAAATATACTCGTGAATCTGTTATTTCAAATTAATCGCAATTCATTATATCAATGGAATATTAGTTCTTTGTAGCCTCAATTTTTCTTTAGTTAAATGTTAGTAACTTCAAAATATAGCCAGAGCTGAATAATTGAAATAGGTCCATAAAAAATCCTTCTACTCTATATTTTAAAACCGCATTCAATGTATTTTTATTTCAAATCGGTTTTATATCTCGATTTAATTCATCGCTTTAATGTAGTTAAAGATCTTAAAGCTTCCACTATCTTGGGCTGATCTATATGAAATATATAATTTATTGCATTTGAAAATCAAGACCCTAAAAGAATTTTTGATTATTTTATCAAAACACAGTCAGTTCAATCATCCAAATTGTTGCAGGACTTATTTAATATGATAACATACCGCTGAAGAAACCCGTACATGATATCATAAGGTATGTCGCTTGAAATATATAGATCCTAAATATTTTCTATTCATAAAAGATAAAAAATGCAACAGCAAGAATTGTCGAGATGCTCTCGCTTAAAATTAATAGGTCTATATGTGCCTTACGGGATTAACTTTAGTTGATACATGTGTAAGTATGTTTTGACTCTCTTGTTTTTGACTTAACTCCTCTTTATCTATGCTGCGTGTGTCAATATATTTTTAAAAACTTAATACAATAAAATGCCTACTATTAAATTAATATGGTATCGCTACAGATCAATGGGTCTATACGTGGTTAACGGCCAGCTGGATTTACTGCACCTGACCTTTATGGAAATATTAAAATCCATTTTTTTATAAATGTCTACCTTTATTGCTTTTTACAAACTATAACAATTTTTTTGAAATGGACGTAATATAAATAAAAAATTAAATTCGTATTTGAGAAATAGTGTAAATATTTACTAAATGTTTTCAAATACGATTTTGTTTTTAAAATCAAAAATTGTAATAGTTTAAAATCGACAAGAATGAAAAAAATCAAAAAATCATTAATATTGTGTACTCATGCAAATAAAAACAAAATTATCTCTGAATTTCTCATTTTTTTGTGTTTTGATTGAAAAGTGAGATATAAAATGTGCAATAAATTTAATGTCATATGAACCTAAATAAATCATATATTGAAATGCTATCTGCTGATCCATACCAAAAAATAAATTAAAGTTGTCATAAGCTGAACATACAATATAAAATATTAATTAATTAATAAAATAAAAAATTACACAGTATTAAAATGCATTTCTTTAATTTAAAAGTAAATTGTAAAAAAAAATTGTATATTATAATTTGTTTATTTGTAATAGAATAGAATATATAGAATACTTGAATACTATATATAACACTCAGTTACTTGATAATTCAGTATTCAAAAAATTGTAATGTTTTTTGAATATTCTATTTATTTCTAAAATTCTAAAATTATTCTAAAATTATCACTCAAAAACAACAAATTATACAATTATACATAAAAGTTTATCAAATACTGAGTGTGAACACTCCTAATGTAAGAACTTTGTATACATTAGCAACAATGGCAATAACGCAATTAGGATATTATTCAAAGCATATAAATTCAGAGTCGAGTCTTAGCTAAGCCAAAGTTTTTTAATTTTCAAAATTTAAAAAAAAAAAAAAATTTTTTTTCTTATGACTGTATTATGCGAAAAATAAAATGCGAATAGTAAAATTAAAAACAATGGCAATAACCCAATTAGGATATCATTCAAAGCATATAGATTCAGGTTCGAGTCTCAGCTAAGGTTAAGTTTTTTTTAATTATCAAAATTTCAAAAAAAAAATAATATTCTCTTATTTCTGTATTATGCGAAAAAAAATAAAATGATAAATAATCTTCGGTAGTTGGCTCTTTTTAAAATATAATCAATGTATAGATTTATTATTTTATTGTAACTGATTTGGGTTTTTCAAAAATAAGAAATAACTAAACATTTCCCATACTATGGAAATAAAAGCCATTTTTCATTGGTAAGGGTTTATTTTTATTTTAGCGCAACAATACAATTTTTTGCTCATCTCTATTTAGGGCAATGCCCTACTTATTAACAATAAAAAATTGTGTATTTTTCTACTTATTTCTTAGTTTATTTTTACATTTTTATATAAGTCGTAAATCAAATGTTAGAGATCATCAATATCACTCAGAATTTCGCTAAGAATCCTTAAAACCTCATCTTTAACTTAATGCCAAAAATTGACAATACAACTGTGAAATTAGTTTTGACATCATTTATTATTATTTTTTTTCTTCTTATTTGTAGTGGTAAATGATTTTATTTAGAATTGGTGCAGTCTTTATATGAAACCTATACACGCCCACACAAAATTCCCAAAAGAATTTTTGTATATATTATATAATGTCTTGGAAGTGGTAATGGTGTGCCATTAACGGCAGAGAATGCAACCGCTTGCACATCCGGAAGCATAAGCAAGCAGGTTTACAAAAGAAAATGTAAATAAACACAAAATAACAACAGAATAACAACACAACAACAATAGCAACAACAGTGCGATAGCTATGCCTGTACCACTTTATTTTCCGAACACAACACAATATAACACAACACAAAAAAAAAAAAATAAAAATTAAGAAAATAAAGGAAGAGGAATAAAAAGCTTAAAACTCAAATTGCGCCTTAACTTACGCTTATCTTTTCAATGTGAGCTGCACTATTTACTGGAGTTGTAGGTGATTTCTCCATTTCGCTTTACAAATTTTTTTTAATTATTTTATATTTATATTGAAATTTTATATATTTTTTAGTTTTTTTAAATGAATTTTTTTAATTACGTTTCAACTGTCTTTATTGCGTTTCAATTGAAAGCATCTGCTACTGACACGCGCCTTTACAAAATAACAACTAAACTTTTCTTCAACTTTCTGTTGATGCTCACTGAAGGATGCCACAATGTTTTCTTTTTTATTTTTCAAATATAAATGCTTTTTTTACATTTGATGCGTGAAGCGGGATTTTCACAACAGCTCGGCTCGAAATCTCTTACAAGACTAACCAAAGATAGTTGACAACGATAGGACGTCTACCTCAGCATTAATACGCAATGAGCACGAACGAATGTAGCGCATAACAATTTCAAAACGAAAACATAAACTTTACTCTTTCCTTTTTCTTTCCCTTGCAATTGGTGTTTGGTGTTATGTTGTGTTTGAAGCTTAAAAGTTTAGACTTGTTTTTTTATTCTGATTTGTGCTTTTATGTGTCTGCATTTGATAACGTTGTAACTGGAACGGGGAACTCACCTTAGTTTTTATGGTGAAACATTTAAATTTAATATATTTAAATTTTGTATTTTTTTATAAAATTTTGTATTATTAATAATTCGGATTTGAATAGTAAAGAAAAGACAAAAAATTTTTAGTTAATTTATTGAAATTTAGCAATACTCGAAACAGAGTTGTATGGTCAGCCAAACATTAATAAATTTACTAAAATTTTTGTCTTTGTCTTTTCTTTGCTATACGAATCCGTCTAACTTTTAAATAGTTTCTTTTCGCCATAAAGATGAGTCACCCTCGACAAGAAAAAATTAACATTTGTAATTATTTATAGTTAATTATTTTGCAGAAGCTACTTTTTTTTAGTATCATTCTAATAATTACTTGTAAATAATATTAGAAGTAGTTTATTTAAGTAGTTTATTTTGTTAGTTATTCTTCACCATTTTTCAAAACTTGGTTATTTTATTTTAAATTATATTATTTATAATTTATATAATTTACTGTCTTTAGAAAAAAATGGTCTATAATTTTTAAAAAAATTAACTCTATTATAATTTCTGAATCATTTCAGGTACGTCAAAAATTTATATACCAATTAAAAAGACATATATGCTAAAATTAGTTATACCATTCAATCTCTTTGGTTGAATTGTTTTTAAGAAATGATGTAATGATGAGTATATGTGTAGATTTTAATGGACACATACATACCTCGTACCTTCTAAATAAAGTCAAAGAATTGAAGAATTTAGCCATTTAATGCATAATTTTTTTAACTTCTTACAAACAAAATGCAGAGAAATGGGATCAAAAACTAACTCTGATATAAAATTATCATTATCTTTATCGTTACAGATCTTTATTAGATATTAGTAATAAATTTATTAGTAATAAATTCTATATTGATTTTTGTTCTGGCATAGTTACGTTAATATAACTTAAGTAAAGTAAGTTAAACGGATAAAAAAATTTCTCTATTATAATTTAATCATGATGTGGTAAGATAATTTAGTTTCAAGTAACTCAATAATTTTGCCTATATCATATGGTTTTAAGTACTAAAAAAAAACATGAAGTTGTCAATTTGGAAGCACCTTTGACAAAAACTTGCATGCGCATGATATATTTTAAATAAATACCTTTATTTAATTAAAAACTGTTTATATATTATATACTTTATATTTGAATTTCTAAATTAATTTTTTTTTAATTGATCGGTTTTTATAGTCTTCACTTATTCGATACTGCCAATTGACCATTCGCATAAGCCTCCAATCAATTTTAGTCAAAAAACAGATCAAATCAAAAAGAATTCCTATGTAAAACTACAAACATCACATTTTCATGTTTTGCATTAAATAGATATATTCTTTTAAGCATAAATTCTATTGTTTAAAAAGTTCTGACAGCCCACTCATAAACTAGTAGGAAGAAAAAAATACTAGAATATAGAGCCTTACTAATAAACTCTGTGCTCTTTCAATGCTTATAAAATCAAAGCTACTTTTGTACAACCTATAATATAGTAAAAATATAGAATAATTAGTATTTACAAACATATACTACAATTTACAATATATATGTAAATGGTTTTAAAATTAATTTAATAACAATATATAATTGTTGTGTACGTTTCGAATTCGGCGTAGACGTTGGAAATCGCTGGATCCCGATAAATGATTAAATAGTTGACTCTAGTTGTATATAATCGTTTTTTATTGTTCTAAATTTTAGCAGTCGCCAATACACAATTTTCTCTAATAGTCAAACCACAATACAATTTATTTCTAAACTAACTGTCATTCTAGAAAACTATTTCTTAGATTATTTAGGTTTCAAAACCATAACAATATAATAATTATATGTATCGCATGTAATTATATGAGACCTTTAACTACATTAACTATAAAAGATAACTTATTAAAATTTTTTTTTGAAATTCTACAATTAATTTTGGTACTTAAATATAAACGATCTTAATTGTTAACAATATTTCTTAAAATTTCAATTAATTATCTTTAAAACGCATTAAATTTCAAGTTTCTAACATTTACGGAGCGTGAGATATGTCCATTTAAAAATATGTCTAGATATGTCTATCTTCTAGAAAAAAAACCTAAATTTTTTCCCTAGATACGAGTCTTCTTATTTTATAAAAGGAACTTATTAACAAAAATTTCAGCCAAAATGGAGATGATGGGGTAAAACGCTTCCGATTTGTAAAGGAATGTCCCATATGCAAATGGTTAATAATAATTTACTTAACACAATTCTTTTCGTTATTCAATATATTTATTAAGAAAATAAAAAAAAATTCGTTGCTTTTAGCTAATTTTAGGTAATTAATTTGGGTTAAATTTAATAAATTAGTTATTTAATTAAATTTAATCATGTAACTATATTAATTTAAATTGCTAAGTAGTAATTTATACGAGCAACAATATTGTCAATACTACAATTTAAACTCTCTACCCTCGTACAAATTAACTACTAAACAATAAAAGCTTTTTCTACAGAAAAAAAATCGTTAGGCATAATATTATCTTAGTTGGCAACACTTTATCAAAGATTCATTGTTTACTTTGTATATGTGAAAAGCTTCTTTTATTCAATCTTCTGGTTAGGTTTGTATATTATTATTGTTTTTTGTTTTTGTGCACTCATTCAGCAGCCCTTCTTCTTATGTTCTTCAGTATATTCAGTAACTGTGTTTATATGCTTTTTTGTTCTGTTTTGTTTCAAATTTTACAGAAGATGAGTATGGAGCCTGGTAAAATGATTGTGCGCATTTTATGTACCAGTACCCTAGGTCATAGTTAAATGTAACAGCGTCAAAATTATATGTAAAAACAGGAAAGTTATTTTATTCAAAACACCTACAAACACATATTATCGGTTAGTGTAGATATGCGTGATTGTACGGATATACAGATATTTAAGTACAAATAGTGCTATACAATCGTACATATCTGAAAAGTATCGCTTAATAGCACGCAGAGTTTTTATGGGCGTGAGTTGGAGGTAGGCTTATTAATGAAAATATTATTGTAGTCATGATTTTCTTTTCATAATTTAAGAGATTTTCACACTAAATTTGTTGTGTTTAGCAAAGTTTTAATTAAAAAAATTTCAATTTAAATGAAATTATTATTATTAATTTAATATAATTAAAATGATTTACTTTTATTGCAGCTTATTATTAAGAGAACATAATTAAATCTAGAAAGGGTTTCGTAAGATTTAAGAGATCTTATGCTAAGTTTTTTAATTTTTATTTTACTTTAAATTGTTGTTATTAATATTTTGTTATTATTTTGAAATAATAATAATACCACCAAAATACGGCTTTCTTGAAAAACTGCACTAATGAAAAATATAAGCAAAAATGACGATTTGATGAACAACGTAATGAACGTTTTCAAATTTTGAAAATTCAAAATTATATATTTATTGAATTAAATTGCTTATGAGCTGCAAATTCTATTTTAATAAATAAAGTAACGTGAAATGGCAAAATAGTATTTATTTGTAGATCTGTTAATTAGATATTTATGAAATAGATGCAATGTAATATGTGGTAATATAAAAATAATGTACTACATTCTCTCTTGTTAAAAGAGAACTTAAGTTTAACTGTAGATTTAATAAGCTTTAAGAATATAAAATTAAATATAAGATTATATTTTTTGGTTGGGAACTTAAAATATATTTAACTTATATGAAGCTTGTGCCGGCAGTTTTATGGTTACATATTGGTACATATTTTTATAGATTTGCACTTGATTAAGTATATTTATTAAGTATATTATTATTTGAAAAAGTATAATAAAATATAGTAGAAAGTGTTATATTTTATATTAGTTGTGGCGAAACTGACAACTATTATTATACTATATTATTATAAATATTCTAAAAGTATATTCTATCGCTTTGATGAAATTTTTTTTATATACTTCGAAACAGAGATTCTATATTAAAATAATCAGTTTAAAAAAATTTTTAACAAAATTATTAGTGACAAATATAGCATTTGATAACATGTATGGCTTATGAAACCAAACTAATTAATACTTATTTCCAATTTTTTAATGTACTTCGGCTATGTAATAACATATGTAATTCCATTCTCTTTATCAAAATCGACAAAGTATGAAATCAAGAAATGCAGAATTTTTCTATCAAATATAAGTTAACTTATTGTTATTGAAATAAACATTAGTTAAGCGACTTCATTTGAAGTTCATTTACAAACAATGCATTTTTCGAAAAAAAGATAATAATTATTGAAATGCATTACTTCATATAGTTAGAGAACCAAGAATCAGATGTTCAAATCAATGTTACAGTTACTAAGCTATAGTGTTTAAATATATTTTACAATTATAGATAAATCATTCACTTCATGAAAACCCGTAAGAGAACATAAAATTTTAGACAGAAGTATATGAATTAATATTAATAATTACATTCCAATTATATTAATATATTATAAATACAATTATTAATATAATTGTATCTTATCAGTTGTTATAATTTATTAAATATACCTATATGGAGTACCAGAACAGTTCATTTTTTGAGCTCAAGTAGACTTTGGTCAAAAAACCGACTCTCCAAACTAACCCAACCTACCTACTATATTCCTTCAGCAAATATTCAAAATACTAAAAAAAAAAATTTATTTAATCAAATATGTACAATTACTTTTTCAATAATTATTATGTCGTTTTCGATAAACAAATCTAGATTTGCCCTCGATCTGTAATTTTTGCTCGAATTTTGTGGACCACTCGAACATGTTTAGCGTAATGCCAACATTATTTAATAGTTACATATATGTTGATAAAAAGACAGCAGTTGCAATCAGGGTAATATAATTAACCTGGAAAAGTATCTGGAATGTTATGTATTAATCTCGATAGTTGTATATTTTGCCTGAGATAAAAAATTGTTCAAAATATTTTTAAAATATATGTAAACAACTAATCTTTTTAATTTAATGATTGCACTAAAATTCTTTTTAAATTTTAAAATAAATTTATTTACAGCAGTTGTTTACATTAAAATGTCTTGTGTATTTTCTACAAGACAATCGGATTTAGTATTAAAATGTTTTTGTTTTTAAGCAACAAAAATAAATTATCTGTACTTTCGCTTAAGTTTCTTTTTGGTTTATTTTTAAAAATAAATTTTTATTTTATGCCAAAAATACAATAAAGAAAAATAAAATAACACAAAAAAGGTTTAAGACGATTGCACCTGACCAGAAACATTTTCGCTTTTATTTTATTGTCTGAGAATATATTTTTATTTTTTATTGTACCTTTCAGGAAGAATCCCCAAAATTGAAAAGCGACTACATTAATTTATTGTCTTTTATCTTGCAAAAGAAAAGAAAATCTTGTTTTCTTTGTGAACGATTTTGGAATTTGAAAGGCGTAAATAATGCGTAAAATAACAAAGACCCAGCGTACAAAAAAAACCCAAACAAAACAAAAGTTTATATGTAAAAGTATATATATCTAAAGTAATGCAATGTGCAAATATTATGTAAAAATATAATACAAAAAAAAAAAATACTAAATTGTGTTTTACATAAAAAACAACAGCAAAATTTAAAAAAAATAAAAAGGATGCATAGGTTTCATTAACTTTTGAATGATAATGAACTTTCTATTTGCGCCACGTAGCGTATGAGTGTTACTCTCCATTCGACATTGTATTCGTACTATTTGTGCGAAATTCGTTTAATTCTGATAAAAATAATGAAAAATACTTCTTCCACTTAAAAATTTACGTAATGACGGAACAGAAATTAAATTAAGGAAAAGACAAGCTGCAATTTACAATTTATAAAATTTAATTTTTGCATTTATCCAAATATTGGTTTTATGAAGACTTAAACGTTAGTATATAAAAACTGTAATAAATTATGATAATAAATAATAATCAGTAAATAATTAATAAATAATCAAGTAAGTAAATTCTTTTATTTACGATTGTTAAATTATAACATATTTACAGCAGATTTTACATTTAACTTATATTACATTTTAGTAATGTGTAATCTGTGTTCTAGATTATTTAAGACATTTACTATTAAGTCGCCTGCCCAAATAATAATAAACAATAATAATCAATAAATTGCTTAATGTTATCTGTAACGAATAATATCAAAGTTGCAGTGTCCTTAGGTTAACATAGCAGCACTTTGTTAAATTAGCTATTCCTTATATTCGACAACTACTGTTATACATTAACATAATTATAAGAAATGTGTTTTATTGCTGTATATTTATTGATTAAATCACGTTAGTGTAAACACACGGTTAAATATTTAATTTTAAAACCCTTAATATGATATTAAAACTGAATTTAAGATTCGTTATATTAGATGACTATTGCCGAACTTTTTTCAATTTCATTATAATTTTTTATATTAATTTTGTATAAGAAATGCCTTTAATTGGTACATATTTATTAATTTAGTTACGATAGTGTAAACACATCATTAAACATTTAATTTGAAAACCCTTATTAGGATATTAAAAATGAATTTAAGAAATTTATATTCTTATTAAACCTACTAACAGTAAAAATTGAGTTACAAAAAATATTTAAAATAATTTTTATTCCTTTTCAAAAAATTTTAAATTCTTCCAAAGCAAATATTTAAGTTTATAAATCGACTAAGCCTCAATATTTGAAGCTACTTTGTTATTTCAGTAAACGAAGGGGATAGTACAAAATAAAACGCAAAAATCCCGTAAGACACACAATTTACATTTAAACAAGAGAAAATTGCGAAAAAAATAACTTAAAAAAGAAGAAACTGAATACATGCAAATAGAAAACATTGTAACAAATTCATTCATCATTGAGCTCTATTGGGCCTCTGCGCAACTTGAGCCTGTAACTGACATGAAGTGATTTTTATTGTGCTCTGGTCGCAGTGAACGATAAATGGCAGGATTTAACTGAAGCACAATTAAAATAGCTTAAGGTCAGAACAGATAAGTTCAAAGCTAAGCTAAAAAAATAAACAAACTTTTATTAGAATAACAAAATCTAAAACACATACAAACACACAAATATGTGTGAAGAACATTAAACACGCATGCAACAAATTGGGCAAGCAAAATAAAAATAACTAAACTATAAACTATTCAGTTTATGCTCGAAAAAAGTAAACAAATACACTAAATGTATACGTTGAGATAATCACACACATACACATCTACACGAATTGCCAATAAACGCATTTATTTAATACTTTTGAATGAACACAAATCGAATTACTTTATCAGTTTTTGTGGTTAAAAGCGCAAAAGCTACTAAGGGACCAATTCAGTTTGTATTTTTATAAGACACTTATACTAACAACAACACCAAACATTTACACCACATCACTTCAAACAACATATCAAGGCATTTTAGGTAAAATCACAACGCCACTTTTCAATAGCAACTCATACCACTCAGCGTCATACTCCTTTTCACCTCTCACTTATTTTTGCTTCTCGGCTTAAATTGCTCACGTTTAGCTTTTGCCATTATTTATTTTGCTCGTTCTATTCGCGTCGTTTTGTCTATTGTCTTTTCTTAAATTGACGAAAATGTGCTAGCAATGCTTTAATGTGTCTGAAAAGCCCTGCAAGCTTTACTTTATACTCGTACTCATTCATTTCTGCTTTTGTTTCTTTTATTGTCAATCATTAAATTGAAAAGCAAGCATATGCCAAAATTAAGTACACTGCAAAATAAATTTGTACATAATAATTTTTTTTAATCTTTAACAGTTGTTGTTTGTATTTATAATCTCATTAAGTACAGTAAAAATTTTTGAGTAAATATTAAGTAAATATTAATGAGTAAAAATGCTTGACTTGTTAGAATTAAATGATTTCACTTAATTTTTATGACATATTGTAATGAAAGTTGTTTTGCTGATATTATTAAAATTAAAACATTTGAATAAATTTAACTGGATAAATTAAATTAAAGCAATAAAAGCATAAATACATTAAATAAAAGTTACAATTTATTTATATTAAAAAAAATATAAAAATATTTAAAGATAAGAATAAAATTTTAGTAAAAAAAAATGTCTTCAAGGAACTACCGCTTTTTAAACAATATTGTGTTATTATTAATGTATTTAAAGGCGACAATCCAAAAGAGATCTTATAAAAGAATGGAGATTCAAAATTTTCTCACGAATATTTATTTTTTATATAATTTTTTCACACATACTAAATAGGTGTGACTACACCATACTAATGTCACATTAACTGTGTTTCTGAGGTGCCGTTTAAATAATTTTTAACTACTTATAATAAGATTTTCTTAGTTACAATCTACCATATGAAATCTATTGTGATAAATGTCATGGCAAACTTTTTTTTTTTGCAATCTGTTCAATTCAATAATTTAACAATTTATCAGTTATGTTCTGCATTTCTTAATATTTCTTTGTATTTAATATATAAAGCATTAAACAAGTTTCGTCAAATCAAAAATTGAAATTAGAATTTTATAATAACAGTATAACAGTCATTCCAATTAAGTTCTCTTTAAGATAATAGTGCGTAACAATCAATGTCATTGTCATATATCTAACATAAAACAAAAATATACAACAAAAAATATCTGTAAGAGTTTATCAAACCTATTTAGAAATATTCTTCATACGCACCGTTGAACATAAAAACTACTTCACATATAAAAAATTTTTAATAAATATTCATAGTTGTCGTATTGTTAAAATTACATCACTGCAAAATTAAAAAAATACGCAATATAGACTCTATAGATAGATTCTTTTTTAATAACTTTTGGTAGTGCTCCATAATATTCTGAATAAAGCAAGCAAAAATAATTTCTATCTAAGGGTCTAGCTTCGAACCTCGAACAGTTAATTATAAAACAGAATTAGAATATTTAAATAAATTTATAATATGCAATCAAACGTAAACGCGGCACCAACTTTGAAAAGAGTTTTCTCATGGTCAAATCTTTATGCATAATTGTAAACACACTGCCTTCTGTTATCTTTACGGTTTCAGCTATCTCACGCAATTTCAATTTACAATCAGATATAACCAATTTCTGGACTTTTTTTAAGTTTTCTGGAGTAGCCACCTCAATTAAACGACCAGAATGTTACCATCATCGGTGTCTGTACGACCATGTTTAAATTCAGCAAACCAATAACAAATGGTTCCTTTCGATGGAGCAAAGTCCAGATAACACTTTTGAAGTCATTGCTGAGCTTGTACACTACTTTTTTTAATCAAGAAGCAATGATCAATTAACACACGAAATTGTTTTGAATCCATTGTTTTGAAAATAACAAAAGTAACTTCACTTAAATGGCTGTCACTTTTTTTCTGACTAATCGAAATATGAAAATTTACACACAGTCTTTTTAAGGTTGGTACTTCATAAACATCATATGGATTTGACAATGGCAGTACCATCTGTATGTTAGTCACACGACTTATTCAGTGATGTGTTACATTTGTCTATTTGTCTAGACATCTATTACAATTTTCTCTGTTAATATACTAACGAATTCTCCAATTTATAGCTAATCGAATAAAGCATAACCCAAAGGCTCTTTGTGAATTAACGCAGATCAAATATCGAATGAATATATTGACTGATGATACTTGTACAATCAAGCACCCATACTATATTTTAATATTTTTAATGTTAGTTAAAAAGTAATAGTTGATTCAAAACAGTTTTAACAAGTAAATAATAAAAAAGTAGATAATTTGTGTCTGTGTATCTATATAAAAGATATTAAGTTATAGACAAAATCTAAAGCAGCGATGTTTAGTCTATAACAGAGATATACGCTCACTTTATTAGTACAGTGCAGATGACTGTATGGTACAATTGATCAAAAGTTAAACAAAATTCTTTGATTTTTTACAATTTTGATTGATACCAAAATCTGTTCACGTAAAATAAAAATAAGAAAACAATTTTATAACAAAAAATTCTAATATTTGGCACGCACTGATAAAAATATTGGCCATAGCTACTTTATTTAAACAATATTATATTATATTATTTATCATAGATACTAAGTAAAATGAAAATAATTATCATATAATAATATATTGAACATATTGAATATATTATAGACTTATACATACATAAAATATGTTTTTTGAAAATAATATATATATACACATACTACTTGTGCATCTATCTCCCACAATACAAATTAAAAAGTCTGCAGATAAAATTTTAGAGACAGCCAAAAATTGCTCATTCGTGCCTAAAAATAACAAAACTGAGCCAGTTTCTTTTAAATGTGAATAGCTACACCTGATTGGAGCAGACAATATAGGGCGACGATTTGTTTATAAAATTAAATCAAAACAAAATTATAAATTATGTTCTTTTATGTTATAATATCATGTTTATAAAATCTTTTCCAGACTTTGCATATAAGTTTCAGATATATTGTATAATGACTCATATAATACTTAATTATGTAACATACTTTGAACAAGATTAGTAAATAGAATAGTATATATATCATTTCAACATAAAGAAAACATATCTACCACGGCAACTATTTCAATTAACGTCTAGTTACCAAACAATGCCTGTAAATCTATTAAAAAAACATAAATTAAATGAAATAATAAAGCAACTCACACTAAGTTTAAATAAATCTGACTGTTTATTAATCTTTCGAAAACAATGAAATAATAAAAAGTTATAAGAAGAAGTAGAATTCTGTGAAAAGTCGAATACCTTTTCTATTTAGCACTAGTAGCTCCCTACGACGTTCTAGGATCCATATTAAGTAGACACTGTTCCTTTCATCAAGATCTTTGAAAAGTTGAAGTTACTCCCACACTAGTTTTGAAGTCACTTGAGTTGAGCGGAGTGCTGAGAGTACTGATTTGCTGTCAGAGAAAATATATATGTTTTTCTCCGTGGTGGGTGGTTGGTATATCTGGTAAACCCGAATAGGCACAAACAGGAAATCAAGTTTCTTATCTTTCTTTACAACATATGACTAGAGGAAGATAATTTTAGATTAAAAAGAAGAGAGATTGTGCATATGCAACCAAAATAAGAGTGTGAGCTATATAGAGAATCCTGTAGATCTACAAGAAATTGATTTATATGCCTCATAATATTCTAAAACAATATATATTGGATTAAATGATGCACTTACAAAGCCCTAACATATTTTAGAATTATTATATGGAAAAAATATTTCCAAGACCACTGACAATGGGTATTTGGCAATACTCGAAACAGCTGAAAGGTCAGTCAAAACTTTAATTAAATATTATAAAAAATAATTTTTGTTGTTGTAGTTCACTACTTTTCGATTACTTTACACTATTATAGTGTAATAAATTAATATTTAGAATATGTATGTTCGTTAGATCGAATACAAAAGGTTAACAAATATTTATATTTTAATTTGATATTGTAAATAAAACTTTTTATATATTATATTAATAGGTATAATTTAAAAGGTATTAATGTAAAATCATTTTATTTACTAGTATAATTAAAATAATTATATATTATATAATTGTAAATAGTTGTAATATATCTTTAACAATAAAGTACTATATCCACATCAAAACTATCTATGAATTAATTTTTTGTGTAGAAGTCAGTTAAAAAACCGAGAATCGATAATTTTTAATAAAGAATTATTCCCTTCACTTGTTGTGATGTCTTCAATTAAGAAGGAAGACCGACATAAAAGTTCAACAGAAAATTAAAAGCAGAAAAACTGTGAGAACTGGGCAGTGTCTGTGAAAATAAAAACTGTGCAACAAATCACAAGTGGAAGTATTAAGGGGATTACTTCATGTCTCATGCGAATGTGCAATATGCAATCTAAATCATCTGCAATTGCTAAAAATAGAAGTTGAACTCAATTACTAAAGTTTTCAGACCATAAAAATAGCTTATGTCTATTTTAGGGCAGGAAGTATGTAAATTGTGAGAAAATTCATAAAATGTGTTAAAAAAAGAATTAATAAAAGTTTAGTGGAGAATAATTATATTATATACACACACATACATAGTCAACTATAGTTACGATATGGCATTATGCGTTAAAAAAAATTAAATACAGTGCAAAAGTATAAATAACCTCATTAGAGAACTGATTAAAAATGCTAACTTTCATTTAAAAAAGAACTAAATTAAAATTAAAATTTATTACTTTAAAAATAAAAAAATTAAAATTATCAGATATAGATATAGATAGCTGAACTTTTTAATAATAAAATGTTATTTACGGAAAGACTACAAACTTTTTGGAATACAAAATATAGATCCACCTTTCTAAACAAAACAAACTACATAATAAATTATACATTAAAAAATATAAAAATAACTCATAAAAAATAAAATAACTCAGTTAACTACTGGATGAAAATCGAGTGAACAGCACTATACGTGTTGCAGTTAAACGAATATGGATTAACTTTCATAATATTATTAGGACATGTTCCAAAAGTACATACAATTAGAAATTGATTGCATATCTAAGAACTAGTCTTTTTACAAAGTTTCCAGTTGTCTCTATTACGTGTGATGTGAACACTGTTCGCCTCCATGTTGTCTTTAGATGTCCTCTTCATCTTGATCCAGCCGGATTCCATTCTAAGACTCAAGCAGCTATTCCTCGTGTATCTTTTCTTGGGGTATGATCGAATATGGAGTATGAATTGTTTATTTTGTTTTTGGAAAACCACTGGTTCATCACTTTTTACGTTTATAAAAGTGGAGATAATTATTTCTTATTTCTTCTTCTATAGATTTATATTCTTATTGAGTCTTAAACCAAGAAAATAAAAAAAGCAAGTTTTATTTTAAGTATTTTTTAGCGCACTGAATTCGTCCCAATTTCTTCATCTATAATTTTATAATCTTCGGTGTAATAATTAAGTCAACCCAATGAGAATGAAAAAAATAAGTTTTCTTGTAAATATTCTTTGGTGAACTAATTTAATCTTAATTTCTTCTTCTATAATTTTATAGAATTTTTATAATAATGTGATTTCCGCCTTCTATTCTTATCAAGAGAGGTAATAATTATAAAGGAAATGATAAATAATAATATCAATAATCATGAGATCGTACTTACATTTTCTACTTTATCGCAACCCAAAAGAAACTGCATACAGTGCATTGTATTTATATCATAAGAGTAGTAGTATATTAGATCTGTTATTATTAAATACAGAGTTACGTTAGTAGGGACAGCTTCTTTCAAGTTTTAATTAAACGGTATTGAATTGGCAAACCAATTTGGCTATCGATGTAAAACAAACTGTTGGCTAGTAAATAATTAATATCTAAGTTTTATATGGAGTCACTATTTTTAAATATGTAACCATATATCTAGTTCAACTTTCTTTATTTTTTTTTTAAGCAAATTTGTATAAAAAGCTTTAAAATAAATTCTTGATGCAAACAAACAACTTAGTTTACATAAATAAAAAATTTTATCTAACAATAATAATTTGATTCAATAATGCCCAACTACCTCCGAATACATAAACGTATCTAACATATATATTTTATAAATAAAGGCTATGGCTTTATCATGTGGTAGCATTAAGCATTTTATATTAATTTATTAGAAATAAAATTGAATAAATAAGAGAAAACTTTTAAATTGAATAAATAATAATTTCTAATCTAATATCAATCTAACTTTAAACAATCCAAATAAACTGTAAATGCAATAAAATAATTAATAAAATGATAATAAAGAATTGTAAGACTTCACTTACAATTGAATCGAAAATGTTAATTAAAAGACTTTGTTGAGGTATTTAAACTCAACTAAACTTGACCTCACCGAAACTTATTCGTTAGCATAAGAATATAAATTGGCAATGAATAATTCTTTCAACTTGTACAATTTCGATTAATTAAAAGTATTATACAATTGATCTATTTCTCAGATACCCGTACAAATGTGCACGTACACAACTTTCAATGTTGGGCGCAGATGTATCTTAGCTACACATTTTCGTTGTAGCCGCTTTTGTTTCTGATTATATGAATTAACAAGATACACACAAACAAAAGTGTGGTTGGTCATAATGACACAAGACTACTGAATTTAGATTGTTCAATTTGATTCAAAATATTTATGAGATACTTGTACCACCCTCGTCTTAATGATGAGTACCATAAAGAAATTGGTCATACTGTGTTTTTATGTATGTACGAGTAGTATGCATTGGCTATAGTAATGTATTTTCAGTCTTCTTAGTTTTAATTATTTTAATTGCACAAATACAGCATTTATTTCACTGAGTAAATATATTCATTAGACATACAAACTATATTTTGAAATTTTTGTAAATAAAATAATTAATATAATATAGACTATGGTATATAAATAACTATATAAATAAGTTGAATATCTGTATTTCTTAACTACGTGGATATTGTATGTAATTAGAAATATGAGACTATACAGCAAATGTTGTTATTACTCGTACATTGATTTTAAATTAAGAGTGGTATTATTTATTAGATGATGGAAATTCCTTTATACTTTTAAATTTTTGCTTTTCTAAAGCAAAAAATCCTTGAAAGCTTAAAATTCGAAAATTAGTTTTTTTTATTTTGCATTACAGAACTACTAAGGATTTTTTATATCCTTGACATTTTTCCTGCCAATGGAACTCCTCCTTCCAATAGGGAAATCCATGTCTGAATCACATTTTTATCTTTTCTAAACGATATCGTGACTAGACAATAAATTTTAAGTTAACCTTAACCCTTTTAATTAAATCATGGATGATATAATTTTTTAAATAATATCTATATAACTTTAAAATATTAATAAGATAAATACAACAGTCTCCAGAATAGTAAATATTTCCGCTTCACAAAATTTTTTTTGTAATTATCTTTTCCATTTATACATGTACACCTGTTAAAAAAAAATAGCATATCTGAAAACTCTTTTCAAGATTTTGTAGTATAATAAATTAACAAAATAATTGCTATTATAGTTGAACTTCTTAAACTAATATATTTTCTGAATTTATCAATGATAAAATTATAGCACAATATAAATATAATTAATCTGTATGATCTGCGGAATGCATATTCACATACGAATGATATGCATGATAATGTCCCATTCGCTGCAAAGGAAGCGAGTAACTACTTCATGCCGCTAAAAGCAGGACTTTTATAAATTTTAATATTTAAAAGTTTAGCTCACGCTTGGTCATTTGATACCTCGATTATTGTTTTTAATATTCTCACCCTCTCGACGAGACTCTCCGCTCGGCGGGCAAAGCAGGCCCTTCTTTCATTAGCTGTTGCAGACATGGTGATATCTAAAATTAGGTATGAAAAATAAAAAAATTATAAATTTACATATAATGAGTACAAAAAAAAAAAATTAAGGCAAATAAATATATATTATGCTATTAAATTTTTAATAAAAATTTTTTTTGTTCCCTTTGACGATATACTCTAATGATAATTTAACATTTATTATGATGTTTTATAATAAAACGTTAGAGATATTTGAGAAACTTTAATCTACATTGATGTCTGATATGTATGATAATATATATACATATTATAACATATAATATAACTTATAAGAGCTGCTATAAATTTTTTATTCACACCTATAAAATTAAAAAGCTATTAAAATTGAACGAGCTTTCAACTATGGATTATATCGTTCAATCAAAAATTACATGTTGTTCTAAAAAAAAGATTTTCTAACAAAAACCTGTGTCTGATTCGGTAGTATATATGACAGTTATATCTAAATCTAAACCGATTGAAAAAAATGTTGGATATTCATATGAATAATTTGAATTCTGCTCTAAATTTTATTTAAATATTAGGTTTAGTAAAAAGAAACCGATTATTTTCTCAATAGATGGCTTTAGTTATCTATATACCGTGTTGTATAAGTTCGATCGGATTACGCTAGAATGCGTTAGAAAAATGAGATTTCGTACTAAAGAAAAACTGTTAACAGTTTGGTAATTGGTTGACTCAGCATCAAAAATGAACACTGGCAAAAAGAAAACACGCAAGTTTTTCTTTGATAAAGGCGTAAACGCAGTTCAGGCGGATAAAAATGTGAATAGTGTTTATGGTCCTAATACTGTAACAGCCAATCATGCGCAATTTTGATTTCGTCGATTCCTTTTCGGTAATTTCAATGTCAAAGATGCACCAAGCACTAGAAGCCCAATTGTTAAAAATGTCGATAAAATCATTGAAATTGTCCAGTACGACAACCGATCGTCATGTAAGCACTATTTCTATTGCCCAAGAGCTAAAGATTGCACAAAAAACTATGTAGAACCATTTAAATGAGGCAGAATACAAAAAAGAAGCTCGATATATAAGTGCCACACATGTTGACGCAAAAAAATATCGTGGACCAAATTTTCATCTACGAATCACTACCGAATCACAATAAAAACGACCCATTTCTTAAGCGGCTCGTGACTAATGATGAACCTTTCGACAATGTCAAGCGAAAACAGTTGTGGTCGAATCATTCTGAACTGTACTGTAAATAATTACACCGTTTGAAAGAAGTAACCGTCCAGAATCTGCCATTTTTGGCTCATTTTTGGGTAACAGACCTAGCACCATGTGATTACTATTTGTTTCTGTTCATAATTAACAATTTCTCTGGTGAAAAATTTGCTCAAGAGATTCAAATTTCATTCAAATAGCTCAAAAACTGATGATAGAGTGGTTTGGGATAAAACAGTCAAACAGCTAGACGGACAAAGCTGATCAAGAATTTATTAGTTTTGTGGGATCTACGATGTTTCCTTCAATACGTCAAAAAAATGTTAACAAACTTAATATACACTTTTTAAACTTTTTTGTGTATAGGGTATAATAAAAATTGATTTTTGTTTTAAACCAAAGAGTGTGTTTAAATAAAGCTTTTAAAAATAATACTAAGAAGAATAAAGCTTGTTTTATAAAAATATATGTATATTTATAAACATAACGCTGTATATATAAATAAAACTAGTACTAACTCAAAACATATATATATTATATACATATGGCTATATATATAAATAAAACTTGTGCTAATTCAAAACATTTTACTTATATGTGTATATAGGTATTCCTTGGGTCATTAGTGACTACGTCACCATATAGTTCCTTCTGTAAATATACTATGATCAGATATATTTATTGCGCTACTTATACTTAATGTTAAATAGTGTTAAATGGATTATAAGTTGGTAGTATTAAAGAAGATTAAATTAGTTTTTGTTTTAATATTATTTAAATGAGTAAAAATATGTATTACTATATACTTTTAAAATATAATTATAAAAGTATTGAAGTTAATATCTCACTATAATAATATAAATTAAATAAACACATGTGAAAAGCAACTAGAATTTATGGATTATGTTATTTATTTATACTTAAATTCCATTTCATATATATACACTACTTGCTTTATTATTTTATTTTAAAAATAAAGTAAATAATATCAGTATTTGCATTTTGATAAAAAATTGTCAACTGAAAGTATGTAGTATGCAACTATTTAATTTTTCGACAAAATAAATAATTAATATAATTAAATGAATATAATAAATGTTTATATATATAAGTAATTACTAACACAAAACATTTTGTTGCTAACCAATCAAAAAATTTGTCTTTTACTAGCTCTGATAAATTAGGAAAGTAGAATTGTAGTTTTCGTTACCTTAATAATTTAGTATTCTAAACAAAGATATTGAGAATGACAAAGAAATATCTTTTGTCTCTTAAGCCGATTTTGGAATTTTTGAATTTTTTTTAAAACTTCATAATAATTAAATTTTAAAAGACTCGATAGATTTCAAAAAGGCAATGTACTGATAAGTATTAATAATATATAAAATCTATTTCCATTTTAATTTTGTGGAGCGGATATACTACGTTTTAATACAATTTTATTAAAAAAATATAGTTGATTTTTAAAAAAGATTTTTAACAAAGACACTGTCAATTAATATTCTAATCATTTGAAGTTCGCGATTATTACGTTTTCTTTTTATAGAACTGTTATGCATATATATGTATTTTTTATATATATTGAAAAAAATTTCTTTATTAAAAGTATAAAGTAAACAATAAACAGCTTAGTGTTGCAAATTTTAATAATAAATTCATTCAAATAAGAAACACAGTAATACACTCAAAAAAAAACAAAATATTTATGTGTTTTATTCGCACGCGACATCAACAATTTTTTAACAATATTTTTAAATCTTTTGTGAAAAAAAAAACTTTTATCTAATATTGTTTACGTTTTTTCTTTTTTGTGAAAAGATACATATTTGATTGTTTTGTAGACTCATTGACATACAAAAATACAAAACGTTTACATTATTTTTTAAAACGTTGTTCCACTCTGCTGAACAATTTAATAAAGAATTTAAAAAAATCTGAATAAATAAAAATTTTATAAAATTATACATAAAAAACAAAATGAAATAAACGAATAAATAAAAATCTATAAACAATTTTTTGCAGTTGTGGTAGACTTAAGCATAGTATACTTTCTGTTTTTAATTTATTTTTGTATTTATAAAAAATATTGCATGATATCATTTTGAGTAATTTAATTTGTGAAGTGATAACCAGATCGCGTAAAAAAACTTTAATGATAATTGTAATTCAATTTCAATTCATTTGTTTCTATTTGAAATATATTTTTTATAAAAGATTGATTAACTTACGCATTACTCTATTTTATATATATATTAAAACGCATATATTATATAAAAATTTTATATAGCAATAATAACACTGCGTGACACTTAATTTGAGTCTGCCAATCAATTAACCTAAAACCGTTGAAAAATTAAAAAAGATCTTATATCGGGACATTCTTTCTCCATTCTTTCTCTTAGACAGGCTGCCACAAGAAATAATAATTCATACCTAGCCAAAATACATCATGCTATATCTTTGTTAGAGGAGAGAATAACATGCCGCGGCCTATAATATCATTTGTGATTTATAATATTATTGTGGCGACCCAGTAGGGTATGGATTTATTGAAATTGAAAAAACAAAATTCAATTTCAAAAATTTGGAATTTTTTAATTGAACTGAGGAAAACGTTTCCGATTTTGGCTTGTAGAAAAGTTAAATAAAATTTTATTATTATTGTTAGTTATAAGTGTTTCTATTCATTAGAAAGGTGTGAAGATCATTGCTAAATTATAATTCCGAATAATTAAGTTATATTATATCCACCGCGTTATGTTTTAATTTCTAATATGCACTCAATTCCTATCAGATATTTTAAGGATTAGTGATGGAGCTGGAGATACAGTCTCAAAAAACTAAACATTCTTTAGCAAAAACAATCAGATAAAAGGTTGCAACCAAATTTGCCAGGAAATGGGCAACCTCACTGCTTATGGAAACATTTTGTGATTTTAGAAAATGTAATGTAATGTATTATATAAAAAGATATAGATCCAAAGCCCTTCTAAGAATGCGTCCGTAAGTGATTAAAAACGAAGTGGTCTTTCTTTTTTCTATTTTAAGAACCTTTTTGCTTTGCTTATTAAGCACTAAATGTCATATTTACACAAATTTAACGCCCTAGGAAAGGTATTAATTTTTAAATAATATCTTTCTAAAACATTTAAGAACCATATTTCTATCTTTATATTGTAATCACTTTTTTTATTACATTATAATAAGTATATGAAATTTTGATTAATATAGATATAGACGGATTTGTATAGATTCATATATATGTATTTCTATAAATGCGTTCGATACAATTTTCCTCATTAAAACGATTCTTTTTCTTTAATATAGATATAGTTATATAGATAGGTTTTCGAAACCTTATTACACAACAAAAATAAAAGCAAGGTATATATTTATATATATATTTTTTTTTAAATCGACTATACACAAATAAGAAAGAAGTATAAATAAGGCTATAAACAATGTCTCTTTAAAAATCAGACGCAGAAGAGAGATAATACTTAAATCAAACACCAAAAATGATAATTAGTTAATTCAATTATTGTACGGCTGGTTTAAGATTTCATTCTAATATAATATAGCAAGTGAATGTGTTGGTAAATATTAACAATAAATTAACAAATTTGAACAATAAATGATAATTTCGGGTCAGTTAGTTAATCAAAGACTCTTAGTTACAAATTTGAGAGAGTTAAAGTTCAACCATTGCAAATATTCCCAAAGACCACTGGTAATGGGTATTGAGTATATGACAATTCTAGAAACTGTTGCATGGTCAGCCAAAAATTTAATTAAATAAGACTAAAATTTGAGATGTTGAACTTCACTTCTGTTCAAGAAAATAGTTTTTCTCATCATATTTTACTTTAAATAATATTTTAATTTGAATAAATATATTTTTTTTAAACAATGAAATAATTAATACCTTTGATTGCAAAATGAAAACTCTAGATATTACAATGAATAAAAGGATTAAAAGGATGAACGGCTAGTTCATGCATTTAAAATCAAATATTACTTATTACTTAATCATTGAAAAAAATAAAGGCCTATTGGGCTCTTTAAGGTTGTCTTAAGAGTAGTCTTAAAACTGAATAGTTTGCTACTAAACTAAATAATTAACTAAATGTGAAGTAGAATTAGACTTAAAGCAACAATTTGCCTATGCGATGCATATTAATATTGTCTAAATTTGGTATCGATAACGTACCTTTATCTATTTACCGTTTTTCAAAAAACTACTCAAAATTTGATGGATTAATATGAAAAATATACTTGAAAGCAATAACCTTTAAGACCGATTGTTTACGTACATATGTGAACAAATACAGAGAAGATATAATAACACTATGTATAATTTTAAAAACATTTTATTTATCACTTTTTTATCTCTGAACATTTTTGGCAAAATTTTAACGTAAACACATCAACTGAAGTCAAAAAATTTGATGTTTGATTATCAAAAAACGACATGTCAAGCGACAAAAATAAATAAACAAATTTTTGCAATATCAATAAAAATTTATAACACAGATTTGGTTAAATAATGGAAGTATGGTATGGTTGGGAAACTCCATATTTTGAAGTCGTTGTCGTGTACTAAATATCCCTCAGTGAAATGTGGTAGATGTCATATACGTATATTCCATTGCAGTCAAATTAAAAAATTGTTTTCTATGACAGTATGACATGTACTTGTATAAGTCAGTCAAATTTTTGATGCTTAAATGAGATATAAACAAAATGCATATATATGTTAATTTATTGAAAATTTCACTTCAATGCAAAAATATATATAAGCAAATATTTTATATTATATAAAAATTTATAATACAAAAATTATGTTACAAGACTAATAACAAAACATTTTTTCATTTTGTAACTTTTTAGGTTATACCTATTAAATGAACAAATAATTTTGTTGATAAAATGAAAAACTAAAACAAAAGATGTATGAGAATTCAAATTATAAAAATAGATACAAATGACAAATTGACTTGCAACACTTATAAATGAAGAAACGTAGGGAATACACATATAAGAAGCAGACGGCTGGCCGGAGCGTAGCACAACACGGTAAATTTAAAAATATCTATAAGAAAATTAGTAAATTTAACATAGAAATAAGTTTAAAAACTAAAATAATATTGCTTTATCTTCTACAGACTAAAAAACTAACTAATATATTTTATAGATCTGTAAAAAATATATGTAATATATTAAGTATTCTACTTCTAAATTTATAACATCACTCACTAAGTCTACGATCTGACACATATATAGTAACACTGTTAACAAACCGAAACGGTTTCTGGAGATTAGTATTCTTCACAAAATTTCACAATATTCTAATAATTGTTTTGGGAGTAATAGTAGTTTTATTGACTGCAGTTTTGTAATTTTTAAAAAATATCACATAAAAAATTTGGATTAAACATTGTTTTTTGCTCAAAAAAATACTGTTAAAATAAAACAGTAGCTTGTTAAGCTCTATGGAAATCCTCCACTAAAGAAACCAACTAGAGTTAGCTCGTATCGATATGAATAACACGGTTGTATAAAGATCGATAATGCTAAACGCTCTGATCGCTCCCGAAAATAAATTTTCGGAAATTGTGAAGCGAAAGGTTCAAACATCAAATGAACACCTGCTGAACCAAACGATGCAAAAAGCAGCACACCATGAGATAAAAATGAGAAAATTGAAGTGGATAGACAATACGATTAGATAGCCTGGTGCTCTAACAAACGATATACTCCAGCAAACGCTTAAATAGCCTGGTGCTGAAGCACGATATACATGCAATGACATCAACAGGGAAGCACCAAATAGAGCCAGATTTAGAAGAATTATTGAGACCCTTCGCCCCACTGGTGGAAGTGGACAATAGTAGTAGTAGTAGAGTTTCTAATTTTAAGCGGAATTTGAGCATGCGTAAGTGGTTTGTAAATTCAACAAACAACAAGTCACAAGTTGATAAAAATGATGGGTAAATTAAATGAGGTACCCTTTTCCACCCAACATACTCTTCAGATATGACCCCTAGAAGTTCATTGGATTTGAAAATGTCCTCACTATTACCCCATTTTCTATTTGAAATTAATTTCTTTTCAGAAAACAAAAAATTCTTGATTAGATAATTAAATTTTGATATACGATTTTAAATACATTAAAGTCTGTCTGTCAATTTCATGAGTGAAAAAATATGTGCAATATTATTTCTAATAATTTAAAATTGATCTATAAGCTGATCTTAATGTATATTATATATATCTTGGATAGAGTATATATTTAGCAAATTCTTAAGTTTTTGATATCATCGAAAAATATTTTGAATAGAGATTTTCATATCAATCAAGTTTATTCTCTAAATTGGTTTTGCTCTTTGAAATTTTTAAAAATTAGTTTGTTTATTTTTTTATTTCAAATTATAACGAATATGGATTTTACAAAATAAATTTTTAAGAAGACTATCTGTGTGTAGAACATTGAAGGTACACAAAAACGGATATAACTTCTTTTAATTTTATAATCAATTAAAAGTGAAGCTGTACATCTGTTAGCTTCTGTCCATCGCATATGTAACTTACATTAAGACCGAAAGGTTTTCGGAAATTCTCATTTAAAATTCGCGCGCTGTATATTTTTCGATATTTTAAGTTTATGTAGTTTGGCAGCACTGTCCTTAATTACTATGCCAAAAATGAGCGCGATCTGTCAGACAGTTCGTTTACGGCAGCTGTTGAAACCAGTTCCCCTCAGTAGTGCGTTGCGAAAAAAACAATGGAAAAAAATATTGAACAAAGAGTTTGCATCAAATTTTGTGTTTCGAACGAAATTTCGTGTGCAGAATCGTTGCGAATGCTACAAAAGGCTTATGGGGAATCAGTTTTATCGAAAACTCAAGTTTATGAGTGGTACAAAGCCTTTCAGGACGGTCGTACGACCGTCGAAGACATGCCGCGTTCTGGACGACCTTCGGCCTCTACCACCGACGAAAACATTGAAAAGGCAAAGGAAATCGTGTTCCAAAATCCTCATGTGAGTGTTAGAGAGATAGCACGAGAGCTAGGCATCGGTCGTGAGAGCTATCCGCCGTAAACGGCCTCAATTGTGGAAGGATAATTCATGGATTTTTCATGACGATAATGCTCCCTCGCACCGAGCCAACATTATCAACGATTTTAAGGCCAAAAATTCAATAAATACCATCGAACAGCCACCGTATTCACCTGATCTTGCACCGTGTGACTTTTTCCTGTTTCCCAAACTCAAATTACCACTCAGAGGAACGCGTTTTGAATCCATATAAGACGTAAAACAGAATTCGCAGAGGGAACTCAAAGCCATACCGGAAAGCGCCTATAAAAAATGTTTTGATGATTGGAAGAAACGTTGGCATTTGTGTATCGCTTCTAATGGAGCATATTTTGAAGGAGATAAAATAAATATTGATGAAGGTTAAGAATTTTGCGTTTTATTTAAAATTTCCCGAAAACTTTTCGGTCACAATGTATATATTAAATACGCTAGACACTATATTTTGCTTATACAGCTACATGACCTCTGCTTAAAAAATATCTTGAGTCTTTAAAATATCTTTATTTAAAGTTCGAAATAGTTTTTATGTCAAGTTTTATTAAGCAATATACTAGAGAGTAAAGCATTTTGGAGAACATTGAGAATGTTTCTATAAACCTTGAAGAAGTTCCTGTTGTAAGCTTAAAAATTCTTTAAAAAATATTTAATTTGATCAAACGACAAAACCAAGAAGAATCATTTGTAAGCAGTCAGTATATATATATATATATATATATATATATATATATTTTGATTACAAGATCTTTATCATTTAATAAAAAAATCAGCAGAAAGGAATTACTATGGTTCCTGCTCCATTAGTAGCCAAAATACCTATTTGATAATCGACAAACAACCCTGATTCACTTAAAAAAACTGATGTAGACTCTGCTCCGCTCATAGCCTAAATCCCTATTAAACTGACTTTCTTATTATTATATATATATTTGCTATAGCCACTTCAATCGATAATTAAAAGCGTGAAATTATAAAATAATATACATTTTGTTAATATTTTTTTATTTTTTAATATTTTAATTGAATTGCTAATTTTTTTCTCGTGGTAGCGAAATTTTTATTAGACTAGCCTAACAGGCTAATTTGAATTATCGGCATTTAACCAAGCCCTAATAGCGAATGTATTAAAAATGCAAGTGACTAGAAATTGTTTCAGTGTCAAGGTGAAAATGTTAAGAAAATAAAAATGTTAGTTATAAAAATAAACCTAAGCAAAAACTTAAAATGCCCACAATGAAATATGTGAACATTTTAAAACAATTTGCACTTTTTAGTTTTCTTTCGAAGTACACAAATGCCAGTCAAATCACATGAAAACTAAATTTCGTTTTATAAAAAAAATTGTGCATATATAAACAATATAAAAAATAAATAATAAATAAGAAATGTAAAAAAAAATTTTTTTTTAATTCATGTTAAAAAAACAACACTGATAAGGAAAACATTTCTTTTGGTTCAGTACAAACATTATTTTTAGAATTTTATTTATATAAGTATACATTCTCAAGCTACTGGAAATATTTAATTTATACAATGGAAAATTTTTTATTTTTGATTTCTGAATAGAAAAATTTATTTCATCAATTTTTTTTATAAATAATTAATTTTTTTCTATGTAGAGAAATTGAAATATTAAGAATTATTTTGAAAAAAAATAATATTTTTTTGTGAATATTATTCAATATTTTATATGCAGTAATACCTTTTTATATAATAATTTTAAAAATAAATTTTGTTATATGCACACTTGCAGCTGCAGACTTTATAGATTATTTTAGAATTTTTTTTAATTTTGTAATTTTTTTTTAAATTTTCACATTAAATTTTTTTTTATTAATTTGCATAAATATATTATATTCTTATTTAACACTCTTGAATTTTGAACAAATAATTTTGAAATTTAAATTATATATAAAATCATATATCACAAATGTAATTTTTCATACGAAATGCGTGTTGACTTCAGACACACGATCATTACACGACGCCACGAAGTATTCGACAACACTGAACGGCAAGGAGGCCGCATATGTGTTTTTGTAGCGCACTGTGGTATGACTTTCTCATCGAAATCGAAAACTGTGCTCTATTATTTGTATTAGCCGTGGCATTCCTAGTATTTACATTTACACATTCGGCGTGTCTATGGTTAATTTTATCAGTGTCTGCATGCTTTCTTTAAGAAGTAAAGAATATGGTTCATAATATTTTGATAAATCTCTCGAAAGTGTTGTGGGATGGATTCTTGGTGTTCTGTAACTTAAAAATAAACTCAAGATTTTGAAATATGTTGAAGAAACTTCTTAAGTAAAATATGCAACAAGTGGTTACACTAATTTTAACACCCTACGTTCAATCACCTCAACATTTCACATGCTCTGACATTACACGTATATATATTTGGTTAATGTAATAATTAATTGGTTAAAGTTTATTTTATTTGATTGTTAAGTGACCATTGCACGCCAGCGTAGTGTAATTGACCTCCACAACATAAATTACTGATATAAATTACTCGTGCGTGTCATGTCTAGTAGTAGGAGATAGGGTATTGCTTCGAGGAAATAAACATTCTCAGTTTTATACTTTGCAATCTGTTTTATTTATTATTAATTACTATTAATATCTAATTATTATATGAGAAATGTTAAAAGTGTGACAACACGAAACAATATGTTAACTTGAGTGATAAATGTATCAAACAAGTAATTCATATCAATGTGATTTAAATTAATTTTTTCTTTAAACAGCTAAAATCTTAGATGTACAGTGCGGTGCAAAAGTTTAGGAACACCTGAATATTTTTCAATTTCGTTTATCGATTATTGAATTTTTTGATTATCTATAATACGGCTATCTAAACGCGGCCCACGTGATGTGTTTCTAATCTACCAAAATTAGACACATTTTTCTGTGTTATATTTTGATAATATTACATTATTTTATGGCATCCCAAATAAATAAATTAAAATATTTTAAATAATTTATCACACTTGACGTTAATTTAGTTAATTGATAAAGACTAATACATATCTAATATCTCACCTTTTTCAGTGATTTAAATTGATCCGCGATCTTATCTGGTCTGGACAATGCTGATCTTTAATATTACTTACAATTGTGCCTTAACCATTAGTGGAAAGTTACGTATAGCTAAAGCACAGTTCTTAGTTATATCCTGAGTTATCTAGAACTCAGAAAAGTTACATATAAATAGGAAGAAGCATGTTCCTTTTTCTTAAAAAAGCGCTATTTCTGCTGAAATATTGTTGAAAGTAGATTATTTTCGGTTGTTTAGTAATAAAAAATAATAAATAATATCAACGCGACACTGAACACCGATTGCATATCAGCAAATCATGCATTCAATACACCACGCCTGCTTTATAAACTGACTCTATTTTCCTAACGCATCCAAATAATTGACTCAAAAAGTTCTAGCGAAAATAAGACGTATAATATATAGATTTTTCAAACTTAATGATAAGCTAGCAGTAACAAACTGGCTGACAAATTAAACCGAGCAACAGATACATCCATATCCCATTGATATTTTCACAGGTTGCTTTGTCAGGTGGGATTAAAATTCTGAAATGCTATTAAGAAACCGCTACTAACAAAGCTACATAAAGTATCATAAAGTATCAGCTACTGCTTGTTTCTGCTGATTGTTGAAAAAATGCTATGTTTTCTGACGAACGCAGTTTTCAATTTCTTCCTAATAGTCGTAAAACTATTCAGCGCCTTTCATCTAAACAATATAACATGCACTGCGTACATACGCAAGTACAGTATGAATAGATAGATTGCGAAGCCATATTTTGGAATAATCATATTATAACATAATCGATTAAATCTTATGAATACGTCGATATTCTTAGGACTGGTTTAATACCTATTATGGAGGAGAAGATAATACTATGCAGATTAGTTTTTACGCTACATCTCATATTTGCTGATTCACATTGATTTGGTTTTAACAGCAAATATGGAATAATAAGTTAATAAGCTACTCGAAAAAGGTAGAGAAATATTTCCATTCATATACTCCATAATGTTTTTATCAATTCTATACAGAATTTAAACTTGCATTAAAATTAAAAGGTATTATTTAAGGGGGTACAGTGGTCTTTAATTAGTGCTTTTTTGCATTTTACTTTAAATATATTAGTTCGATATAAGAACTAATAATTATAGAGAAGAACACTTAAGTTCTTTAATTTTAGAAATGTATACTTTATTTGAAAAATAAATTTATTTAGTCAAAGCATTCAATTACTATATATTATTTCATTCGGTATTAATATATTAGGAATTCTTAATATGGTCTTAAGCTTTTACGTAGCACTGTTTATATATGTATATTATAATATATTTAAATAAATTAAATCATAATTTAAAATAAAAACTAAGAACAGTTTTTAATGTATTTGTAAATAAATAACTTAACTTTAAATAAATTTTTTAACTCTGTTGATTAAAAATATTCAATTAAATTAAAAACATTTAAATAACACAAATCTATAAATAACATTATATATGCCAAAGCAAAAATATATTTTTCTTATCAGTAATTATTCGCAATGCTCGTTCAAAAAAAAATTTCGAAGATAAAATTCAGAGGTTTTAAGCACAAAAAGATGAATTAAAAGAATTGAGAGCTGCAAATTTAAATTTGTATTCTAAAAACAACAATTTACCATTGAAATTTTGGTTTCAAGGGAACAAACACATTTTGTGAAAGTAACTACCCTGAAGTAACTTTGGTGTTATATCTTTTTAATATAAAATAAAAATACTCGCAAATTTCAAAATTAATTCATACAAAAAAATAACTAAACACATGCAAATCATAGCCCCTAGATCCGACAACTCTTCTTAACGTAGAAGTTCAAAGCAACTAAAAAACATCAACATCTCTTTGAGAATATCGCGCATCCATTCTAGCAAAAGGCAACCAACCGCAAAGTCTATAAACTTAACTATGTCCTTAATATTAAATGAAAACTCTATCAGATCCTTAAGAGTTGAGCTTCGAAAGATTTTGAATCTTCTCTAAGCCAATAATAGAGACTGACGTATGAGTTGAAATACAGTTTCCTTATTCGCAGAACCAAAAAATTGACAAAAGTCATTAAGGTAGTCCAAATCTTATTGCAATGCATTCCTAATATGCAGTAGTTTGCCAGTACCGATATCGCAGTATTCAGTTGGTTTTGCTGACCCTCAAAATATCTGTACTATACTATGTAATAGTTTATCGACTCTTAAAAATATTTATGAAGAGGTACCCTACAGAGAATTATAAATTTAGCACCACTTTAATTTTAAATTATTTCTTACTTTTTGTTGTACTTTTTGTATAACTTCTTGTTTTCTTTTGCTTTCTTCTTTAACTTTTACTTTCTGTTTTCTATACGTTGCTTAATGTTCACATTTAAGTTCAATTGAGGAAATGATATTTTTAAATAACACAAAATAACACGAAGCAACAATGCAAATGCAATAACTATATACATAAAAACAAAAACAACAACTTTACAAAACAAAATTTTTTTCTGTACTATGGGAACTAATTTGTATATTTAAAACCTATTTCAATTTACTTAATTGAAAATTAAATTTTATAATTATTTACAATATTTGTATGGACGATATATATGATATGATGTGATATATGATTTGATATTGTATGATATATGATATAATATAATATGATGTGATATTATATGATATAATAACAACAATATAGAAGTGACAAGAGAAAAAACAAATTATTTGATGCCATTTAAAACTATAATGACGTTAAGTCAAAATTTGTATTTTATTTTTTTACTGATCGTCAGCGTCATAAATTTCCTAATCACTACATTACAATTTATATCCTTAATCGTTAATCGTAATTAAAAAGCTTCTATTATTGTTAATATTCTTTAATAAATTATAATTTCAAAAATCTGTGCTCACATGAAACAACTCACGCAGAAAAAGTAAGACATAATTGAAGGTTTGATAGCATCCTATGAAGGATGACATCCTATAGTAAGACTTTATAGATAATCGTAAATTTTAAAAAATTAAATAATGACTAGTCTATAGTGTTGTGGTGATCAGCTGGATATTATGTACATTCTTATAGTAGTGTGTCTTTTAAAGGCTTGTCTTCAAACACTCAAAGATCTTTTCTGCTTGATCGCTTTTGATTTTATGTGGAGATCACTGAATATACACCATTTTGTGATCACACTTTCTCTTACTTAATCAGCACAATAGACAAAATAAAAGATTACTTAATTTGATGTTCTTTTTCAATTATTAAGTCAGAGAAATAAAATAAAAAGGCTGTACTTACACAAACACAGTTTGAATATTTTAAGCAAAAGTTTAAATTATTCGTTTATAATCCATTGCTATTATCTGTATATAACAAATTTAATTAGTGTATTTCATGTGTTCGAGCATTTTCTAAAAATCGTGTAATATTTATTAAAATAAACTGAAAATAAAAACAAACAGTTGGCAATGACTTGCTTTTTCAAAAGATTCTTAACACCTGTTCCATGTTTCTTATTTTATAATTTTGATTATTATTGCTAGAAAATTCTGGATCTATGATCTATTTTCTTTTAAATTCTGGATTTATTCAGATTTAAATATATAGTTATAATTTTATTTGTTAGCACATATTATATAGTTGCTATGTAGCTTAACTTAAGACTGTTGAGACTGCTAAGAGTTAGACTGATAACAGACATTTGATCAGATTTTAAAATGGATGCCCTGCAACTCTTTTAATGAATTTCCAATCTTTTTGAAGAATATGGGGATTTCATGTCTGGTTAACATTTAACTCCTTATTAACTTTATTTCAACTTTTAATACTTTCCAGATAGTTTTTTTATTTAAAATAAATCGTATATATTTCTATTATCAAAAAATTCACACTAAAATGAATATATACAATACATATTACTTTTGAATAGTAGTGTAAAATAGAACAGATGATTAATTTATTTAAAGAACGCAATAAGATAACATTTGTATGTAATGTCAAAAGTATCAATATTAGTAAAATGATAATTGCCTAAAATAAATTGTTTGATTTGAAAATGTTTTATTATTGTTTCCTTAATTTATATTTTTTGCATGTAAATTTAATTTCGCTCGCTGCTTTACTATTTTTACATTCATTAAATTTGCATACTAAACATGCTTAATTCGAAAATAATTTGAATAATTCAACAAGCCGAGCGCTTTTAAGTTTGAGAACAGCATTTACTTGCTTTTGCTGGTAAATTGCTTTTCCATTTGCATATGTAAATCAGATTAGAAGAATTATCAATGAAAAGAAGAAAAGCTTAAAAGCTCCCTTTTGTTATTGCATTGTCTGTGGTGGTCGACAAGCAAAAGCTCTTCGAATAATTATTTTGTTTTGATTAGCTGACCATGTTTGTGTCATGGAAAGTTTAATCATATGTAATTATTTTATGGATTATAAATTTATTTCCAGTTTAGTATTTTTTTTTCAAAATCAATGAGTCATTTTGGAAAGAAAAGACATTAAGAAACAAAAATGAATAATTTAACCCAACAGAATTTAATGCAGTCCTTTAAAAGAAGTTAAAATGTATGGAAGTACGACTAGGATGAGATATAGGTTATGTATGTATAAAAATTAAATTAAATTAAATTAATTAAATTAAATTGAGGCCCT
Source organism: Teleopsis dalmanni (assembly GCF_002237135.1). Taxonomy (NCBI): domain Eukaryota; kingdom Metazoa; phylum Arthropoda; class Insecta; order Diptera; family Diopsidae; genus Teleopsis; species Teleopsis dalmanni. The sequence continues at coordinate 157,546,001 of NC_051847.1, read as the reverse complement.
ATGCCACACCAGGAGATAAAGGAAGTAAGAAGAAGAAAAAGGAATTAATTAAATTAAAATTAATATTACATTCCAGAAAATAAAATCGAATTCATTTTATAGAATTATAAACAAATAAGAGTACTTGTTTTACTTACCTATACTTATTACGATTATATATTTCTTATATATATTATATATATATATAATTATACTTTCTTTTGATTTTAGTACTAACATTACTACTGAAATTAGTAGTACAGTAATACTATTTATTCAAGGATACGAAAACACAAATGCTGTTGAGTTTGTTTTTGGATTTTATAATTCCTAACATTGTTCTTATTCGGATTAAAATTAATATCTCTGACTTGATTTAAAGCATGTGTTTTAGTCCAATTAGAATTTTAAACCAGCCTTATATTATTAAGAAAGGCTATCTATGGTTATTAGTTATTTAAAATACTATAAATAAAATAATATAGATTTCTAGACTTTTTATAGTGCATCCGATTGACGGCGAAAGCTATAATCATATAAGGAATAATTAAAAATTATTTATGTCAATTTAGTTAGGATTTACTTATTTATAGTATAAATGTTTATAATATTTATGTTTATATATTATAAATTATTGAAAATGTATGATTTTTTAAATTAAATAACCTATATATACATATACAGTACATTACTCAATAAAAACCAATTATACCATTTATTTTTAAAATTAACAAAAATGGAAAGATATATCCAAATCAGTAGGGTAATAACAGAAGTAGTTAATTGCTATTTTTTTAGGCAAAATATGTCGTTAATAGAACTAGTATAAGCGACTAGTATGTCTCTAAAAAGTAAACTTACTTATTTAAATATAATATCGAAAAAATTATTAACTTTATCTACTTTCATGTAGATAATGTATTTAAATATAGTATTTAAATATAGTATAGTGTAGTATTTAATATTTCTTATGATTTAATAAAAATTTTTATTTTAAGGTTAAAACACCTCGCTCGGATAGAAGTCGAAAATCTCTGACATATAAATTTTTATGTAGAAAGGAACTATATAAATAAATATAAATAAAAACTAATACACTATTTTCAGTATTTTTATATTTATTTAAAAATAAAACTAAAATACTGTATTCCATATGGTAAAGAAAATAATATAAATGTTATTTATAATATCGATATAAAAATACTAAACCTCATTTACAGAAACAATAAAGCCAACAGTGATAATGTCTTCAAAATTATATATACATATTAATACAAATTAAATTTTAAATTAATCAACTAGTTATTCGGAAAGCTTAGCTCTACAAAAGGCCCTGATGTCTTTATTAAATTTTTATTATTATTATTTTATTTAATACAAAAAAATATAATAAATTAATACAATAAATTGGTTCCACAACTCCTTAATTCTTAATTTATATATTCATATTTGCTCTTGCAAACATACATATAACAAAATAAAAAAAAAGCACATCATATTTTCATTAACTTTAATAATAAGTTTGTTCATTTCATAAAACAAATAACAGTTCAAGAGAGAAAAAGGAATAAAAAATGTATTTAATAATAATTTGAAGAATAAAAGAATAATTAGAAAAAAATTCCTATGCTTAAAATAAAGTTCCAGTAATTTTCATAGACAGCAACAGAAGGCGTCGATATTGATTAGTTACTAATTTAAAAATAAGATAGAGTATTAACATTTACACAAAATCGGAATAGCATAAATAAGATTATAATTTTATCGTCGAAGTAGAGAGTACCACATTTTTATGCTCCATAATCATTTTGCCTTTAGTAACATATAAATATAATAACTATATATTTGTGTTGTTACTTTCAAACTTCTGTTCATTAGTCAAAGTTATATACACTCATCATCATCAAAAATCATCCAAAAGCAAACTAAAGCAAAAAATTACTGCTGGGATATTAAAAATTGATTTTCTCATCAACTTTTCATGCACGCAGCAAAGCTCTTGCAAAGCATTTACGACTTTGATGATAACACACAGTATTGTTGATTTTAGTTTGGAATTTGTTGTTAAAGAGAGCACATATATATGGGTTGTGTAGTACGTTAAATAGACTCTACTCAATAAACAATTTGTTTAACGTTAATTAGTTTTATTAATTCATTAAGAATTTATTTAAAATCACATAAAAATAAAACTGTTTTGATAAATATGGCGAATTCATGGTGTGGACGTGACTTCAAGCCTCGTATATTTGCCAAGCACAATCCAGTTATTTGCTACAATAAACCACAGGCAGCACAAGTGTCACATGAAGAATACGATAATAGGCGATATGAAGCTATAATGGGTGAAATGATAGAGACTTTGATAGTGCCTAAACGGTCTGCTAAAACATGGACAATGCAAGCAGGTGACCTCTGCCGTGTAACTGTGTGTGATGGTTCACAAGTGGGTGATTTAAATTTTTGGAATTTGGAAAACACCAAAGAGCGATTTTATTCAGGCAAAACTCGTCAATTACACAGCACGCACCTAAAAGTGTACGATCGTCTATGGAGTTGCTTACCTTATCTGCGACCAATGGCAACCTTTGTATTTGATTCGTTAGCGAAGTATGGCGTTGATGAGGATGGGGGCTCATTGCATGATGTTGTGGGCACTCGTTGCGATGATTACACGTATAAACTAATAACCGGTATTGAACGTTTTGGCAGTTGTCATAGTTATCTGACAAAAGCAATTCAAGAAGAGCGTGGTTTAACAGAAGCGGATGTGCATGATGTATGGAACATTTTTATGTGTACTGGATTTTCAAAAGTATGCACAATTAACTTATCATTCTATTCATATTTCAATTCTAATATATTCTAATTATCTAGCATACTCAGCAGTACTTCTGCAAACCTAGTCCAGCACAAAAAGGTGATTTTATAGAATTTATAGCTGATATGAATTTGTTGGTTGCTTTAAGCGCTTGTCCACAAGGTGATGTGTCTATACCAGTGGGTCAAGAGGTACCTGAAAATAAATGTCATCCACTTAAAGTGGAAGTTTTTCGCAAAAAATATTTGTAAATGTTATAGCTCTTAAATAGTTTAATAAAAAATAATCTTTTTTAAAAATATTTAAAAAAAACTGTACTACTTATTCGACCGTGACAGGACTCGAACCTGCAATTTTCGGATTCGAAGTCCGACGCCTTATCCATTAGGCCACACGGTCATTGTAACGACGTGTATCTTTTATTTACTTGTCTATGTCCTTCGTTAATAAGGTTTATTCTTCGTCCTGAGCTTTTGCAATTTGTGTTGCAGCTTTTGAGCTTTATATATGTGCATAGAAAATCTTTGTTAATTGATAGTTCAACCACCCACACATCTGTATTTATCAGTAATAAAAGGATAATTGTAGATGTTATTTAAGGACCGTGTGGCCTAATGGATAAGGCGTCGGACTTCGAATCCGAAAATTGCAGGTTCGAGTCCTGTCACGGTCGAGGGAATATTTTTACTTTCATTTCGTAGTTTTTTCTTAAATATGAAAAACTCGCTTTATTCCACTACAAAATTATTCCTGATAAAAAAAATAGGAGAAGTCCATATTAAATATTTGAATATTTAAGGTCAACAAACTTGGATTTATATATATATGACTGGCATATATATTTTCCGCAAGTTATCTGAAATTTAGTTTTAGACTTTAATACTACTTTTATTTGTTTTTCGTAATTTTTAAACTTATCTCACTATTTCACTAAACTTTTGCTATCTTTAAAAAACATATATTGCTTTTCTAGAGATGTTTTTTTATTAACTGACCTGGAAATATATTATTGACTTATAGTTCATCCTTACTTTTGTTGCTTCTCACTTCAAAGTGGAAATCATAGTCATATCATACAAATCATGAAACTATTATGTGCCTGAATGAATTGTTAGAAATAAAATTGTTGAATTAAACTTTTATTTAATAGAATAGAGAAATAGATTTATAACAAAAAATGCTTCCACTTACTATTCGAGAAGTATAAACGAATAGAAAAATCATAACGAGATATAGAAAAGTCTAAATATTCCTTAAGATTTAAGTTATTATGAAATAATTAAATTAAGAACATAGAATTTATTATAACAAAAAATATATTGATTATGGAATTTATTGCTTAGAATTTTAATAAATATTCTTTTACTAACAATTTCTGTGTGGAACACTTACCTTATACACTTTCTACAGCCATTCAATTATTGTTCTTAGAAATTTTCACATTTACTCTATCGACTTTTTTCCTTACAAGTAAATAAACAAATATATAGAATTTTCTCTATCAAAACAATTTTAATTCCCTAAATATTCTCAAAAATTTTCACAAATTAGGTCCCTTCACGATTCTTATAAAATGCTGAAACATTGGATCGATAGATAGATAAATTGTAAGTGCATATTTTGTGATTAGAGGATTTTTTGCTAAAATGTTTAATACCACCTCGAAAGAAATACATGAAAATAAACCAACGGCTGCTGATTCTTAAGTTCAAATTTATACATATGAAGTGCAATTCAAATCTAAAGTATTAAATATTGATATTTCATACAAATTCTTCACAACACAATTACGAGTTTAGCATGCGAAATAAAAACTGTAAAAGGGGCTATTATGTCTGCGGAGTTGACTATCGCTAAAGTATTTTCCAGTTTGCATGCTTCACTATTTTCAGATAGTAAAGCTGAAACGTAGAGCTGAATTAACTCTTTACGGTTATCTTCTCGTGGGAAATTTATTCTTAGAATCTTATAAAATCCTAGATAGGGATTTTCACAGATATATGATCAAATTTATTTAATTCTAGTACAAAACAAATAATTTATGTTTAAAGTTTACAACAATTTATTTTTTAATTAAAATATTGAACATTAATATTATATATAGGCCGTGAGCGTGTTCGAGTAAATTGAGGTAAAGTAAATTAATTTTTCCTAGGGATTTTTGGCACTGCACTTATGTAAATATTTATTTATTTATTTATTGCACTTATTTATAATTTTTGGTTAAAAGTTTTTAAATTTATTTATTTATTTATTAAACATCTTATAAAATTTTCACAAGGGTAACACCTAATTTACCTAATTTTTATCTAATTTACTCTACTCGAAATTCTGGTAAATATCGAGAATCGCTGTCATACTGACATAATTTACTATTTTCCTTAATTTACTCGAACTCGGCTATAACATACAAAAAGTTTTGTTACATCTCTAAAACAATAAATATATTTGTGCTGCGATTTTTCGCTATCATGCTTAGAAATAGTGTATACATGCTTGAAAGTAAAAAACGGTATGGCATCACCAAACCGATTTGTTTTACTTGTCAAAATGTAATATTTTTTTTTATACGACGGTGATATTTTCTCCCCACGTAGCACAATACCACCGACTTTACATATTTTTTAACGACTTTATCCTTTAATATTTTATGTGAAATGTTAATAATTTAGTTTTTTTTAAATTTTTGAAAAGAAGACAAACAACTTTAATATATAATAGGATGGCTTCACGAGGCGGACATGTCACAGGCACTGATGGAAACGATTTTGAATTTAGGCAGCAAGTTGCAGCACCTCATCAAGTTAGGTAAATACATAAAAATATATAAAATATATTATTAAAATGCTCACATTTAATATATTTCTTTTAAGATTAGAATTTTGTTACAACATATGTTTACGCTAACTTAATTGCAATTTTCTGCAGTAACAAGAAAAAAAATCACAAGGGCTCCTTTTGTTCAAACTGGGCATTTTGCCAGAATTGTTTACTTTTTTGTAATAAATGCTGATTTTTGGTTTTGGACACACAAAATAAGTCAATAGACGCATCTATTGTTTCCTTTCACATAGCACATGTGGAAAATATGTGTATTGAGTTTTCTTGCACTCGTGCATATTTGTGTTTATTGCATTACTGAAAATATGAATTTGAGCTCTAAAATGCTTGCAACAAAATATTGGAATTTATAGTGATCAAACATTTTTTTTTTAAATGAAACCGATTACATCGTAGTTTTTAAAAAAATATTGATTTATAAAATATAATGGTCATATGTTTAAAAGTTCGAAATAATTTAAATTAATTATCGTCTTAATATTATGTCTTAGTGAACCAAAGTTGCAACGAAGTCTGATAATCACTTTTATGCTTAAACCAGTTGAGTAGCACCTTTCTCTACTGTTTAAATATATGCACTTACTTTTACAAAATATTCCTCTTCTTTTACTATAGTAGTTTACTTAATTAAAATTGGTTCCATTAGTAATTTCATAGATGTATTTGAGGCTGTAATTTACTACAATTAAGGATCAATATGCCAATATGTTAGGATAGGTTAGGTTAGGTTCAGAAAGCGCGTGCTGACAGTTGTCAGCACTTCCACTCGGAGGTGTTATGCCCTCAACAAATTTTTCCGGGACAGGAGAGTTGTTAACTTTTGTTATCCTTGTTAAACCATTTTGTTTTCCAGATAAAGTTGAGGAGATCTGCAAAGTTTGCTTTCGTTATCTCTTCCAAACCAGTGAGAAAGCGCTTGAAGTAGCCTTGTCTGAAGTCCTGGACAGAGATACAGGAAGGGGTTGATAGATTCTACTTCCTCTTCATTTTGGCAAATTCTGCATAATTTACTTGTTGGAACTCGCCACCGTTGGAGCATGTTTAGATAAGGTTTATAAATTTTTGCTTCTGCCAAAACAAGTATTTATTAAATACAAACGAAAAATGAATTTTATATTTTTATTCCCAAGTATTTTAAGTTCGCTTCAAAACTCTTATTTTTAAGGTCTCATATGAACATATAACTAATATTTGCATTGATATGATTACACCTTTTAATATTTATAAAATAATAAATTGATTTTTACTATAATTGTAGCTTATTAAACAAATCGCGACTGAAGTACTGCATTTTCTTTCATGCGCTCTTATTTTTTGTTATGTTAGCAAAGCTAACTTCTGACATACTTGACCGTTTGGATATTTTTGTGTTAGAAATTGAAGAATTGGAAGTTCCAACGCCGCTTTGGTGGGAATACATATGGCTGGCATCTTTATTAACTTCATTTTTGGGCTTATCTGCAGCACGAGGCAACAAAATTCGTGACATGCAAAAGTATATGATTGCAATTGGGCTTTTCTCGGTACTGCCATTATTTTACTGTTTTATTTACTATTTTGGTGATGTGTGGGAATATTTAACTATGGATAAAGATGCTGATTTAGATGAAACTGATATATTTATTTGGAGGGTAAGATAAATAAAATTTTTATAGTTTATATAGATGGTTAAATTCTACATATCAAATTTTTTTTTTTTGTGTTGCAGGGAATGCCTTATGGTTTACTTTGGTACGCTTTTTGTTTTGTTGGTTTTCAAGTACATGGCTTTACACTATACTTTTCCTATAATTTGGTTAAAGCTTGGAAAGCTAGAACTGCTGCCAGAAAATATCAGTAAACAAAAAGTAGCGATATTAACATTTTAATTTATTGAATAGCAAAATTTTAAAAATACTCTCGATGTATTTGCATAGCTGCAAATACAATATTCCGATCGAAAATGTTTTATAAAAAGCTATATAATTGACACTTGTTTTTTTATTTATTTTATGGAGTTCATTTTAAAAACTTACCAATGTATATATAAAGTCACGTTAATTTCATGCCTGCAGTGTTAATATAAAAAAATATATGCATAATTTACATTTATCGTTAATGTTATAGCTGCAAACTGATATGAAATGCACAGTGTATAAGCAACAAATTAGAAAATTAATTAATGAAAATGTATTAGAAATATATAATTGGGCTCTTATCATATTTTGTATATCATTGTTCTACACGTGCCTATATTGTAAAAGAATTTGGAAAATAACTATTATTATATTTAAATTCATTTTGAAATTAAATTATATATTGAGATCATATTTCATTAAATGTTTTTATTGTTCAACTGCCTTTTATATATTGTAAATGTTATGAAACCTATTTATCATATTTATATATGTATAAAGAAAAATAAATTTATTAATATATATATACTATTTTATAAAATTCAACTTAAAGTTGCAGTTAAGAGAATTGCTTCTATAAGGCTGTAAATTTTAATAACATCAATTCAAGTTTTTAATTAAAATAAAGTTCTTTTGAGTGGGTTAAAGTAGAATGTGTTTTAATTACCTATTTACTTATTATTTTAATAGTAAAATAAATAATAAAAAATGCAACATATAATAATATAAAATGACTACATAAAATTTGGAGTGCTTTCCTCCAAAATGAAGTGAAAATGAAGTGAAATTTCCTCCAAAATGACAGATGAAGTGAAATATAATCATTCACATAAATTTTTTTTAAACATCTGATTTGTACAACAAATTTTTGCTTGGGGACTAAGAGCAAAGGAAATAGGTGTTGTCACCGTTCTTTAATCGTTTCTTAAAATGTTAATAGTCAACAGAACAGGATCATATCCAGTTAATAAAACATTGGTTAATCTCAGTTTAGATCTATTAACAGTAGAGACTTGTCAACTTTTTTGTTGTTAGATTGCAGAAAATATTTAAGTTACCTAAAGACTTGAACGTCTATCCGTAGGTGTTATTATATGATCACTTCATTCGAGTTTTATGAATGAACTTTCGATTTATTCAATAAAATTAATTTTTAATATGATTTTAATTAATCGTTACATAGACATTCTGTTGAATTAATCAGAATTGTTGTATAGCTTTTAAGAACTGTATTGGATTAAATATGATTTTTTACATAGGAAAGATATTGATTATTATGTATAAAGGGAACTCTTACAAATTAGATCTTTTAGAATGTCCAAAATCTGATTTTGTCATCCATTGAAATTAAAACTTTTGGGTCATCACATTTTTTTTTTTATTATTATTTTTTTGTATAAACATTGGTGACCAATAAAAAGAGCTAAATACGGTAAATCAACACACTTGATATTTCTGTGACTATTGAAACATTTAACTTAATGAAATGGGGTAAACAGTTAACTCACACACACACACACACACACACACACACACACCTTTGAGATTTATCCACTTAACACATGACCAACCTTTCGGTTTTATGTAATCACATCGTTATTTAAAAATTGAAAACAACGAACTTTAAGAAAAAGTTTCTTTTCTTTTATTAAAAAGAACAATTTATGGTAAAGATTATGTACAATAAATTTGAATAAAAATATTATTTTAACAATAGTTTTGCATTTTTTCCCTTTTACTATTTGTGAAAAAAGAACGTCCTAAAATTAGAAATCTTGAATATTAGAACTACTCTAAAAACAAATTAGTTTTAATTCTAGAGCGTCTACTGTACTTTATAGAAATTCAATAGTTAGGTGATTTATTTAATGGGTGCCAAAATTTTTAAAATAAAAAATCTCGAATATTAGAACTACTCTAAAAACAAATTAGTTTTAATTCTAAAGCGTCTACTGTACTCTATAGAAATTCAATAGTTAGGTGATTTATTTAATGGGTGCCAAAATTTGCTCTGATTTAGATCAATGATCAAAATTTACTCTGATATTACATAGTCGTAGTTAGCGATTCCAATGGTATAAAAATAGTAATAAAATTTAATTAAAACTTAATTTAAGTTAAATAGGGTTAAGGATGTCTAAATTTCAACCAATTCAAAATTATTTATTTTTAAAAGCAACAATATTAATTAAAATTCATAGTAAGTTATTAAAATGTAGTCTAAGGTAGATCGATATTAATCCTATGTAATAAAGTCACACCCGCTCACTGTCTAAATTTTCCTTTCCATAAAACTTGTGACTACGAGGGTGAAAAAAAATTAGAGAAAGGACATTTTTTCCATTTTGTTTGCTTGCATTTATTTGCACGAAGGTTTGACCAAAGCAAATGGAGTGCAAAACAATTCAGTATGCAATTAGCCACTGCAGTGTCCTCTACTTACAATGTTTTCTCGTGTAATATACATATAAATAAAATAAACATTTAAAAAATATTTTTAAAATACAAATTAAATCAGCAACCGAAAAAGGAAATAATTGTAAGGAAAAAATCCTGCGCATTTGGAACAGCTTACTTGTCAAATGTCAGGCACAGCATCCTTCAAAAAACCTGCATCCCCTTCAAACAGTTGTGGCATTGCGAAAGGACAAGAAAATCGTATATAGAGCTTTGTAAAAATAAAATTCATAAGTTTAGAAAAAGTTATTAAAATTTAGTTATTAGTAAATTGAACTGCTAAAAAATGCGCGGAGAGGAGACGTACCGTAGAGTTACACGTGAAAAGCTTGTATTGCGTGGTAATACGGCTATACGTACACTGGATTCCACCACATCATATTTGCCTATTTCACCCAGGTGAGCAAGGAATGGGGATTTGCATAATTGATTTCTGTACGGACTATTTCAAATAACAAAAATCAATATTGTCCTGAATTTTAAAAAGTATAAAATATAGTATATGTTATATTTACTTTAACACACACTCAAACATAGTCCAAGGACTTTGTTAGTAAATAATGTGAACAGTTTTGTTAAAATCCTTAAAAATGTCTGCATAACCTTATTAATTATTAAAAAAGAAAATTTTAGTGAAACGTAAAAAGTAAATGAATTTTATTATACATATATTTATTTATGTGAATGTGGACGTCATACACTAAGTGTTTTTAAGAATTATTTGCGACCGGTATATTTTTTAAGTCCAAGTTCTAAAGTGTTCCCACTCTTCATAAAAATCAACTGGTGTTATGTTTAAAATAACTTTAGTCACAATTCCAGTCATGCAATTTAACTATTAGCATTTTGGGACTCATTTTCTTTCATATTATTAATTCGTCTTATTAAGTGGCAATATTAGGGAGAGCGGAAGTAACCTGAAAAAGCTATGGAACCGCGCCTATCAAAATAATTAAGCACCAAACAAGCTAATAAACATGAAACACATTCACATTCGTATACCTTAGACCCGTGAGGACGTATCGCTTACAATAATTTTGTTGGATTTCATATTTGCAGTTATTAATGTTTTATAGCTTTCTCTGAAATGTTAAACTTAATTAATAATTGACACAATTTATGCTCCTAAATTTATTCGTGAAATTAAATTGTAAATATATTCGTACTAAGTTTACAAAATGAAACTAATAAAAAAGTAGAGAAGCTACATTGGCTCTGTCAAAACTCAGAAACCCTACACAGAGTTGTGGATAATTTACTTTCAGAGATTTTTCAGATTAGAAATTTTTAGAATAACGTCGACAAATAATAATTTTTTTAATTAAAACTTGTATCTATTTATGTACATATATACATTTGTTATTGATTACAAATAAATAGAATAATAAATATTGACCACACAAAAAATTTTAATCTAAACTATCAATTAAATGACAGCTGTACTCAAATTTGAGCCGATTGATCCAATTTTTAATTGTGACATATAATATATTTATTAGAATATGTATCTGAACGGTAAATCACTATTATTTAAAATATATAATAAAATATTATTGTCCAAATTAACTTCAGTCCGAACCAATCATAGCTTTAATGACAGCTATATCCAAAAGTAAGTCGATTGATCCAATATTGAGTAATGTTTGACTATTTTTTCATTAGATAATGTATCTAAATCATAAGCTTGACTGTAGTAATATCTAAATCTAATTCATTCTTTTACATTATTAGTTTAAATATATAAAGAAATGTTGCAATAAATATTGTCCAAATAAACTAGTCCGAACGAGCCATAGCTTTAATGACTGTTACACAAAATATAATTTATTTGTTAGAATATGTATCTAAACAATTAGCTTGTATGTTAACTATATCTTAATTTGAATCATCAAATTATAAGTTACAATAAAAAGTTAAATAAAAAATATGATTATTTATTTATATTTATTTATTTATTGTATTTATTTATTATGTATTAGAGAGGTTTCGAAAAGTAATGAACTACAATAACAATTTTTTTTTGTATATTATTTTAATTAATTGACTTATTACTTAAAATATACTTTTTATTTATTAAATATTAGACAATGACTTAAGTCTAAATCATACTTTAATTAAATCAAATAAAAAAATACTCCTTATAAATATCTTAAACCGTTGTAATCACAATAAGCCGATTTCAATCAAATTCATTAAATAAATTAAATATTATTCGACTCGATATTGAACTATATATTGAATAATTAGTTTATCATTTTAATTTCAATACGTTACTATATTTCTTGCGCTATAAATAAAGCAACAAATTTTTTTATGGAACCTATTAAGTTTTATGCCACAACATAATAGGAGAACAGACCTAATTGCATCTCTAGGAACATTTTAATAACTTAATGGAAGATTCTATAGGTATCACTGTCTTTTAATTCTATCATTGAAAGATGGAAGTTATCAGAGGCATATGTAGTTAAAAAACTAGTGACTAATTAAAGTTAAAATTTATCTAAACTTGAAAACCGATCAATAATTGGGTCTTATTGAGGAGGGTTAAAACACCCATTTCCAGGATATTGCTAGGTTCAGACAAACTTGAATATAGTGCTCATAAATTGAAAAGTTCAATTGATCATATTTTCATAATTAACAATTAAAAAATAAATTAATAAGCTATGAAAAGAGAACTGACAAAAGTTCGCTTAATTACTTAGAAAAAAATCGACAAAAATATTTTAATTTCATAATTTTAATCACATTTTTAAGTCTTCAAAGTAATTTCCTCAAAAACTGAGGTTTATAGGTTTGCAACTTCAAGAATAACTGCTTTAATTATATTCTCATTATTATCGGAAACAATTTCTTTCAAATTTTTAAAATTTTTGGAAATCATTGAAAATCATACGACGCTAAATCTGAGATATTTGATGCGGGACGTGCTTTTTAGTTCAGAATAAAGTTATTTTTTTGAATTATATGTGCTTTTATCGTAATGCAGAAAATATCAACGCAGTTTCTTTTTTCTTGGTTTCCCAAAAAATATTTAAAAAATTATAGTAAGCAGGTTTCACCATACCATATAGCGGTGACCATCTGTTGAGCCTGGAAGTAATAGCTACTATTACCTTATTTTTTCTGGTAAAGTAAGCAGATATCTTTACTTCTGTTTTTGTATTTCTGTTATCTGGTTTTAACAGATTGACTAGAACCTTCTGGGCTCCATACCATCAACTGTTGCTTTGTTTCTGTTTTTTATAATTTTAGAATCAATCTTCATTACCTTTAACAATTTGATTGAAGGTACTGTACCATCCACTTTCATCTTTTTGAAGAATATTTTAACCAAAACGCTAACGCGCTTTTTTTTGACATTCAGTTAAATTTCTAGAAATCCATTATGCTGATTTTTCGTATTTTTAAAATCAATATATTCCTAATAATCACGAAACCTGCCATGACACTTAAGCTCATCCATAGCAATTATTTCATGGGTCATTCTTAAATCATTATCAATTTTAGATTTCACAAGAATGACGCTTACCTCACCAGCCAAAGATTCGCACGATTAGTTCTAGAAAATTGGTCGGTCTGGTAACTTCGTAGATACTTCGAGGTGCAGTAGTGTTGATGCATTCTCGTCACATAATAAATTCTTATTGAATATATTCACAAGAATGGCAAACCGAATCTGTTGCTAGACTGGCGGTTGAATTTTTAGAATATTGAAATTTCTGTTCTCAAATCGCGTCATCCGGAATATTGGTACCATGCCCAATCGGAAATTCAATTACAGGACAGCTAATTTATCTATATATTAAAATGTAAGTTATTAAATAATACGTGGACAATGAAATCTCATAATTTAGTTAAATAAGAAAGTTTGCCTACCTTTGATGGCTAGGTTTATTATAATATCGCAAGTTTCAACATATTGAATAATAAGTTTAATTCATGAGTTGATGTGGTAATTCGGATAAGGTTGAGTTACTGTGATATGGTTAAAAAAATAATCTTACTCATATAGGTAGCTATTAAATTTTTTTTTATATATAAAAGTTTCTTAATGAACTTAAGTTAAAACCTCCTCCAAATTTCATTTACACTCGTCTTCGTTTTGCAATTAAGTTGGATGAAATTGCTTGGAAGGAGTAGATAATAAATTAATTCATAACATGAAAACTTCTTCTAGCTGTGCATATACCTCATTGACACATTATCAAATATTAATGAAACTTGTACTTACGATTTTGCAACAATTTTACAAAATAAAACAAAAAAGCTAATAAAGAGGCAGTAGTTTCTGCAAATAACAAAAAACGCAGACAATCGATGCATGTTTGCAATGCCAAAAGCTCAGTACACTCGTGACTAAAGCTAAAGAGCAAAAAAAAAAGCCAGCAACGGTGCGAATCTACAATATTCAGCACAACAAAAAATGTAAAGGAAATTGCTGGCACCCCATATGCCCCACTTCCTTTAACCTCAATACAGACTAAAGCAGTAATTCACACTTAAACCCCATAAAATAAAAACTTACTGTGTCCAGTTTCGTCTGCACAGAAATCCAAGCAAATACGGCAAAAAATGTGTAACCAACGGTTTCTGTTGTGGCTCATTAGTCTACACGAATTTAATATAATAACACGATAAGGATAAATGGACGCAAGTCAACATTCGCGTCCACTTGCGGTCAGTCCAAAAGCAACCCTTCAATGAAATGGTCGTGTTTACTATCGCGGGAGTAACGAAACAAAGTCCGTGGTGCGAAAGTGTTCAATATTTGTAGAATAAAAGATAGTGAATCAATCGGACAAGATGTTTACGACCAATGCTCAAAACTGGTTCGCTATGAATCATGAAAATAATATCGCCAATGCACAAAATATGAACGGGAATGGAATTGGCAATGCAAATGGGAATACCCAACACATGAACTCAAATTTTTTCCTACGTAAACGTTCTGTGTCAAACTCAAATCCGGCACTAGAACGTTCGCCACCGGCCGATGTGCATGTTGAATATGAAGTTGCGGTACCCATTGTTTCTACTTATAGACATACTCCTTACCATTCCTTATGGGATCTACATCAATGGTAATTTTTGCGCTAAATTTAGACTAATATAGAAATTATCTGTGGGTATAATTTAAATAAAATATTAATTTTGTAAAGTAACTGACGTCAGATACTTGACCTGCTTTAAAATCATCCATAGTCATTGGATATAATAATTGTTTGTGTAATTTTCTCTTTAATCAAGAAAATATATAACATACATTTTTATACACAATATATACAAAAAATGAATTATTAAAATCAATTCGACTAAAAAGCGCGTTACATACAATTGATGTCTAATATATAATCTGCTTTGTTAATGAATTTGGTTTACCTATAACACATATTTTATTCAAAAAATTACAGATTGTAATAATGATATGTGCATATTTGTTTGATTTTGATGAAATATTTTTTTTCCGATGTCATTCTCTTTTCCCAGTGAAGGGTAGGGTCTCTACAAATCTTTCAAATTGACTTATGCTTCATTCTTCTCTGCAGATATAACTCCAGAAGTATTTTACTTCAATCAGTTTTACACTAATCGTTCTTCCCCAAATGTTAATTGGAACGACTAACATATGGGTTTCATCTTTGAGACTGCTGCTCGATATATTCGTTAAACCTGTCCATCATAGACCATTTACATTATGAGCTCTGATGAGAACAGATAATTGATTAGTTACGCTACTCAGTTTTTCAATAATTATTTTCCTCGAAATTGTAACTGCTGCGGCTATGTCGTGGGTTCCATTTAAGAAACTGTCGTTTTTTATTTTTATTAGACCTGCGAATGATATGGTTGCATCTAAAGTCTTCCATGAGAGTAAACAATTAATTTAATACGCTACTCAGTTTTTCCTTAAGTTAGCCAATCAGCACTATTTGCGTCTACCGAGTTCCATAAGACCCTATGATTGATTGATAACTCTATTCAATTCTTTATAAATCATTTTTCTACCAGTTCTAGCTGTCACGACTACATTGCGGGCACTATCTTCAATAGTTTCGCTTGATATTTTAGTTAGACTAGAGAATGATATAGCCAATCTAACACATTTGTGTCTACAATCTTCCATGAGAGCAAATAATTGATTTGATATGCTACTTAGTTTTTCGTTACTCGTTTTTCTCTATCTTGCGGGTTCCATCCTCGAGACCATCACTCGGTATTATCGTTAGCCCTGCAAATAATATGACCACTCTAACATTTTGCATGTATTTTTTTTATTTTCATCCAAATATCTCAGGCGTATAAAAGTGAACTAACATTAGATCGATATGATCCTAGGGACTCACTTAGCCATAGCAGCCCAATGTATTTGCTGTCTTTACAGTATTGAGATCATATACAGAATATTTTCAACACAGATTAAGATAATTTAACAGCATTTGAACTTACTCTAAACAGAACAAATTGATAAGATTAACACAATGGACCATATAATAGCCGTTGTAACCCAACCTAAATGGTAAACCTGGAACCCCCTACACTCCATGTGTTAATTTCGAATGCTAGTATGAAATCTTCTGCTTATTACTTTTTCTGTATTTTTTAATTGTTCGACTAAGTAACTTCAAGTATAAACAGAACTGTTTCGCAAGGATTACGAGTGAAATGAAGGTTAAGGAAATTCAACGAAACTGAAGACCTTTGTAAACATTTAATATTTCAGTTTAATATTTCATTTCAACTTTTCTTCTTCATGCAAGTATAATCCAACAAAAAATGTTTAACTATACCACCTTATTTACATAATATTACTTTTTTCTTTTCTATTACTAAATTAACGCTTTAATAAAAAAATAATACAATTTTGAAAATAATAATTTTTATTACATTTTATTTGACACGCAATAGTCCTTGCTAAAGTTTCTCCGCCGTATTTAATTGCTTTCCGTCGAAGTTCTGTTCTCTTATTCTTTAGGGCCGTAATGTGAGAAGGTATTTCGTCATTAATTAAAAGTAGGATTTGGTAGCAGAAAACGATACCGATGAAATAAGTTCGATAATAAAAATTACTTTGAAGCTGTAACATAATTAAATTAATAATTAAGAACATAATTAAGAATTTTTTGAAAGCTTATAAGACATTAAAATATCGAGTGTTTTTTTAGCTGAGCTTACGAACTTAAAATGATAATACAAGACAGAAATATTGTTAAAATGAAATTTTTTTATTATACCCTGGTTGATACTTTCATAGCTTTTATTCTTTGAATATGATTTCCTGCAAATGTTCGCCGCGGCTATAAGTTACATGGTCCATTCGATCAGTCCAATTTTTGACTAGTTTTTGGCATTAAATCTGGCATTAAAATTGGAATCATATGCTTTAAGAATAAACTTATTACTTAACACAGACCCATAAAAAGTAGTCCATAGGCGTCAAATTGACCTAACGAGGGGACCAGTTAACAGGACGACTTCTGAAAATTCCAAATTGATTTCGTAATAAATCGATTCTTAATCGCGCTGTATGTTGCGATGTCTTGCGTCTTGTTGAAAGCAAATGGCGTCGATGTTTTACTAATCAATTTTTGGAAACAAAAATTCAGTCAGCATGGCTCGATAACTCACTTCATTCAACAGTAGTTCCTTACACAGCATGTAAACCGCACAAAACAGTCAATTTGTTGATGGTTTTGAATCGAGAAGAGTAAAATTTGTGCGAAAACGATCAATAACTGCACGAATTATTTGCTCACTAGGCTGCTTATATTGACAGTAAAATAGACCAAGTGCTCTATGAACTTCGTAAACAGATTTTTTTTTTTAATTAAATTTCTACAATTTGAAACCGTTGTTCTAGTATTAAACGATTTATGATGAATTGCTAAACCTTACTGAACAAAAATATCAACATAGATCTGTTTAGGTCTGTTTATAATACCGTATATACCTTAGAAAGTTTAAAATTATTTTGAATCTCTCAGATCCTTAATGAAAGCTCAGATCCTTAAGAAAGTTAGTCCCAAATATGTTTTTTCCATATATCGCATACACTGCATGATGTCAAAGCAGACGTAAAACACTTTCCCAATCTTCCTCACAGCTGCAGCAAGAAACATTGAACGAACTATTCAACATCGAAGCTTGATTTCCTAACAAATGCGACTACCATAAGATTTATTGAATGTCATCTCCATGAATAGATTATTTCCTATAAAAAAGAAGGGACACCCTGTAAATTAGTGATACTCTCCATTTTGTAACCAACTATATTCGATACGGTAGAATAGCCTGCGATATTTTTATAAACTGTGTAAACACAGAAAAGAGATATATTGAACTCAAAGTAATTTAATAGTAAAAATTTATTTCTATTCAATAGATAATTCACTTAATGGCCAGATATACATTTATTTATAGCACCAAGTTTCATTTAAAAAACTCTGCAATGATTAGAAGGCTTATAATATAATATTTCTATATATCCAGTTGTTTAGAGGAAAACTCTACTGCCTACCTCGTTATCTCGAATCGTACGTATTTTAGGTCAGTTTCTAATAAGAGACCTGTCAACAGGCAAGTTATCTACACAATGTACTACAACTGTCCACTTATTATATATTATTATGAGATTTCGATCAAATTCTTATTTCAATTTATTATTTGCACTAAGACATCATTTAGTTGTCCTAAAAGGGACATATTGCAGGACTCTTCATATAATTTTCGATAACTTGTCGGCATATAGCTGGTAATAGCCTGGCTATAACTTAACTGATGTTTGTCAATATGCTGCAAAGTGTCGAGAGTTTAAAGATTACCCACATTGCTTATATGGGTAATCTTTTGCGTATCCCCACATAGATAAGTCCAATGGTAACAAATCGTATGATGATGACGTCAGAAAAATTATTCGCGCAACAAATCCAAAAAAGTACACGTTGTATGACACATAACACTATCCTGTTAAAACTGCATATGTGACAGATATGATATTATCCAATTGGTAAACATATATATATGTATATATTTCGATCAAAATTAGCCATCACTTGTTTGTTTTCTTGTTTTCAAAAAAAGTACAAGCCAAACAATAGCTTTCAGTGACTTTTTATGGATATAATGTACTTTCTGTAGTTACTTGTAAACTTTCAAGTTCCAGATACGACAATTGAGATATGTACCCAGCGAAAAATGAGTCTCATCACTAAAAATAATGCGATGTGAAATTTTTCAATTTTTTGTGGAAAACTTTCATAGTTTTTATAACGTGTTCAACGGTTGTTAAGCGAATCGTATTATGAAATCGGAAACTAAACATAAATTGTTTTGGATAGCAGTTCTATTTACCGTGTCACTGAAAAGTGCTCCTAAATCAAAACTACAAAATAGATACCTCTATAATATTAAGCATGTATAGACCAAAGTTGCAATATTCCTATCTAATTTAGTATAGTCATAACAGTAGTGATAGATGTGATATAATAACATACATTAAATAATAGCATTTTAAATAGCTAGGGTATAAAGAGAGGGATATGGTAAGAGACGGCGAGAAAAAGATAGATCCATGACGTTAGAGGTGACCTTACTACTACATCATTGATTAACCCCGATGCTAATAGTTAGAGAAAATACCATAAGAGTTTAGTGAAGTGCAATTTTCATCATAGTTCACTACACATGAAGTTGTTATTCACTTAGTTAAGGTTAAAAAATAAATCGATAACTTTTTTTATTTTCATTTATTTATTGTTTAAAATTCTAAACAGGCAGATTGAACAAGAACAATTGTTAAAAGTAATTTAACAACTCAATTCCCTAAATCAAGGAGCAAAGGTATGGAAACGAATTACAGAATGTAGAGAAAATTTAAAATGAAATTTTAAAAAAACGCATAAATGTTTTAAAAAGGTATTTCGTACCGGAACTTCTACTATACCGGAGTCCATGCTACATAAAATATTCGCGGAAAAAGAATGATTGAGTAGTCAAGCAGTAGAGAAATTCATGCGATTACAAATGTAATGTTTTGATTGACCTACTTTTAGAAAATTCTTTATGTTTCTTTAGTTTCAACTGGTATACATTATTGCCTTTGTTATGGCTAAGAAGCAAAAATCATTAACCTAATTTTCCAAGCTAAACTAGCTAAGGTGGTTAGGGGTTTTACCAATAAAAGACTAACTGACCAAAATTTATTGACTGTTAATACTCCATTCTCGCGCCAAGAAAAGCTTGAATTCCTAGAACATACAATACTCTCATTGGCATTATTTGTTTTCATGCTAGATCTGGATAACTGATTAATTGCGCACGCATTCCAACAAAAAACTTTCCAACTCATTTTTGTCAAAGGACATTCCTTGAACACAGTTTCCTTCAACTGCGAACAAATAGAGCATAAATTATTTCCTTCCAACACCAACATTTCGATGACGAATTAAAATAATATTTATTCTCATGTACAACTCAATAACCCGCCGGTTCTAAAGTTTAATGAACTCTTATAATGAAATGGCTATGACGCAGAAAAATGCATTGGTGGACAAGACCCAATGTAGGAGTTTCAGCATGTTTTTAAAATAAATTTGTTGTAGGTACTTAGTTGTCATGTTATTTCCGTGTTCATGTTTTTTTTTACTTCCCAGTCATTATGATTTAATTATTTCTAACTATCGACATTTAAGGGCGCATAGACTAGACGCTATATTTAAATAAACTTCATTCTTAGCACGAAAGGCGATAGGTTCGCTTTATGGTATTGGTAGTATGCCAATGTTGATAGCTATAGGGAGGATATTATTTTGACACTGAAAATATACAAATATGTGTCTATGGCAAATAGCTAAAAAAAAAGTTAGTTCCCTCAAGAGAAATTATAAAGCACATTAACCTTTCTAAGATTTTTATAATTTGACACTTGAAATATAGATTGAAGGATACTGAATAGGTGTGCATATATTAGACGAAATTAATTTGATTAACAAATCAGATTAAAAAGATTACGAAGAATTTTATGTGTTTTTGGGGAAATCAAAGCATAGAGGAAAGGTAAGACAAACAGAGTAAACACTTACATACTACATATATATTCAGTCATTGCTAATATTAAACTATTAGTTTGTAAAAAATCAGGAATCTCATTTCCAGGGAATATTTTGAAATTTAATATTGTTTAAAGAATACTTTCCTGGAGAAGGATTTCACAGTATTCAACAACTTGAGACATAAAAACAAAACTACTAATAAAGAAGGAGGGAAATTTTTCCTTAAAGTTCCTATTATAGAACTCAAAAAAATTTTATATGCAAAAAAGTAAATCAATAAGATTAAGACGAACAAGTCTGGGCATATACAGAGACTTATTTGAATATAAAACTAATTCAAAGTGTATATAAAAACATCAAACTGAATAATCCATTTTACCTTGTCCAAAATGGTTCGAATTATTTTAGAGGAGAGGATTGATTTTAAGCCCCATAATCACCCTTTTATATGCCACCTAATTCATCCCACAATCAGTTTTAAAATATATAATAACAAACTAATGAATCATATTAAATTTTTTGGACTGTAAACATTTATAGGTCGATCGCGTTAGCGCTTTAATGAGGTCTTAAATGAGATTTATGAATTTTATTCTATTTAATTTTATTCTATTTATCTCTTTAATTTTTCTTTTTCTTTAATTTTTCAATCTTATGATCACAAAAGTTGTTTTGTATGTTGTATAAATTT
The DNA here is from genome assembly GCF_002237135.1 of Teleopsis dalmanni. Taxonomy (NCBI): domain Eukaryota; kingdom Metazoa; phylum Arthropoda; class Insecta; order Diptera; family Diopsidae; genus Teleopsis; species Teleopsis dalmanni. The sequence goes on along the minus strand of NC_051847.1, from coordinate 157,524,263 downwards.
TCTAATCCGTAACTTATATTTTAAGCTACTCAAACAGTTTTTCAAAACTTTTTTCAATAATTAATTTACCATCATGTAATCCATGGCAAAATTACAACAACGTCACTGTCGATTCGGTTAGGTTAGGTAATACCGTTGACCCTAAGGAACTACTTGGGTCTTTGGCCCATAGTGTTACTGTATAAAAACTCAAACTTTTAACAATTACCTTTAATATTTGACAAAGTCTAAAGTGGACAATGTTCAATTTAGATCGAGGAACTATATATTATAGTAATACAGACCGCAAAAGATCAAATTGTTGCTTTGTACATGCCCAGGAGTTTTCTTTTATCTTTGACGCAAGAGCAACTATTGATGACTTTCAGCATAATATTCTAAACTTTCAACAGGCCATACATAACAGGTATATCTAGACTCATTTTAACAGGTTTTGAAATGCTATCGGAATCCCGATTTACTACTACAGACAGACAGGGATAATGATACTATTTAAATTCTGAAAGTATGAATTTGTATACCTCAACGACTTTTCCGAATTAATTAATCGCTGTTAATTCTGTAATATTTTTGTATTCAATAATATTAAATTGTAATTTTACAATTTTAAAATTTTATTAATGTACGCTTAATCAAATGAATATATTGTAGTTGTTAAACTTATTATGTAATTACTTTATTTATTAAAATTTAAAAGGAAATTATAAATTATAAAATTATATGCTTACTTATTGAAAAAATGTATATATAACAAGCTATAAACGACGATTATGATAAAAGAGCTATTAAAAATATATTCATATTAAAATTTGTTCTTAACAGTGCTTCTACCACTCCTCCGACTGGTCTCTCCCACATGGCACGTATGATGGACTCATTGATACTAGATCAGTATCCACCTTTTGCTTTTACGAAAATAACAACAACTCACAGACCAACGCGCACTGGAAACATCAAAAAGACAGAAACTACTAGAACAACAACATTAAGCGGTTTAGCTGCAGGTTCGAGCGCTACCTTAGGGGCCCCAATAGGTTTAGGGTTACGTATGAAAAATCGCATACCAACACAAGGTAAAGTTATATATTTTTATCGTAATTTTATTTATATAATTCATATCATTTAGAAGTACAACCTCAACCCCGGCCCAATACTAACCTACCAGCAAACCATATAGCTGCAACCCCGCTTCAACAGCCAACTCCAAGTAATAGTACAAACTTCCAAAATCAAAACGACAATAGGTGGATTTCTTCGTTACGTCGACGTGATCCAGAATTGCAACCAACATTGCCTTCGATTAATTTAAGTCACCATGGTAGTTCACATAATGTTGGCAGTTTTGGCACTACTGGTAATGCTGAAAAGCTACGTGCCTCGCGTAGTGTCAAAGCCTCTGCGCTAACAAATCGAAAAAGTCGTTCAATGGAACGTGTGCGTGCACGTAAATTATCCACACAAATCAAGCTCAAGGATAAAGGAAAGAAAAACTCAATTGATGATAATTCAAACTCAGATGATCAAGAAGCCACTTCTCTTGAAGAAAATTCAACATCCCAAAGTACACCGAAAAGTTCTCCAAAAACAAAAACGAAACATTTCATACCAGTTGGTCATGAACCTCACTTGGTTGATACCTTAGAAAAAGATATATTACAGCGTAATCCTGGTATAAATTGGACGGATGTAGCTGGTTTAAATGAAGCAAAGGCTATATTACAGGAGGCAATCGTACTTCCCGTTCAAATGCCTGATTTTTTCAAAGGTATACGACGGCCCTGGCGAGGTGTGTTAATGGTGGGCCCACCTGGTACCGGCAAGACAATGATGGCTAAAGCAGTCGCAACAGAATGTGGTACAACATTTTTCAATGTTTCATCATCAACACTAACTTCTAAATATCGTGGAGAAAGCGAGAAGTTAGTACGGTTATTGTTCGAGATGGCGCGTTTTCACGCTCCAAGCACTATATTTATTGATGAAATCGATGCACTCTGTGCATCACGTGGTAGTGACTCTGAACATGAAGCTAGTCGTCGTTTCAAAGCAGAGTTGCTAATACAAATGGATGGCTTGAATGCAACGTTACAGGACGAAAAGGTTATAATGGTTTTGGCAGCTACAAATCATCCTTGGGATATTGATGAAGCGTTTCGTAGACGCTTCGAAAAGCGTATTTACATAGCTCTTCCAAACGGTAAGTATGGGCATTAGAGTTCCAATTATTTGAGCAGTCGGAAGTTACGAACACAGCATGGTACGCGAAAATGTTCGAACAGCGTTTGATATATGAGCATTAAATGGTTTATGTATTTGTATAAAATATAAAAACCGAAAATAAAATGAAATATAAAGTAGATAAGCTGTTCAAGCGGCTCGAACATTTTCGAAAATAAAAAGTGCTTAATGCAAATGTTTGTACTCGAGAACACTTAGATTATTTAAAACACTATGTGTATGTTTTTTAATTCATTTTTACTCAACAGAAGAAACTCGTTCTGCGCTGTTAAAACTCTGTCTTAAGGATGTGAACTTATCTCCAACTGTAGAAACAGATTTAATTGCGGATCAGCTAAAAGGTTATTCAGGTTCTGATATAAGTAACGTTTGCCGTGATGCGGCTATGATGGCTATGCGTAGACAAATATCCGGTTTAACTCCAGCTGAGATTCGACAAATACGTCGGGAAGATGTCGATCTTCCGATCACGTTACAAGATTTTCACGACGCAATGCAGAGAACCAAGAAATCTGTATCTGCTGATGATGTCACACGCTTTGAGAAATGGATGGAAGATTATGGATCGTTTTAAAATGACAACTGAATTCAATGTAGTTAAACATCACATCACAATCAGGTCCTACAAAAAAATACACATTTGCTCATGCTTTTTAATTATTCATAATAAGTTGATACATATATTCGACATTTAAATAGGCACTGTATGTAATACTTCCATAGTATATACTCACAATCCGCGAATGCATTTTATACTTAGCATTTAAATATCATAATAAAACTTAAATAAAAAATCGCGTAAACAGTTGTTACAATTTAAAAAATATTTAGTTGGGCTTAGAATATGTATTTTTTCAATAGAAAAAAACATATTTTACTTGTTCTTTGTTCAATGTAGAATGAGTGAATAGTTTGATATAACTTGGAAATCCATAGATACCAACCAAAAGATTATACCTAATGAGTACACTCAAAATAAAATAATTTTCTTCAACTTTTTAAAGAAATCACTGAGTTTATTAATTTATTAAATCTGATTGAATTGCTTTATTATATAAAGCGTAGTATAAAAAAAATAAATAATGTAACAATTTTAATTGTAGCATTTAAGCATTTAACTTCTCAATAACTCTCTTATAATCTGATACGACAGCTTCGAATTCCTCCTGCAGCTGTTCCATTCGTAAAGTCAATATAGGAATACGTGCGCGCAACCATTCGGTATCAAATTTTGCCTTTTCCATTTTCTTAATATCGTCGAGTTGCTTGTGATATACAGCATTCAAACGTTTTTTAATATCTAAACGATAATCCTTATACTCCTCTTCATTATAGATATTGGTGTGCATAAGTCTTAGAATTTCATATATTTTGCGACATTGACGAGGATTTATCTGCAATAAAATAATTTATATATAAGGAAATCGAGTATAAATTCTAGTGGTCATACCTTAAGAGTCTCTCTTGCTTCAGTTATCATCTCTTTGCTGAAGCCCTTTAATAATTGTTCTTTGGAAAAGGATTTGAGATCCTTACATAAACGCGCATCAATACAATTACGTAAACGTTGAAATTCATCTGAGGGATCCTCGACGGTGATATCAATAACCGTTTTCTGTGCTTGATAGAATTTGTATATTGTTTCTATTAAATGTGTGCCAACACCGCGCTTTTGGAAAGGTGGCAAAACCAGCATTTGACTAATACGAGGACGTACATTTTGTGGATATGCATAGTATTCATATACTGTTGTATAGGCAACCGTGGCATACTGTGGTTCAGCATTATCATTTGTGTACTTTTCATAGCTATTATGAAATAAATTAAATCAGTTAATGTAAAAATTTTATTAAGCTAATAACGAAATATTAAAAATTTTGAACAATATTTTAAAACATAATATATAAAAAATTAAATAAAAATTTGGAATAGAATTCCTTGTCCTGTAGCTACTTGTAGAAGTCGACTACTAAGTGCCGTTCGCCACATCCAAAAGGGACTACACAAGCAGATCCCTGTGAGTTACAACAACAACAAAATAATTCGTTACTAAAGTATTCAAAAAATCTATAAAGACCTATAAAGACTTCCTTAAATTTTTTTAACCAAAAAAAAAATCATTGAAACACATTCGATTATCTGCAGTTTTAAATTGATGAATTGTTTACAATAACATAGAAATATGGTATCTATACAATAAAGTTATGAAATAAGTATAGCTTATAAGAATAACTTGTAATCGAATGTTAGTAAAATATCATTTATAAACATTTATGTAGTAGAAGTTTCGTTTTTAATATTAAACTGGTTCTGATCTTCGATACCTTATTGGTATAACTATTATTAGCATGATATGTACCTAATATATTACAATGTATTTTTACCGTTGAAGCAATGACGGAATTCGGAATTCAGCACTAATAGTATTATATAAATATATATATCATTAGCTACTCACGAAACTCGTTAATATGCTATTCCTTAAGAGTGTTAATACAAATATTAATTATAAATATGAAAAACTACTTATTTAACTGCATAATTTTTATTTCTGAAATAATCCAATGACAGTTAGAACCCTGAATTTAGTTTTCTAATAAAAACACTATATGTGTTATTGTACATATTTGCATAAATTATATACTTACATACGTGTGTGAAACAATAAGATAAAGACTGCATACTTACCAAACAAAGTAATGCCACTGTGGGTCATCCACGTCAATATATGAAGCTGCATCAACAAACCACAACACAAATGTTTGTAAACGAGCAAAAAATTTTAAAAAAGCTGCCGATTTGTAAGTGCAATGATAAATTTCAAATAACCTTTCTTTGCCGTCGCCATCAGAGTGCTTATATTCTGTCAATTTTTCACCAAAGGGTTGAAACTTTTCTGCCCTATCAATGGTCTTAAGAAACTCGTCAATATTCAAAAAACAGCATCCAGCTGGCAATTTTTCAGCAACTATGCCAACTACATCATCTGCCTTTATGTCGCCGCCAGAAAGCTCATCCACTTTACTTGTGTGCTCAGTGCCTACATATATATGCAGTGGACCAGCAGTGTAATATATGTGCACTTTTAGATCTTGGTAACCAAAAATGCTCTCGCTCTCACCAAATATTTGATGCGCCATTGCCGGATGAAAAACGATCGCATCGTTTTCCACATCTTTACGGTCACGGACTATAAAAAGCTTAAAATTAATACAAATAGTTTATAAATTTTATTAATTACTACATACTCAATTTAAATTCGACAACTTCTAGTGCATCAAGCACCAGGTCCTCATAATCATGAATCCGCGTCATATTTAGCGAAAATTCCGTTCTAACTACAGTTGCAAAAATTGGCGCGTAACTTCAGTTTGTGAATTACTTAGAACTGCGCTCCGATTTTGTATAGTAATTAGTTTATAAAATTTGAATTAGTATTTTATTCAAATTATTATTTATGTTAACCTTTTTTATTTGTTAATGTACGAAAATTATTAATGAAATCACATTAACCGGAAATTTTCGCAGTCAAACAAACAAATTCTGCCAATTTTGCTAAAAATAATTTTATGCGCATTGACATGTGTCACACAAATGTTAAACATTAAGCAGCCCATACGTTCATAAAAAGGCTGTAGCTCAAATTATGTGAAGGTTGCTCGAAGCATTTTTTTTCAAATTATATTTCATACATAAATTTTCTATAATAATAAGCCTTTTCTTTTGTAAGCACGTCACAAAAGAACAAATAAAATAAGCACAATTTTCGATGGCAACACTGAACAAAATGGAGATTTTGTTAGGCTTATGTATACAAAACACGTAATAAAATTTAAAGTTAAAATTTTTAAAATATATAATAATTCTTTGCAAATTATTGGTACGAATATTTCTTTTTACATGATTGTGAATAATATATGAGTTTTCATGCATTTTAACAGTAAAATAATAAATAGAAAAAGTAAAGTATTTGTTACGAACAATGACAACACGAAATACGAAGAATTAACAAAAACATTCGTTGACAGTTAACTGGAAATTTCGTATGTATTTCCAAAAATCGTTCACAGTAGACGAATTTTGAGGCTTGGCAGCCATGCCATTTGAGCTGCTTATTAGTTAAACGATTTCAAAAAGGATGGTAAGCCAGCAGTGTTGTCGTTTCATATGTTATTTTTATAATAAGCAGTTGTTCTTTATTTGATATACTTACAAAAGAAAGGGTCTAATCTTAATACTAAAGATTTGTCTCATTAAACTTACTTTAATACAAAATTGTTTTTTCTCTTATAATTCTTTTTACTCTTATATAATTATAATTCTTATAACTCTTATAATTAACCCCACAAATTAAAAAGCTTATACTGTGTTTACATTGTGAGATAATAAGTAGATTTAAATAATAAACGAGATTAAAGTACTAATTTGGTTGTTTAATCTCAGACTTCCTATACAAAAGTTAATCTTGTCAATATTAATTTTTAATCTCTTTAGAAATGGTGAATATTTTTCTGTGCAACTCTTCAAATGTTTTAATATCCTAGATTTTTTTACGATTTAAAAAAATTTAAAAAAAAAAATCAAAGTATATTCAAAACAAACATTGAAAATTTGAAAATGCCAAAGTGAGTAAAATTATAAAATTTGTTTATACTTATAATATTTTTATATATAATTCTAAAAAATTTACAAATTTGTGTTATAAAACTATTTATTAAATTTATATTATAACTTTTTGTACAAAGTTGTTAATAAATGTTTTTATTTACAAAAATTTATCAAACACACGAAACAAAACATAACATGAGAAACGTCAAAATTAGGGCTCAATAAATAATGTAAATTAATTTAATCTTGTAATACTCTCTGAGTGTCAGCATTTGTAATATGCAGTAATATGGTTCTAACACATGAGACCCATGTTATATAGGAGACCTGTTAGGGCCATGTTATGTAGAATATCTCGGGCACTGCAAAATGTCACTTGCACACTAAAATTAAAAATGTTGTTGCTTTCAATAAAAATTTAAAAATTTTTTAATTTAAAAAATTAAAAAGTAAAAGAAAAACCAAATGTCGGTTTAAATTCGGCCATGAGAGTCAAGGCTATCTGTGCCTTGTCACTTATTCACACTGTCTCATTTAGGGGGTTTTGCTCATTAACCATATAAAAAGTTTTCATATAAATGAGCTCATTATCAATAAATCAGTTCATTAAAGACGAAAAATGTCGAATGCAACCCTTAAAAATGAATTTCCCACAAGGGATATTATCCAAATTTAAAATATGTGTCATATGTTTTATATGAAAAATGTAAACAGAAAATAGCTAAACTGTAAACAGTGAAAATTAATTAGTTTAAATAAAAGAAGACAAAATGAATATTAGAAGAGCAATGGTAACCATTTTTATCGTTTTTATTTAAATTAATATATTTATGTATTTGTATTTGTAAGTAAATGAAATGCTCATATGACTTTAACCGGTGACTGAAATTTTGGACATATTTCCAGTGAACATTCACAATAGACTGATTTTTGAATTTGATTGCATTAAAAATTAAGATGTAAAAATTTTTGGTAGTAAAACTTAATTAAAAGTTTAAGAGCATTGTTGTTGTTTTTCAAAAATATTTAATAGAAATATTTCACCAATTTTTCAGCTAAAATTTTATTTTAGTTGTATTATTATTATTTAGTTGTATTAAATATAATTCTGCACTCCAATTATTTTTTGATATTTGCAATTGTCAATCATATTTTTTTGCGTCGTTTACATGTTATATCTGTTAAGTGACAGTTTCAAAATTCCGCTTGTTAGCAAAGTAAATATGTGGCATCACCTGAAATTAAAGGAAATAACAAATAATTTTGTTATCACCATTAAGACCGTGTCGGTTTTTGTTTGGAGTTTTCTTAAAATTACTTAAATTATTAGTTTATAGCCAGCTTTATAAACATGACACAGTGTAGAAGTTGTACTGAAACAATAAGTTTAGATAGTATCGGTTATAATTTATTTCCAGAAAAAGAAAATGATCCGGATTACACGCATTGGACCGAAGACTTTTTGGAACACATGAATTTCTGGCAAATTGGGGTAAGCATAAATTTAACATTGTTAAGTATTATTATCATTAAATTATTTTTTGTTAGATTCGTTTGGATGATGATTTACCAAAACAGATTTGTGAAACCTGCTTCCAAACGTTTTCAATAATACTAAATTTTAGAGAACAATGTTCGAGTGCTGATGTAACTCTTCAAGAAATAAAACACGAATTAGAAAAGGAAGACATAAGATATGATGATGTACTTGTTGAAGAAGTATATGTTGAAGAATACGAAAATGATTCACTTGTAAATAATGAACTTGAATATACATCCGCTGATATAGACGTAATAAGCGTCGAAAGCGTCGAAAGCGTCGAAAGCGACTATGAAGATAGTGCAAGTGAACATGAAGTAAAAATTGAGATAGACACCGTTTTCGAGGAAAAGGAGGAGGACGTCAAAAAAGTTAGAAATAGTACGGTATGTAAAATAAAAGACAAACTATAAAAAAAAATTTATATGGATACGTTTAAAATATATTAAGGACACTCATCTAAGCACATAAATTTATCGAATGTATAAATATATATGTTTATTTATATGTTTAGTGTTGCAAAGTGAACGCATTAAAAGAAATATTTGTTTAAATTTATCAATCAGCTGTCAATAAATTATAACAGCACAAAATGCAATGCTCAGCATCGCAATTTTGTCGACCAAACGTTTAGTCAATATCGTTGCATTTTAAAATAATTGTGAAACTTTAACATTGTATAAACGATTTTTCATACAAGATTAAACATTTCATTTATCAAGTATATATATATATATTGTGGGACGTTGGGACAGTGCACCGTCCAACAAGTGGCCGCACTAAAGTGATGAATTAGCCGAAGTAGACTATGAAATGACTTGGGTCGTTATTGAGTTAAAGCTAGAGTGGGTTCCGTGCGCATGACTACATTGCTTGTTAATGCAAGCAGCTCATTTAGCTTGAGGTTGCTGCCAAGTCATCATCAAACCAATGGTGTCCCACGATAGTCCTGCGTCAATATATGCACCGCATATATATGCAGTCTTCTAAACATAGACTGCAAGTGTGTCTTCCTCAGCAAGAGTTGTCTTTTTGAGATGATACTTGAAGTTGATACATTTACCAAGTAGATAAATTTTTGTCATTTTAGATGAGTACCCTTATTATAAATAATTTTTGTGTTCTTTCACACATCGCTATAGCATTTCTTTTTGAATGTATTACTATAATATTTATTTCTCACCAATGCATATAGACTTGTTTTTAAAAACCACCATATACCATTAACCCAAATATTTCAAATATTTTTATTTATTTCTTTTTGTGTATTATGATTGATATTTCTTTAAAATGCCGTAGATTATTAAAAAACGAACGAACATTTGGCACTTTCCTATCAAAATACTTATATAGTGATTTGAGTTATGAACCTCAACAAAATTTGTATAGCTTTAAGGTAAATTGGACCGAGTTTTTGTCCTTATGTTTTGTCTTTAAGTAGTGTACAATATAAATTCTGCGTTTTCAATTAAATAAAAAAAAACTGGCTCAATTTTTCCAAATATAAAACAAAGATAATATTTTTTAAGAGTTTTTTAACCTAAAAAATTTATAAAGTGTGTATTATTATACAATACATCATACATTTTTATGTACTGTTTGTCATCTTCGATAAAAAGAACACTAAACGAACAGTACATTAAAAAAATTCCGAAACAATTCAAAAAATTGTTAGAGTTTGTGTCCGCGAACACAAACTAAAATATCAAATCATTTAAAATATTTTTTAAATGATTTGTAAAGGAAAGGATTGATTATGTAAAGGAAGACTAATAAACCGTAGACAAATCCATAGCTTACCTTTTTATTTGGATAACAATAATAAGAATTCGAGTCCATATATACGACTTATTTTGTAAACTCTATTTATACTTATAGACTATCAAAAATAAATTAGAATAGTTTCGAGTTAGTTTTTCTGATATTATTTGTGTTTTTAAAGCCTATGAATGTGAAAAAAAAAATTTTTTAAGTTGGTAAAAATAACACAAATAATATAAAATATGAACTATCCACTGTTTTCATTTTTTTTTTTTTTCAAAAAATAATTAATTTTAATAGAGAGGTATTTTGAACAGTAGTGAATTAAAACAACAAAATTTGAATTATTTATTTAATTGAATCTCCAGCTTTTTTGAATATTGTCAAATACTTCTCCTCAATGGTCTTTTGGCAATATTACTTATATTTAATTATTCGTTAATAATTTTGAGACTGCTAATACCAAGGGTTCTTACAGTTTGAAAAACATCTCTATTAAAACAATATTTTCTATTAAGAAACACGGCTACTTCCGTCATAATTGACTTTAAAAATCAAATTTAATATGTGATGAATTTTATTTTATATTAAAAACGAGAAAGTTATTTAATTTTATTTAATTTTTTTTAAACTACAGAGATTTGATATGAAAAGCATCTCTAATTTAAAACCGAATCCGCTTCTATGTACTTTCTGTTTCTCTGACAAATCTAAGGACGTACTATATCCATCAGAGGAAGAATTGAAAGTGCATCAGCAAGAAGAACACCTTGATCATATAGAAGCGTATAAATGTTTGATATGCCTTGAAAGATTTGATACAAGTGATGAGGCGAAAGGACATTTTAATGCCTGCCATAGAATAGGCGAAACTTGTCATATATGTGGCAAATTTGTGAAACATTTATCTACCAATCATCTGCAACGTCATGTGAAATCTACATTTACTTGTGAAATTTGCGGAATTGTTATGCGCAACTGTTCAGTAATACAATTTGAATATCACAAAAGGTGGCACGACCCCAAAAAGCAATTTAAATGTTCCCATCAGGGTTGTGAAAAAAAATTTGTTACTCATAACCACTTAAAAGCTCATATGTCCGTACATAAAGAGTTTGGCGCTTTCCTATGCACTGTGTGCGGAAAAGGTAAGTATCATTTATTTAATATAATATAATATAAATAATAATATTTGAAACATTTTCTTTAAGACTTCGCTACCAAATTTATGCTTAAAACCCATACAATTAAAAATCATGGAGCTAACCCTGAGATAGCATGCAACATATGTGATAAAGGTGTGAAATGCAACTCATTTATATATAAATTTGCAAAATATTTTCTAACATGTCAAACATTTCAGTATTTGAGACTTACAAACAAAAGCGAAAACATCAAAGCGAGGAACATCCTGAAAAGATAACTATAAGTTGTGAAAATTGTCACAATTTGTTTCCAACTGAAACTGGTATGCGCCTACATTTAAGGAGATGTCAAATAATGCGGAATAGAAAGCCAACTGCTTATACAAGACATCCTCCAGCAAGATCAAGCGGTGGCAGTATTGCCTGTAGTAATTGCACCCAAACATTTCACACAGAGTCCACGTTTTTAGCCCATCAAAAAGTACATTCATCTGATGGACGTCCATTCCCGTGCAAGCAATGTAAAAAATTTTTTAAAACTGCAAGTAATCTACGTACGCATGAACAATTAATGCACGGAGAGAAGCAGTTGGAGTGTGAAGTTTGCGGCAAGCGCTTTGCACATGGTTACACACTCACCGTGCACATGGAAACACACAATGGTAATTCTTTTAATATAATATATAAAAAGTGTGATAAACTTATGTATTATAATATTATTTTCAATTGTAGAAGACAGGTTTGAATGTGAAGAGTGCGGTAATAAGTTTAAAATGAGGAAGTCTCTTAAATTACATAAAAGGATTAAACATACGAACGAAAAGAATATTAAGTGCGATTATTGTAACGAGCAGTTTAAATACCGTCAAAAATTATATAGTAAGTTGAATACGGCAATAAAAATACCAAACATTTTTCATTTTTATTTTATTTTTAGCGCACTTAAAAAAGGCACATAAGTTCTTATATGAAGACCCAAAAGCCAAAGCGCTTGAGGACAAATAATTTAAAGCTTATATTAGCGTTAATTTAAATTTAATAAATTATGTCGATTTTGAAAATAATAATGTACGTATAGTATATAAATTGCCTTTATCAAAACATGTTGATTGTATTTAGGATTTTATTTTACATTTTAAGAAAAACTGAAAAATATGCCATGAATATTTTTACGTTTTTAAATTTATTTTGTTTCCATGTGATAAAATGTATGTTATTTTAAAATTGGAAATTATTTAATTTAGTTGATCTTTAAATGGCAATACAAATGTAATTAGTTTATGTAAATTATATTAAATTTACTTAATATAATACAAATATTGAATGTACACGCAACATTACAGTTTACTATCTGTTGCTGTCAGAATAATAATGTATTTTCATAGATTTAATTTAATAATTATAAATAAAAATTTCTTTCTTGATTTCTTAAAACAAATTTTTTATTATAAACAATATTAAGATCAATTTGAATCTGATAACATGTCAATATATAATTATATACAAATTTTAAGAGGATGTGTTGGATAAGTAGAGAGACCATATGAAGGAATGGTGCAGTGAAATAACACTTTTACTGTATTGTTTTTGTAAAATTTTTACATAACATTAATATATATTATAAAATGCAAATTGAAAGGCGTTAAGACGCTCAGTAAAGCCCTAGAGCTGACGTCTAATAGCATATAATCAATTATTTCAGTGTATGAATTTTAATACAATGTTTATATTGGATCCAAATGCCTTACTTTGGCAAAAATAAATAAATATTCGTATTTCGACATATAACATCTCATTTGCATTGGTCTCAAATTACATTTATACAAGTGTGGTATAAATGTAAATGAATAGACTGAACACTCCTTTTATAAAAAATTTTTTAATATATTTGATAAAAATTACTATTACTACAAGTGTAAATAGATAAATAATATAACTCAATTGCTGAGCAATTATTATTTCTTTATTTTCACCAAACAATCATAAACAAATATATTTTGATAAATCAGCTGTCTTACATAATTAAAAGTGGCCAATGTAAACACTTCATTACAAATGAGATATTTGGAACGGAGTAAACGTTATATAAATACAAAAGATAATGTAAATATTACACTCACTGTCAGCTCAGTTAGAGTTGATTTGTTAAATCGTTCTTAATCTATTCTGTTTTGCTGTATATGTTTTACTATTTATATGTAAATTTACATCAGAGTATGTGTATATGCAAAATAAAGTGCGAGATGCAACAACAATTGCGTGACATAACTGTCAGGGACAGTCAAAGCAGAGGACAGAGTTTCCAAAATTTTCAAAGAACTTAATTGTTAAGCAATTATAAATTTAGACGGTTTTTTTTCGAATAAACGACAAACACAAAAATTTTTATTTAATTTATTGAAATTTGGCTGACCATACAACGCTGTTTCGAATATTACCAAAAACCCATTAACAGTGGTCTGTTAATGAATTATTTTTTATATTTAATTATTCCTAAATAAGTTTTGAGACTGCAAGCATCAAGGGTTGAGCTCGTACCCTGTCATTTTTTATATTTACTATTATTACATATTTAAATACTAATTTTATAATGTTAAATTTTTCTTGCCAAGTGTAACGCGTCTTTATGACGAAAGTAACTATTTAAAAGTTAGACGGATTCGAATAGTAAAGGAAAGACAAAAGCAAAAATTTTAGTTAATTTAGTTAAGTTATACAACGGTGTTTTGAGAACTGCCAAGCACTCATCATCAGTGGTCTCAGGAAATAATCGAATTTTAATTAGTTTATAGTCCGTACACAATTTGTTTGGACTGCAAGTGCCAAACAATTATATATTTCTTGATTTCAAGATTAATTAAATGATTTTATATTTAATTTAGTTTATAATATTGAACATATTTTACTAAATCTCATTTTTAGTTTTGAAATAACTAATGAATAAGAAAATAGAATAAATAAAAAAAAATTATACGAAAGAACGTTTTTTTGTTATAATTCTTCCTAGCATCTATTTAACACAAAGAAACCAAAATGAGTTGATATACCATAGTACTGTTATAAAAGATCTCTTCCACGAGCTACTCGTAGTAAAACTCAAGTAAAACACAAGTACACACTGAGAGCGTAACATAAATAAAGTGTCAAATTACGCTCTTTACACAGATTTTCATGGAACAGCTTTGAACACCAGTCACAAATAAACAATACAAAAATTTAAATTCAAACCAAAACAGCTGATTCACACATCAACACAAATTTTACTTGAAATAAAATGTACGAGTAAAGTCTGTGTGAAGCCTGATTTTCAAATTTCGACAGGGATGTTACGCTCTCTCAAATGCTCTCATTTGCTAGAAGATTTACTGGTGTAACGCACTTCTGCAGAGTATTACTCAAAGTTACTACGAGTAGCTCGTGGAACAGACCTAATATTATCAAAATAGAATTAAATAGTTGCACTTGAACGACTGCCATTTTATTCCGTAACTATTGCCGAGTTACATCGAAAGACTCCTACTTTTGTTCAAAATGGAAATAGTCGAAAATGAGTTAATACTGCCTTTATGCATATTTTCACTTAATATTTATATTATTCCTTTTATGTATTTTAAAACGAATATTTTAAAGTCTAGTAGCATTGATCAGTATTGCGCTTTCCACATCACTACTGGGTGCTGTTGCCTTGCTTACGTTTTCTGCGTTCATGTTCTCTTGGTGCATTGAAACTATACCTTAACGCATTGTAAGCAATCGCGCTTCGAAATATCAAAACAAAAGCCGAGTGACAGCGTTTAGTAATTTTTGGAAGAATTTTATTAATTAAATAGTACTTAATATTAATGGTAAAATAAGACATCTTTTAGAGAAAAAATGCGTTGCAGAACTTGTGCAATAAAATTAAATGTTGGTGATTATTGCTATGAACTGTTCCCAAAGGCGAACACAGATGGCTACAACAGCTGGGCCGTTTCTTTTATCGCTCAAATGGAGATGTGGAACATAAAAGTAACTTCTTAAAACATTACATTTTATAGAATATATAATAAGAAATACTTATTAATAGGTTTCGCTTACCGATCACTTCCCAAAACAAGTGTGCGCTGAATGTTATAATTCTTTTGATTTACTACAAAAATTTCGTAGCTTATGTGAAGAGTCAAATGATCACTTCAAAGATTTGGAAAAAGCTTTGTTTGATAACATTGAGGATTACTGTGTAGAGGCTGTGGAAGAAGAATATATAAGTGAGCTGGATATAGAACCAGTTAACGAGGATAACGAAATAGAGAAGCTTGAAGACTTCAGTGTTTCTGATTGCGAAGTAGAAACAGAAATAGTAAAAGAAATAAACAATGATTTAGCAAATATTTCCGACGAACTTAAATCTAATGAATTAAATGAAACAGTTGATGTGTACATGGCTACCGACACATATGAAAATGAAATCACTTTCCTTGATTATGATGATATAAATGATAAAACTATAGAACTCAAGGACGGAGATCTGAATACTAATCAAGATACTAGCATTCAAGTTTCGCCGATTGAAGATGTTGGAATTGAGTCCATACTAGAGGAAAGCAACTCCAATGAAATCAGTGAAACTAATGATGAGGCTAATTCAGAAGAAAACATTACTGGTTTTGATGAAAAAACAAATTGGGAAGACCACATTGTAAGTCAGAATTCATTTCCAATTATATAATTATTTTAAATAAAATATTTCCATTTCAGGAAATACTTCCCAATAAACGCACCAGGGTGAAGCCAAATCCTTTAATATGCCTCATGTGCCTTTCCGATAAATCTGAAGACTTATTGTACAACACGATTGAAGAAAAAAATAAACATCATACGTTAATGCACGAAAATAAAAAAAATCCTTATAAATGCTTGTTATGCGATAGCAGTTTCTATAGCCTTGCTGAAGCACAGTCGCATTTTAAAAATAAGCATAGACGTGGAAAAATATGCCCCATTTGTGCGAAGTTCATAAAAAGAGTTTCTTTGACACATTTGCAAAGGCATTTTAAGTCAAGTTATACATGCAATATTTGTGGCCTTGTCATGCAAAACAGTTCCAAAGCACAATTTGATTACCACATGAAATGGCACGATCCAGACAAACAATACAAGTGTTCTTATGAAGGTTGCGAAAAATCGTTTGTAGCCATAAACCACTTAAAAACTCACATATCATCACACAAAGGTGTGGGCGATTTTTTGTGCAGTGAATGTGGAAAAGGTTTGTCTGCATATTTATACTATAACGTATTATTAACACTCATTTTTTTAATTTCTAAAGATTTTCTTACAAAAGCATTCCTAAAGGCACACGATGCGGAAGTGCACGGCGCAGAAACGCATATTAAATGCAACTACTGTAACCAGAGTAAGTCAATATTTACATTTAATAATTTAACGACATTTATTAATGCTTAATCGTTACACAGCTTTCCAAAATTACATTCAAAAGAAACATCATCTAAGGCTCAAACACTCTAATGAGCTGAAATCAACATGTGAAATATGTAATAGCACGTTTCCAACGGAGGCTGGACTACACATTCACATGCGGCTCTCGCATAATAAAACAGATAGTAGAGTATCTAAACCACCAAAGGAAGTAAACTGCTCAAATCGACCATATGCATGTGCAGAATGTGATAAGAATTTTAAGAGTATTAGTAACTTACGAACCCATCAAACGATGATGCATGCCTTGAGACATAAATGTGATGTATGCAGCAAGAAATTCACACTGAAAACAAGTTTAGTGGCTCATATGGAGTGCCACAAAAGTGAGTTGAACTTTGCTGTTTATATTTACTTGGCGTAAAAGTTCTCTCGTTTAAATATAAAAACGAATAATTCTTTTCATTGAATGAAAACTATATTATTGCTAAATTCATATAATATAATTACTATCACAGAAAAAATTTTCTTTTCTTTTTAGTTGTTGAATTTCCATGCGATAAATGTGATTGCACTTATACAACCCGGAAGTCGCTTAAATTACATAAGCGATTAAAGCACAAAGAAGTGATGACTTTGAAATGTGATTTTTGTGGTCTGAAATTTGAAGAAAGGTCTCACCTTTATGGTAATATTTTATTTATATAAATTTAATTTCATTTAAATAATTTTGTCATTTCCTAGCTCATATGCGAAAAGTACATATTAACGAATACTGAAAGGTACATGGTATTTTATGTGCTAAGTGTTCATTAATTGCTCTGAAGAAAGCAGTTATGAAAGCATATTGCGTTCCAAAGTTAAAAATATTATATTATACAATTTATAACTGAAATTTGTTATATATCAAACATTTTCAAACATTTCTAAAACTGAATTTTTAGACACTACTTAGTTTTCACAAGTCATAATTATAACTATTATTAATTAACTTCGCTACTTAGTATACATATTATATATTATAATTGATATAGAAACTATGGAATACTAAATCAAAATACTATTTTGAAGACAATTTCCCACATTGCATAGACACAAAATTAAGTAACAATAGGAATTCATCTTTGTTAGAGAATACTGGAATTGCAATACTTAAAAAGATAGCACTCGCATTCGATTACATGCATAGTACATAGTACAAGAAAAGAGGCTGGTAGGCTTCTGGATTAAACGGGTCTACGCTTCCTATCTTCTATAGAGAACCAAGTGTCGCCCAACACTTTCAACAAATAAATTCCCTAGGATTATGAATGAATTTTATTAAAAGCAAAAAAACCTTAACAAATATAACTTATTTGTTAAGGTTAACGAAATGTATATTTACTTCATAAAACTTTTAATTCATTGTAAAAACTTAAGTAAACGATTTGAATAAATATTTTTTAATACTGTATATTGCATGAATTATATTAATTTCATGGATTATGTTAGGAATGTATTGTAGATGGAAGTTTTCTACAGAAATTGATCACCTAAAATAAAGTGCAAAAAAATTTTTCTTAAAACAGCTTCTCTAGTATATTACGCGCTTTTCTCTTTTTGTAAATACTTTACTGAACTGCAAATAATATTTCACGCCCTTTTCACAACATTCTCGCTAAATTTTATAATTGACTGGTATTTCGAAGGTTTAGTTGTCTCTTAGTTTCCGATATAGTATATATTAATCGCAGTACATTTTCATCTGTAATAATACATCGATACATGTTGCATGAATACCTTAACGTGTACTTATAGCACTCCGCATAGATGCTGTATCCTAGGTTGACTCTCAACAAGGATCTCAGCAGGTCTCCGCCTCATATCTCCTACGAAAAACGATGTTTCCCTGTGCAGCAAGATCAGTGTATTGCCATGTGCTAAACAGTTACTTGTCACGCATAAACACATCTATTCCTAATATGTGCCCAAAGTATAGCTCTACTTCCGCCCCCCATTACGTTGTCCTCCTCTATTTTACCCTTACCCTTACCACAAACACCACCCCTCCACATCCAAACGCATGTCTCTTCTTGTAACTCTTATGTGTTATTCAGATCCCGGCGGGTTACAACACATGAATACTGTTATCTATGAGACGAGCAACAAAAGTTTTCGAAAAGCACCCAAAACCTTCTCTTTATAAAGTTAACAGAAAGGTTTATTATCTTTTATGTACCATATGAACAATAATGTGTGTATATAATCATATTATAGGTTTACAAGTCTCGCGTTTGTTATGCTTTCAACATTTGACTTTTTAAAAACAAAGATACTCGTTTTTGTTTATATTTGTTTATTTGTTTGTTGTCATTCAAATGTTAATAAATTAATGCCTCAAGAGGAAGGATAAAATGTTTGTTGAAATAATTCATTGTATATAACTAAAAGAAATAAAATTATTAACTAATTCTTTCCATAGTGTGCAAATATCGTCAAAAATCAAGCAGGGCTACCATTAACAGCATATTGTTTTAGCATATTATATTAGCATATTATAACAGCATATATATAGCATATTAAATCGATAACCCATAATTTTTACAGTTTAATTTGCTGATTATGTTTAAATGAACTCAAACATATTTTTAAAAACAACTCTCAGTCAGTTTTTATACGTTAGTTAAATTTAATTAGAATAAAAAACATTATATTTAATTTATTTTTATTTTTTATCTAGTTTGGTGTATATATAAAAATATTAAATATATTATATTATCAAGCACTATATTTATTTATTTATAAGAAAAAAAAATTCATGAATCAAACCTGTCATTAAATTAAAATAAACATGTTTTATTGTATTAAATCAACATAAAAAGAATAATACCAAATAATTATAAAAGAAAAAGAACAACGTGAATTTAATATTACACATAATATTAATAATTTTATAGACAACAGTTACGTAGAAAAAAAAATTATATCTTATAGTATCTATTATTTTATACATGTATATTTATTAACATTTTTTATTTTGATAACATCACATTTCCATGTTATTTTTGTATTAATTATTATAAACACAATTAACAACGAAGGAAACTTTAGTATTTATGTTTAATAATATGTAATTCATGTAAAAAATGTATGTGCTAAGCTTAAAAATAAGCTAAACGTAAGCAATACGTCACAAAACGTAACCGTGTAGTTACGTCAAAAAATTGACAGTTCATTATCCGCAACTAACTTCGTAGCATTGTAAGCAAAAATTAGTTGCAAAGAGGAGAAGCCGCACTTTTGATCTGAATTCTGTGTTTTACGAGATAAATACGTACTGTTTTTGTATTATACTTTTGTAAAGATTTGGTAAAATACTTTTAAGTACAAATAAATCTACAATATGGACAATTATATTTTTGATGGCGGTCGCATTACCAAAATGGAGGTGGACTACTCACCTACCTGTGATGAAAAAATTCCACGCGCAAAAGATATGGTAAAAAATAACCCAGATTCTTTTCACGAAGCAATAGATATTCTCTTGCAATTAGAAAAGCAGACACGTTTGGTATGTTAAATTGAATTTGTTTTTATTTTCGATAGACGAATACCTGTTTTGCCTTTGTTTATAGGGTGCTGATATGGTGTCATGCTCCAGAGTTCTGGTAGCAATTTGCCAGATTTGTTATGATACTCAAAATTGGAATTCATTAAATGAATACATCTCTCTATTAGTTCGTCGTCGTTCACAGTTGAAGCAAGCTGTGTCCAAAATGGTACAGGAATGTTGTACTTATGTAGATAAAACCCCAGACAAAGAAACTAAGATGAAGTTGATCGATACTCTGCGCTCTGTAACGGAAGGTAAAATTTACGTGGAGATTGAACGTGCACGACTAACCAAAATATTAGCTGATATCAAGGAAGCGGATGGAGATATTGCTGGTGCTGCTGCTGTTATGGAAGAACTGCAGGTGGAAACTTATGGTTCAATGGATAAACGTGAAAAGGTAAAGAAATGTATTTAATTATTATATTAATATTTATTTGAATGAACGTGAATCCAACCATTTTTATACATATGTATAAATATCAAGTCTCTTGTAGTTAAGTAAGTTCACACTTTCAAGATATATAACAATTATGATTAGTACCTCATATTGATATTATAATATAACATAAGTTAAATATAATCTACTAAAACCTTAGTTCGGAAGTACTTAAGAATAAAGATGGAGATGGCATATAAACATAAAAAAAAATTGCAAATTGCAAAATTTTCATTCACACCAATTCTTTTCATATGAAACAGTAACTCATAAGTAATTCATAAGAGGAAGATCGGTTATTAGCGTTTTTTTCTCAATAAATTGCAAAATTTTTATATAAAATATACTATAACTTTCTTAATTGCAGGTGGAACTCATTTTGGAGCAAATGCGTCTCTGCTTGTTGAAGGAAGACTTTGTATCAACTCAGATAATTGCTAAAAAAATCAGCATTAAATTCTTTGACGATCCTGCCCAACATGATTTAAAGTTGAAATTTTACAATTTAATGATACGTTTAGATCGTGATACATCATTTTTGAAAACCTCACGTCATTATCAATCAATCGCTGAGCCAGCGCGTCCAAAACCGGCTGAAGTTGAGCCAATGGAGACCGACAAAGACAAAAAGAAATCTAGCGATGATGACAAAAAGAAGGAAACGAAGGAGGTGGAGGAAATTAAGGAACCTATTGAACTAACACCAGAACAGGAAAAAGAATATAAGGAAAAGTTAACTTGTGCCGTGTTGTACTGTGTGCTGGCACCTTACGACAATGAACAATTCGATATGATGAATCATCTGTCACAAAATAAAAAACTAGAAGATATACCTGTCTACAAGGAAATATTGCGTTTATTTATGTCTAAAGAGCTTATTAATTTCGATACTTTTAATGCGGATTTTGGTAAAGTTTTAGCTGAAAATGAAATGTTTCAAGATAATACAAAACATGGTCGCAAGTGCGTCACTGAATTAAAAGATCGCTTAATGGAGCATGTAAGTAAATTTTATATTGCTATGCAAAAAGTTTTATGTTCAACAAACTCACTAAACTAAAATTCTAAATTCACTACAGAATATACGAATTATTGCCAGTTATTATTCACGTATTCACCTGAAGCGTATGAGTGAACTGCTAAATTTACCCTCCGATCGTGTTGAAGATTATTTATCGAAGTTAGCAAATTCTGATACAATACGTGTAAAGATTGATCGTCCTGCGGAAATCGTATACTTCACTACAAAGAAGAGTCCCTCAGATGTTCTTAACCATTGGGCTAGTGATGTCAGTGAATTAATGTCGCTGGTAAACAAAACTTGTCATCTCATCAATAAAGAGGAATGCATTCATTCAGTATTGGGAGTCGCTTCATTTGATGATTAAATTAAGTGTTTCACATTTTTTTTGTTTATTTTTCTGTATACAAGAAGTAAAATGTCTCATAAAGTATGCATTCATTAATTGAATTATAATAACAAAATTATAAAACTGTAAATTGTTTTTGTATTTTAATGCATTATTTTAATACTACACCAATATTCATTGTTTAATACCGAAAAGACATAATATATAAATAATAAGTAAATAAGGAACTGGTAACTTATGGTTTCAAGAAGAGCCGAGTCACGTCGCAGAGCCACTCGTCAATTTCGATGACCAAGTGCCATTCACTTCCCCCATAGGGTCTCTACAATCCCGCGGGCTACAACAACAACAAGGAATTTACGATTTGCGATCTTATATTAATTAATTATTTTTTTAATATATGTATTTCATACAACAATTTAGGTGTGATTTCGACTTGACGAAATGTAAGGATTATACATTTAAAAATTTAAGTTAATTTGGCAATTTTAGATATTTCAATCATATACGATTTGAGAAAGTTGTGTATATATGTATTTGGTGAAATACATATATAAGTCGAAATAAAGTATTAATAATTTATGCACAGAATAAAAGTTGTATTAGATTGGTGGCACAATTCTACAATCTGTTCAACTCGGGGTTATATAAAAGTAAAGTTTAAAAATATTTTTTAAGCTTCTAAAATCTTTGCATCAATTCACACCATATATAATACATCTTTTCCAGAATTATTAATAAAATAAAATATGAGGAGGTTAGGCCTTTTACAACTTATCTATAAACGTAGGTTGGGTACAACCTATTATGACTTATAGTCATTATATCTGTTATGTGCTTCTATTTATTAATAATTTATTATAGGTGTACAATATTTTTAACTACTATAATTAAATTTTATAAAATATTACTTTTAAATCAAGAAATAATTGCATTTAGACAAAATATGCTCAAAAAATTCAGTTTCATGTATTATTTATTAATTAATTAAAATAAAGTAAAATGAATTAATTTAAAATATTTCTAATACTTCTTTTCTGCTTGCTATTATTATTTTACCTATTATTATTGAATTTAGATGATATGCAAATACTTTTTTATTCATTTATTCATATTAAGATATTAATTTGATTATTTAATTAGATATTATTTATATTTACTGCAAAATATTAGAAAATATATTGTTCGGGATTATATCTCTAAATCCTTTTATATTCCCCACTCCTTCTATATAAGAAAACAAAAAAAATATGTTTGATACTTTTTAATCATTTTTATCATTTTAATTGAATTGATTTCCTTATATTTTAATGTTTTACTTGTGACCAAAAATATTATATATTAATTTATTAGCGGACTAATTGGTCATTTAAATAGAAATAAATAAAATTTTAATTTATTATTTATATTTAAAAACAAATTATATATTATTAAAATATTTTTCGAATATTTCAGGGAAACCGGGAAACCGATAAATAATAATTTAATTTATTAATTAAAATGTTGAATCCACCTTAAGTAAAATTCAACTTTCAATTTTTAAGCTCTATCTTTGATTGAACATACCCAATGACATTTCTTCTGCGGTTTCAATGACTAGTAAAAATAATTTATTTGTAAGACTTTAAAGTGTTCCTCCGTTACTCTTATAATTTGATATATATTCAATATGAGTTGTTTGATGGATTTCGGAGAAGTTAATATACCATCATCCAGTGCTTATTGGGATTGTGATGAAGATGAACCGGCACAGGAAAATACCACAAAGTATTGTTAACTATATACATAGAATTTCTTTAGTGTATTAATCTAATTTTATTTAAAGATTACAATTAACATTTGAAGCTGGCCAGCCAGAGAAAGCAGTAGATAGTCAATTGTTTCTTATAGTTGAAGGTTTGGATGCAGTTAAACTTATTGAAAGTGTCTTACTTGACACAACCGAAAAGATTTGCTCAATACCGACCGTGGAAAGTAAATCATGGCTTTACAAATTAAAAGAGAAAAATATTCTAGTTGCTGCATTGGAGAAAGATCTCACAAATAGTGGCGAAATTACTGAACTACTGCTGCCATATGCACAAAAAGCACAACAGGTGGTCACACTAACTATAACAAATAAAATTTACTACAAAAGTGAGGATTTAGGCGATATTAGCAAAGAATCATCTTTGTTAGGTATTAATTCGAAACTGCAAGGTATAGAGGAGTTACAGCCACCTAACTTTATAACTGGAGTGGTTGCTGGCAGTAAGTGAAATTATATTTTTTTATATTTTGTTTAATTCATCTTAAATTTTTAGTTGCATCTTGGTGCAGTAACAAATCGCTTGCAGTGAGTTCATATGTTGCGTATACACACAAAGGAAAGGTGGACGTCGTTTCAGTTGAACCAATCGCAAAATTACTGCAACAATTGGGTTTATCGTGCAGCACTTTCTATAATTTTACGGATGTATCTTCATGTTATTCCTAATAATATTCCAAAATTGGTGGTGGTACACAATAGAAACCGTGACTTTTATTTTTGGTTAATTAGTTTGATTAATATTAACAAAATTTATTATATAAATATATATTTCAATACTTTATTACAATAAAAAAAAATATTTCAATTATTAATCAAACATGCTCAGATTTAAATTTTTGCTGCGTTCTTCCATATGCGCTTTTGCAATTGCAATAAACTGAGGTCTGTCTAAGTTAGAGTAAGCAGGTACTAGTAGTGATTTCGCCAATAAGTGCAACTCTGAGCGACCACTGCAAAATAAATCAATTCCTAGTTCTAAAGCTGTGCCGAAATCACACTCATCCACGGCTATTAGTGCAGCATTTGCCAATGGTTGTAATTTTTCCATAACTACAGACTTAATATCCTTATCGTTTTCCGGTTGACCTGCGGTTACAAACAATTGTAAAATTTTCTTTAGCTCTGCATTACTGGTCATAAGTGGTCGATAACCCAGCTTAGTTTTGTGGTCAAAAGGGACAACTATGCCTGCCCGGTGAAATGACTTCGTCACAACTTTCTTTTGTCGTGCATTGCTTAACGTTTCCAATTTCTCTAATTTACAGTCCAGCTCACTTGTAAAAGCAGTTAACATTTTCTTTGTATTTGCGACAGTAGCTGCTGTAAATGGTGTGCCTACAAAATCCTTTTGTAAGAAATATAAAAATGCATCAAAAGCATTGCCGGCTATGAATTGAAATTCACAGTTTTCCCGCGCATCATTACGTGCTATTAATAATTCCTTTTTATCTTTAGGTGTATCACGCCAGTAACCATAATGCACACCAGTCTTACTGCGAACAAAAATTGTTTGAAACTCCGGTGGATCATAAAAGAAACGCCAATGTCGTAAATAATCTCCAGGTTCTTGTATTTTTGCATTTTTGAAACGTCCAGCAAGGAATTCAAATGGACCCACTAGTTGTATCTGAAACTGCTTCTCCATATACTGCAGAATTTCCTCACCTGTAGCATTTTTCTTCAATTCTTGTACAAAATTCCAAAATGCGTAGAAATCTGGTGGCATTTCTACTAAAAATTTGTGTCGAATAAATTCAGTTGAACGCAAAAGTTCTTCGTATTCTTTTTCGACTGAGAATTTTATGCGTTTCTCCAGTATTTCCATATAGTTTTTGCCAGCAATATTATTGAGTGCTTCAGTTCGTAGGTCGCGGGTTTCATATTTATCATTGTCCTTATCAGCTGTAACATTTTCTGCCACTACATCCTTTACTGCGTCATCGCTAGTTTTGCGTTTTTTGTTCAAACATTCAGTTGAAGTATCTTTAGATTCCATTTTTGCGTGGGATGCATCCTTGTTAGAATTTGACTCGGCAGTGGAACCTCCGGCTACATCAACTGGAACATTTTTCGGATGATTATATTTTGACAAATGATATTCATTTTTCTGATAACATTTATCCCAATACTTGCAATCTTCTTTCGGCATATTGCTTAATACTATTTAAAAAATCTTCTCTTATATTTGTTTGTGAAATTCAGCGCACTTTTATGTTTACAGGAAAAACAAATCTACTAACACACAGTGTTGTAAAACACAAAAATGTTTTGGCGTTATAAACGCCATCTGCCATATTTGAACAGTTACGTTTCACGTGATTGAAATGGATTACGTTATTTATTTAAAAATTTGAAATCTGTTATAAAATGATTAATTTTTTAATATTTGACTATACATTTATCCGTGTACATATATAATTTCATTTGTGACGCAATTATCATTACATTTAATAATATATTTCATCGATCAATATTATGTGCTTGTAAGAGTGAAAAGAAATAATTTTATCACGTAATAATAATATTTTTATATATAAAATATAATATGCTATTGGAACCTTATATTTTTTGATTTCAAATTCCTCATATATTTTTGGGAGAGGTTTGAATGTATATACCTAATTTTTATAATGTAGATTTTGTGATTTAAATATTATTGCGACCATATGCTTACGTGTGGGTCTGGATAAGCTTTTTGGTTATGTACTGTTTATTAAAGAAGATCACCATACTAATATATACATACGTATGAATTTGTTAAAGCATAGCGTAAATTTCTAAAGAGCTATATATAGCTGCTGCTTCAGATTTTAGGTTAGATTATATTAGAGTGGCAGACTTGTGCACTAAAGCTAAAGCTCACTGAAGCATAAACAATGAGAGACTGTCTGAATGTAAAACTTGTAGGACCTTAAAGTCAGAAACCTGTAGTTTAAACATTTTCTCTTTGAAAATGAGTGCGACTCACTCTTTAAAATTGAAAATGAAATAATCTTACAATTTTATAAATTTTTGGCAGAGCCAAATTCAACGAGGTTCGGGTAAGAACACATATAGAACTAGGGGATAACAAATTCTTAGTATACTTGTGAGTCCTATTTTACTTCTGGACCAGTGATTTAACACATTAAGCTTACTAACTCAGCCTCCAGCGCTACTACATATATTTTTTTATGGGAATTCATTTTTCAACACTAGCTTTAGAAATGAATCGAACAAAGTTATTACTGAAAGGACTATATCATCGGTATATGTTACCGTTTTTACTCCTATTTGATTAAGTGCAATAAGAAGTGAATTTATTATTATTAGCCATAAGATTTTCATCTACATTAAAAATATTATAACTGAGCATTTAAGCCATTCTTCCAGAGAAGTTTGACAAGTTACTATTTCCATTGAGAGCTCATTTTTAAAAGTGCCGACATATTGCGAAATAAAAAACTCGCACACTTTTGAATGAATTTTGTATGGTAAATGTCACACACTTATCAAGATAAATGTCAAAAACCCGTTAAATGTGATAATGTTCTGCCGCA
Organism: Teleopsis dalmanni; assembly: GCF_002237135.1. NCBI lineage: Eukaryota > Metazoa > Arthropoda > Insecta > Diptera > Diopsidae > Teleopsis > Teleopsis dalmanni. The sequence goes on along the minus strand of NC_051847.1, from coordinate 157,496,803 downwards.
AACACAAGCGAATTTGAACATTTCAGTAAACATTCATATGTGATTAATGGTTATATAAATATGACAAACCATTTCAATTACAATAAAAATAGAATAAAAAAGAAATGGAATAAGGATATACCTATAAATTGGAAGGTACAAATGTTCACAAAAATAATTTCAGAATAAATTAAATTAAGAATATATCAATGTGAACGATTGAAAGCAAGAAACAAAACCAAGTAGAAGAAAATTTGATAATAATTTTTTGATGCAGTGGACAAAGGGAATGATGGATACTTTATACTTCATACGAATATATTAATATAATATTACATAAATTGTTAAGTCATAGCTGTAGCAAATTCACACTTTCTCATTTAGGTGATTTTGCTCATAGCCACTAATGAATATGATTTACCATACAAAGAGCTTTCATGTAAATGAGATCATTATCAATAAATTAGTTTATTTAAGGCTAAAAATTTCGAATGCAACCCTTAAAAGAGAAAGATCACCACAGGAGAAATTACCAAAATTTAAAATATTTGTCACATGTTTTGTATGTAAAATATAAACAAACAACAGCTGAGCTGTAAACAAACGCACTGAAGGAGTAAGTATTTAATAAAATCTTTGTTTTTATTAATTGAATATATAATCGATTTATAAGATGAATATAAATGACTTAATATATCAATCATGTATTTAATTTTCTTGTGTGATATATTATAAAGAGAAGTTAATTTATTGTATATAAAAGGTCTATCAGCTAATCAAATCTAATCTATTAGCTAGATAAATGATCCCATTATAATGTGAACGTTCACTCAATAATATAAATGAGTAAGTGCCTAAATGAGACAGTATGAATGTATTATTAGTGACAAATGCGATTTTGTTAAAAAGAAAATCAGAACTTTATGATTAAGATTTGGTGCAGCAAGATTTTAAGAGTCAAAAAGTTTAAATGTGTTGAGTTATCTTAAAGATCACATGGAATAAATACCACTTGAGAGACGAAATCAGTACACAGACCTTTCTTTTAACCCTGCAACAACATTAGTAAGCAATATGTGCTTAAGCAATATATACTACTAGATTTATAAATAAGGAAAGCATATGTATTATAATATTTGACTATATAAATTTCTTTATGTTTATGCTTTATTATGTTGGAAAATATGAAAATAGAATAGTCAAGTTTCGTTCGTAATTTGTATACGTAATTCTAAAGTTTTTATGCAATATGTAGAACGTACTTGTATTAAGTAAAAACGATAAAATACAGCAAATATACAAGTAAAAACTTTTTTCTGCTCAACTACATACATACAATCAAATTGCGAACAAGTTAAAGTCCTTAACACTGTTCCAGACTTGGAAAGTTTGAAAAATTTGTATGTTCACTTTTCTTCTGGTGTTACCTGCGGCTGATAAAAGGTTTCCTTACTCCATCAACACTTTACTTCTTCACAAGTTCATGGCATTTCCATAAATTACCCTCGAGATTGCAGCTTGCGGATTTCTCTAAAGTTTCAGAGTTCAGCAATACTTTAAGTGGTAACTTTGGATAGTGTGGGAAAGTCTTACTGAGACTCAATCAAATTTGACTATATCAGCAAGTATAATTACAACAAATGTATATATAGCAACCACTAAATTAAATATTACATTCTGTTCATAAAATACCTTCAGTTCAGTTATGAGTGAAGTATTTTTATTACACAATCAAATATAAGTAAAATTTAGTAAATAGGCAGGACTCATGACATTCGTTACAGATTGCATACAAATCTAGATTAAAAAATTTGCAATAAAACTTTAGTGCTTTTTGACAGGATTAGTTTTTATACCTGTGATGTGGAGATATTGTCTACACCTACAAATTTTTGTCTACAAATTTTTAATTACTTATTTTTTTCTATATTTTTACACACTTCAAATTTTAAACTTAATAGGGACATTTAAACTATGAGTTACTCAGTGATACATTATTTGGTGAAGTGATAAAATGACAAACGGCTGAATACTCCTTCTTAATACTTTTTCAGTGAAATCAAATACGAACATTCTACACATTTTTGATATTGTAGATATTTTACTTTATATGAAGAACGTTTAAACCATGTTTCTACTGATTCATTTAAGCAGTTTTGCACATTGAGGCCGCTAATGAAGGTGAAATACCATACAAAGAGGTTTCATATAAATGAGCTTATTATTAATAAATCAACTGTTTTAGGCGACAAATGTCGAATGCAATCCTTAAAGATAAATTTTTTACACTGGATATCACTAAAATTTGAAATTAATATATGTTACATGTTTAATATGTAAAAGGAGAAAAAACAAGCTATTTCACATGCATAATTGAATCGAACAAATCTTAATTCTATTAACATAAATAGTTTTAGTAGCAGTGTAAACATGATTTGGAGAGTTGTGAAGTTAACTGCCTAAACAGCTGTTTTCCTTAATTTTTTTTTATTGTATGAAACGCAAGAATATGGCAAGAAAAAGCTGAAGAAATAAGTATAAAATTAAAGTAAACTTAATAATACTTTTTTTTATTTATACTTATAAATTTAACTTAACTTTTTAATTCTATCAATATTTCCTTATTTATTCTCTTATCAAAAACAAAAATTGAAAGTTTACATCCTGCCCTTGCTATAACAAGAGCCAAATCATGTTTTACTGAACACCGAAACAGTGAACAGACTTGATTTATCGGTATTAATATGTTACTACATGTTACTACTAATATGTCATACAGGCAGCCATATGACGAATACGGCAGTTTTAGGTTATTTCTGGTCATGACCAGAAGGCATTTTATACAGAGAATCATATCACAATTGTCAATTTTATACTTTAACAACTATTTTTATACTTTTATTTAAACCTTAACTTATAAATCCATAGAAAAATACATATATTTACTTCTAATAGGTGCAAATTATACCGAGAAATATAGTTTTGAACAATGTTATGAGCCAGAAAACCTTGTTACCGTGATCAAATTATAATCTAATATTTTTTTCCTGTTCTTTTTTTTAATATATATTAAAAACAAGATGAAAACATGATTATCTGTGTAATATGGCTAAAAGGTAATTTTTATGCAATATATCACATCAATCAGAATCAGCTGATAATACTAAAAAAGTTATCAGAGGACAACAATGTGTTAAGTAGAAAATATCGTAATTTCACAAAAAGATATATACCTAAAATGTTTGATTTTTTCATTCTCAAACATATCTTAATAATTCTAATGGATCATATTGGTACAATGTTCTCAAACATACCTTAATACTTCTAATGGATCATATTGGTGTTAGTATTATACACGATTAAAAATATCGACTTTGCAACTTGAACAAACGAGATGTTGACCTATATTAAGTATATTTTTCCTTACAAATATTTGTATGTTTTAAATTATATTATATAAATATGTAAGCTTATACTACACATAGTTTTTAAAATATATAAAAATATGGCAGAATATTTAAGAAGCATTAATTATAAGTATTTGCAATATATTCATTTCTATCATGGCTGTATACATAGATTTATTAAGATTAATATTTATTAAAAAAAATTCATTATGGAGCGAGTTGGAACTTCCGATAATTAGAAACCATTCAAATTTCCTTTTATTTTAATGCAGGGTTCAGAAAAACACTGTGCTGTGCACAAAAATGCAAAACACCACGCACAAATGTTGTGCGATTCTAAATAAAATTTCACGTGCGAAAATTTTTGTGCACATCTTAAGTGCCACATCTTGTGTGCACAAACAAAACGCACATTTCACACGAATGTGGTGGAGTGAAATAAAACTCGCACACGCATTCGGTGTTTGTGCCGAAGTTATTTCGCACAGCACATTGTGTGTGCGGCAGCCAACTTGCCCTCGCACACAACGTGTGCAGAAAAGAATACGAGAAGCACATTTTGTGTGCAGGCTCGAAAATAAAAATGCACCCAAATGTGCGGAGACGAAATGTCTACTGCACGTTTGTGTAAAATGATGATTTAAAAGCGCACAATATTATGAGAAATATCGCAGCAAAATAGTACGGAAAACTGATTTGTATTAATTTTGGTCTTAATGCGAAATATTTTATTGAAGAAATAATTTTGTATTTATATTTTAATTTTGAATTTATTATTAGATTTACATTTATTGCTTATATTACTTATTTTTTTAAGGTTTATTAATTTAAAACATGGGAATAAAGTTAATTTCACAATGTACTTGAAAACTTTGTTATATTAAATAGGTACATGAATTTAATAGAGAAAGAGTATTTGTTTCGAAATGTTATAAGTAAAGAGGATCGGTTCTACGGATCGTACTTTGAAAAAATTAAATATATCAATTTTGGACTACTTCATAAAATTTTATTTAATAGTAAGTTGTACACTAAGATTCGTTAGTAAGGTTATAAAAAGCAAATTAAATATTTTTTACAACAACATAAATTAATTTTGTTATTAGATTTCACTTAATTTTTTATCTTTAATTACAGCTTAAATTTAACAAAGTTATTGAAATAATTTTATAATTTAATATCTTAATTTCTTATTAAAAAATATATAATTTTTATTACATATTTTTTGAAATAAATTTTCATTTAATCTTATTAATAACATTGCTGAAATATTTTTTTCACTTAAATTATATCTCTGCTTACTTAGCACAGTAGAAAGGGCGCTAAAATCCTGCTACCTGTTCAAGAAAATATTTTCCTAATCTTTCGCGTTTTTTAATGAATGTTAGATACTCTACCTAAGTGAATACATATTTCTGGAGAAGAAAAATATCTATTTGTGGCCCTCCCGTATTATCTTTTTTAAACTGTTGCAAAATTTATTAAACAAATACACCAATACCAATACCTGCTACCTGTTCAAAAAAAATATTTTCCTAATCTTTCATATTTTTTGGGCATAAAAAAATCTTCCTAAAATATGTTTTTATTTTTTTTAAACTGGTGCAAAACTTTCCAAACAAATACTTTAAGTTCACTTACTATATTTGCATTTAAAAATGCACAAAGTAATATACAAAAAACTAATATTTTAAGTTAAAATACAAATAAGGTTAAGACAGTTATAATTTTTAGTTTACATTAATTAACAAAAATAATTATTTTAAATATTTGTTAATTTATGCAATTTTTAACATAAATTACGATCCCAACGAACGCAAATATCAATTTTTTCAAAATTTGCAACAAAATAATATTTTCTATTTCAAACAAAATTGTGAAGTTCCTGTAATTTTTTCCACCCTTGGGTGCAAGCGCAAAATCGCACATTTGTGCACGTTTGTGCATCGCACATTTGTGCACATTTGTGCACGTTTGTGCAGTCGCACATTTGTGCACATTTGTGCAAACGTAATATGAGCAGCACACTCGTGTGCAAAGAGAATTTTTTGTCGCACAGTGCGGTGCGAGCATAAAATTTTCTCGCACATCTGATTGTGCACATTTTTAAAAATCAGTCACACAGCACAAATGTGTGTGCACGAATCTGTGTGCACAATCATCGCTTTGTGCGATGTGAAATTTAAAATCGCACAACAAATTTGAGTGCGTGCATTTTTTTTCTTAACACCACAAATGTGCGTGTGCATATTTTAAAAATAATTTCCACTCGCACAGTGCAGTGTGCGATTTTGTGCACCACATTCCGAACTCTGTTTTAATGTGGTTTATTAGAAGATGATCTAAATCGTAAAATTAATGCAATAGAGCAATTTGTAAAGATCAAAAACTTTAACGTCCACTTTATTATTACGTCCACTCAGAACCCTCATATATCGCTTTCTAATTGTTATTTTTTTGTTCTGGCATTTTAGTCGATAACTTTCGAGAAAGAATTTATACAGGATAGGCGGACATCGTAGTTAGTTACGAAAAATGGACAAATCGCCAAAGAAAGATACATTCGCTAAGTAAGTATATAGTGCTTTGCCTATTGTTTAATAAATAAGAATAAGAAAATTATAGTTTGAAGACAGGAGCGGCTCCTGTATTTATATATTTTAATAATTTGCATTTTGACTTTCGGCATGGATAATCATGCGCTACTTTTAACTATTTTTTATTTCAATGTGTGTCATGATTCTAAGAAATATAACTAAACAAACAGATAACAAAGATAAAATTGGAACTTTGATATATATTTGGTAAGGCTAATTGTAATAAATGTGAAGTCTGTTAATGAATTGGATACGCGCCATTATCGCCCTAAATTGATACAACACAAAGGGGCTGATATGGAACTATGCTGGACCCTTTAAAGTACTCTAAAGTGTAAAATATTATACGAAAATTTATATTAGATTAAATTATTATTATCGTTTATTCGAATATATGTATGTTCTTATATATAACAGCTGTTATTACAAAAGTAAATGAAATATATTTTAATATAAAATAATATTTTAAGAAGTCGTAAGTTGGTACATTATGTCAAGGAAAAATTGAATGAACTAATGAATAGTGGGACTGATGAAGATGACCCCAATTCGCCACTTGTTTCTATTAAAAGATTTGAAGACATTCATATGTATGTAATTTGAGTTCTTTTGAATATCTTATACTTATTGAAATGCATCTATTTATATAGGGAACCGGATTTACTAAAAGCAGTTTACGCCGCTGGATTTAATAGACCTTCAAAAATACAAGCAAATGCATTACCACTTTTGTTGGCAGATCCACCATTAAACTTAGTCGCTCAAAGTCAATCAGGAACCGGGAAGACAGCAGCTTTCGTTTTGGCAATGCTTACACGTGTGAATAAAGATCTAGATCATCCTCAGGTACATTAAAAATACGATTTTATTAAAATTGTTTTTATTTTTAAATTGTTTGTTGTCGAATTTATTATGAAAACAATTAAAGTTAGATTCTAAAAAATAACTCGTGTTATAGACGAACTTCCTTGAGCAATAACAATAATTTAATTTAAAATGTGATTCTTGCTTAGGATTAAACTTAGCTTTTAATGCAAACATCAAGTACTGGAAGTCGTCTTAGAGATGGTCATAACCAGATGGAGTTACGATTGCTAGTACTTTAAGTGCTAATAAAATAATATTTATAAGATAAAATCTTATCTTTTAAAGATACGGATAGTCTATCTAATTAAAATTAGAGTTGATGACTGGTCTAAAAATATTTCTCGAGTTCGATTATATCAGTATTGTCTAGCTTGGAACGTGTTTGTATAGCAGCACAATTGCATTAGCATATGCAGCAATAATGACATACGGGGAAGAGACACATTTTCTCTTAATAAGAACGGATCAGTAGTTAAAAAAATATTATTTGTAATTTGGTTTCAATTGGAACAGACGACTGCGTGCAAATAAATAAACACATATTACCGGAATTAATGTATCTTATTTATGGGAGTAGTGTACATTGCCTCATTCAGTTATTTGTTCCTCTCACCTACGAAATTGACCATATAAAAACAATAACGTTTTCTTCACTTTTTTTATATTTTAATATAAATTGTTTAATTCAAAGGTTATTTGCTTGTGCCCAACATATGAGCTTGCAATCCAAACTGGGGAGATATGTGCTAAATTGGCTTTATATATGAAGAACATCACCATGATATATGCAGTCAGTGGAGAGCACAGTAAGTAAATTCAGAATTATATGAATAAAATATATCCAGTATTCATATGAAAATAAATGCGTTAGATTTGATTCTAAATCACATATCATAGTGTAAAGTTGGGTAATGTTACAAGTTTTGATTAGAATCTTTTAAATTGGTAAATATGGGGTGAGTACTATTAGTACATGATGGATTATTTTACTATAATATGCAGAACATTTAAGTTCCTTGCTCATTTAGATTTATAATATATTGCATTTATAATTCATAAAGAGGTTTTCGAACAGAAGTGAAACAACAACAAAAATTTATTTTTTAAATTATTTTAATTAATTGAATTTTTGGCTGACCATACAGCTGTTTCGAGTATTGCCAAATACCCTTCATCAGTGGTCTTGGAAATAATTCTTTTATTTAATTATTCGTAAATAATTATTTTTGAGACTGCACGTACCAGGAATCGAACTCGGGTCCTGCCAAATGTGAAGCTCAGAATCAGCGCACCTTAACCAACTGATCCAAAGCCGTACTTGACTTTTTTGTTCGCATATTTTTGCTGGAGTTTTGTTATTAACAATTTTACTTGCTGTATTTATATATTAGAACGAAATCATAAACCAGCTGTAGAATAATTGAATTAATTAATTAATTATTTATTTATAATTCATAGAAATCGAATAAAAGACGAGTCAATAATTTATTTCACAAAATTGGTGCATCTCATCGGATTACCTTAACGTTATTATATTATTTTTTTACAATATCATATCATTATTTCCATAGCATGTATTACTTCTCTTAATAAGAGGACGAAATCCACGCAACAGTACTATTAACTAACAAAGAAATAGAGAAATAAATTTCATAATTCCATCACATATGCATTTATAAAACAGGGTGGACTTCAAATATCCGGTCTAGTAAAAACATGGACTTCAAAAGAAAAAGCTGCATAAAATTCTTTAGTTACTCTTAAAGTATGAACTTTTTAGGGCCATCGATTTAGGCCATCTTTAAATAATTTCGAAACTCTGTTATTTCCGTTAAAATTATAAGTAGAAATCCATAACTAATGTGTTCGCTGTATATTTGTATGCATTAATAGTTCTTTACTAATGGTTATCATTATTTTCATGTGCGCTGTCGTCAATATATGGATCTATGTAAATGATAGTTCCATATTATTATAGTTCTAAATACGATAAAACAATAATCATAATCCGAATGCATAATTTCTTCTCACTTAGTGCCACCTTCATGTCAAGTGACCCAACATATTATTATTGGAACTCCAGGAAAAATAATGGATTGGGGAATTAAATACAAAAGTTTTGATCTCAGCAAGATTCGTGTTTTTGTTTTGGATGAAGCTGATACCATGGTATCTACCCAAGGTCATCATGATCAATGTATTCGTATTCATAGGTATTAATATTAATTATTATGTTAATCCTGTTCTTATAAAACTTATTTCATATTTTTAGAAACCTTGCGACAAGTTGTCAAATGATTTTCTTTTCGGCGACATATGATGAAGAAGTGCTTCATTTTGTAAAATTCATGGTGGCTGATCCAACCATTATAAGGTTTATAAAGCAATTGATAATAATTTTAATAGTAAAAGAAATATGTTTGTAGATTGCCAAGGGAACAAGAATGTCTTGATAATATCAAGCAGTATTATGTTATGTGCAGAGGCGAGGAATCAAAATATTCATCAATTCAAAATATTTATGGAGGTATAACAATCGGTCAAGCAATTATTTTTTGCAATGTATGTATAAAATCTTTACAATTATAAATAATAAATTTCATAATATAAAAAATAAATCTTAGACTCGCAAAAGTGCTGCTTGGCTATCAAAAAAATTGATTAACGATGGACACTCTGTTGCTGTACTCTCAGGCGAATTAAATGTTGAAGAACGACTTGGTATTTTAGATCGTTTTAGAGCAGGGCTTGAGAAAGTTTTGGTGACTACTAATGTCTTATCACGAGGTAAGTGACAATTAACAGTGCCATATATAACAAGCATTGCAGTTACATTTTCATATAGGTATATGTGAATAATAAAACTAATACAGAAATAAAAAATTAATAGTTCATAATAACATTTTGATATAAGAGTGGGTATAGAATTCAAATGATGGAAACAAATTTAGAGAACCATATATCATATTGCAGCTAAAACTAATTATGTTAATAAAATTATTATTTGGTTGTTTATATTAGCATAAGCTGATTTATCCATTCAGATAGCTTGTTTGTTGACATTTTATATATAAAATATATACATATACATTTTTCGTATTAAGTCAGTTGATTTATTTATAATGAGCTAATTTATATGAAAGCTCTTTGTGTGCTCTTTAATGAGTCAAACTGTCTAAATAAGACAAGTGGAAATATGGTATGTACCCCATTGGTATCTTTGGTTTTGCTCAAGAACTACAAGTAACGATTGATAAATAATAAATATCGGTTACGTTAAGTTTGTCCAGCAGTTTTCTTAATATAGTCTTACCAGATTTGGACATTGATAGATATACCAGATGTAAGCATAAGTGTCTTGAAAAATCGTACACTAACTCATTTTTGCATTAAATTCACTTTTGGCTGCAGAAAAGTAAATCCATTTTGAAAACCTCAAGCGAAAGTAATTGTGATTTTCACTTCGCGAAGCTGGTCCTTCAACACCAATCCCCAATCGCTTCGGCACGAATACCATGCTTTGTGTTTAATGGGACTAGAGCAGTATTGTAAATTATAAACTCTTTAAGCCCGGTAAAAAAAGAAAAGGTAATGCAAAGTGATTTTGGCACAAGACAATGCGCCGTCTCACAAGGCAAAACCAGTGAAAGATATCTCGCTTAGATGGGACATCCGTTTGCATCCGCCGTTCAGCACAGACCTAGCGCCCCCTGCCTATTACTTTCTTACATTAATGGGACACACAGTCACAGAACAGCACTTCAGTAATTTCAAGGAAGTTGGAAAATAGCTTGACGAATGGTTTGTCACAAAAGACTAGCAGTCTTTCTGATAAGTACTCATAAATTAGCTGAAAGATGCGCGAAATGTATAGAAGCCAATGGCCTTTACTTTGAATTAAAACAATTAATTTCCCTTAAAAATAACGTGGTTTCTTTACCACATTAAAAAATTGTTCTGCATTCCTGGAATTATAGTCTTATTGAAAAAAAATTATCCCAATTCGAATAAACATCTTGAAGTTGTGGAATACGGTTTATATTTTTTAAATGAATACTATTTTATCCTCATCATACGAAAATATAGTAGAGATTATAAGAATATTTACAATGTCGCTTTCTAAGAGGAATGTACAATACATAATACCTCGAATATTTCTAAAACTAATATGATAAACCTTTAAAGATTCAATGAAAAATCTAATATTTTGTTTTATATATATTTACACTCACAGGCATTGATGTCTCACAGGTAACAATAGTTGTAAACTTCCATATGCCAACTCTGCATGGTAGTGGATATCCCGACTACGATACGTACTTGCATCGCATTGGTCGTACCGGAAGATTCGGTAAATTTTTTTGTCCTTTAACTATCATATATAATTTTAAATTTCTCATAATATATTGTTTCTTATTTTTAAGGCAAGCATGGTATAGCTATAAATCTAATTGATAGCGAACGTGACATGAAGTTATCACTCGCTTTTGAAGCTCATTTCAAGAAGCCTATAGCACTTCTGAATACTAATGACTCAGATGAAGTACAAAATCTGGAAAACTAAATATAATATCATTCATGACTAGATTATGAATCAAACATTTCACTTGTAAACTTATTAAATAAAAGCATAAAATATAAAAGTTGTCCATATTATGTCAATTTTTTGTAACAGTTTGGATAACAAATATCATCCATTTTACAAGAACACGCCTGAATATGACGTGAGGGCTAAGCGTTCTAACACGTCTATCAATTACTATCGTCTCGGTTTATGCGAGACGATTATTCTGAGTGTTTTGGATATGAAACAATTGACGGCAAAAACTGTTCGTGGATATATATAAAAATCACTGTAATGGCGTAAGAAGAATAGGACCTCATATTTGGCAACTTCCAACTCAAAAAAAAAAAAAATGAACCTGCAAAATGAGTTTAAGTTTATACAAAAAAGGCGTTTCAGTATTTGTTTCTCAAACTGGAAACTACAGTATGCTGACATGCCATTGAATCAAAAAGAATACAATAATTCTCGAATAGTTTTTGATAACATCACGTACATAAATCTAACACATAATTTTCCATTTTTGCACTGGAGTCATATATAACCCAAAGAATTTAAGAGTAAAAAACTCTCGAGTATTTTTTAGCAGTTTTTTTTTAATACGTCTACACTTAGATATCTGATATTATTATTATTATTATGTTGAGACTAGTTGAGTCAGGGCACTTGAGCACTTTTACTCTCTATTGACTGCGGGCTAAACCATTCATAACCCTTTCTACGCGTTGATTGCATTATTGTTTATTACTTCTTCAGACTAAGCAATAACTGTCTTTAGATCGCATACCTTCCCGAGGAGTCTGTAACCATTCTTAGATTCCATAATGCGGTGTTGGTAAGCCTGTCAGTTTTCGTAAATAGTTTGAAGGCTCTATTCTAATAGTTAATCAGAACATAAATATATTACTTTTATTAGGTTATCTTTGGAAAATTATCTATCCAGTCCTTTTGGACTTTTTAACTAAAATATTTGTCTAGGAAGAAATTTTACATGGAGCTTTATATCTATTTTGGGAAAAATAGTTTTAAACAAAGTTATTTTTCAATTTCAAAATTGTCTACCATATTTACTCTTTTGGATTATTAACCGCCACCAGCATTTTATCGCAATGTCTTCCTAACATATTTTCATCAGCTGTTTTGATTATACTTCTGAGTGTTTTACGCTGCTACGGAGCTAACGGGCAAGTTTAAAAACAAAACTTGTACCGTATTCATCCGACATGGTTTAGTCTGAATTTTTTCTGTTACCGAAGGTAAAATTACAATTTTAAAGAAGTTTTTTCTAACCGATTTTGGTCATTAATAAAAATTTGCTGAAGAAGTTGAAGGCAAAAATCTCGATCAGCTAATGAAAAACGTATGGAGTATTAGTATAAGCGGTGATATGTTTTAAGAAGACAATATCCAATCAGCCCATGAAAAATGTATGGAGTATTAGTATAAGCGGTGATATGAGTTTAAAAGGCAATATCTCAATCAGGCTATGAGAAATGTATGGAGTATTAATATAAGCGGAGATATGTTTTTAGAAGGCCCCATAGATTGCAGAGTTTGATTGATTTTTTTTAGAACAGTACATTATATGATAGAAATAATTTAAACAAATTCACACCATTCTCAAAGTGATTGTATTAAATTTAAATTATTTTAAATAAGAAAACAAAAAATCAAAAAATATCTGTTATATTTTATGAAATATTTTACTATTGTGCATTTACTGAAATACTATTTAATGCTGGTTGAAACCATCTAATATCTTATGTATTTATGTATCAATGCATAAATATATTTGCCAATTATTCTTTTAAATTGATTATTTTCTTAGAAATTGATTCTGTTTGAATTTCTACAAAATTCATGTTTTAATTTACTTTTATAAGAGATAATTTAATTAAAGTACTATCACACTTCCACTTGAGGAATTCAATAAGAAAAAATTGATTTATTATTTAAAACCCAATTATTTAAGACAAATTAATATCACTAATAAGAAAATCTTATCAACTTTGATAGCAATTAAGTAAATTCAAAAATCTTTTTACATTTTTCGGATTTAGAGTGGTAAGTAATATACTTATTTATGTTTATGTTTGGACATATAAAATTAATATTAGCCATTTTTCTTTTCTTTTATTTCTTCTTAAATAAATAAATAAATGAAATACAAAACTAAATAAAAATAAACGAAATAAAATGAAAGAATACTTCAATTTCAATTTTAACGAGTTTTCATAGAATACGTTCAGATTAAATGTATGAGAATTTATAAACTTTGAAGAAGTTTAAATGATTCACTGGAATGTTTGGGATCAACATTTCGATGCTAATAGTAGGAACAATAATGTTTTTATATTGGAAGGAATTCTCTAAGCGAACAGTAAACTTTCTGTCTGTTTAAAGGTGATCAGGATTCACTTTATCAAAGCATTTCTAATATAAGAAGATGATAAGTGCATTTACATCTCTGCCTCATCTGATTTGGAACGTAGCTAGGTAGTTATAAGAATATGATGAGAATTCGCCGGTGGATTTTTTTGATTCACTTTGATGCAGATTTATAAAAAAAGTTGATAATCCATCAAGACTGAGTGGTTTCTTGATATCATAAATGATTACTTATTAAAAATTACCGATATTCTAATGTTGTAACCCTGCTTAATTTTCACTTCCCATTATTTGGTGTATTAGGTTACATGTGCTCATTCTCTACTAGTCAAGTTGTGATGATGTTCCTGCATAGGTGTCCTATTTTTTGGCTACATCTATTTCTGTTCGTTTGTTGTTGATAGAACAAACTGCTTGTGTTTCAAACAGGGTATATTGGCCATTACTGGGTTAGAAGCTACGGTTTCGTCCATGGTAAAAAAAATTTTGTTCACGTTATCATCATGAACCCTTTGCAATATGAAAATTTATCGAAAGGTACCTTATCCGTGCTTTATGCATCGTCGAACCGGCCGTCGTTAGCGTGGTGCGCCCAATTCCCTAACATATTAATATTATATGAAGTATATGGACTAAAACACCTCCTCTTCGGAGAGACTTGTTCTCTCCCGGAACCGGGAGTCTTTGCAAGCCATGATCTTTTGATTTTCGATATACGTTCAGATCTCCACTTTTTCACCGCACTATTTATTAGCCTCGTTTCCACTTCTCCTTTTCGGGTCTGATTTCTTCGGTTTGAGGACTTGAATCATATATGATTCTATCGTTTGCCAGTTCTCTGGGTTCGCTTTCATCTTTTAAATTTTATTTTCGGGACTTATTAGTCCAATCTTTTCTATAAATATGAGCCACCTATAATAGTAGATGAAGGTGTGTTCTGTGTCGATACTGTCACCGTTGCCATAAATGCAGTATGGTGGATTCGGTACAGGTACAGGTATTTGCAAAAATATACATGTCCGGCGTCTAAGTGAGATAGTAATTAGTGTCTCCTGAATTCCGTTTGAGCCAGCTGATTACATTAGATATCAGTTTAGCTGTCTATTTCATATTTCCTGTTCTGTATGCTTTTAATTCAATCGATGCCGGATCATCAGAAGCTTCTAAGAATTAATATTGTTTTTACTCAGTTTCATAGAATCCCTAATCTTAGTAGATTATCCCAGTGTAGTGGCAGTGCAATTAATTTAGTAAAAATATGTCAGTGATGTATTCAGGGGGAGGGTGATAATATAATCTACAGATAATACACTGCAAAAATACCGGTAAAAGAAATTTTGTAGTATATCCCCTTCACCTTCATGGCACAATTATAGCTACATCATTGAGATAAGTTGAAGGTGTTAAGATGTAGAACAAATAAGGTTGTTTTATTAGTTTCTAAAGGCACCTGTACAAAGTAAAACATTAACGGTAAATTGAAGCTAAACACCTTTTTGTGATTTTGACTTTAAAGAATTGGTAAGAATGTTTTCTACTGCAAGTATTAATGATAAACTAATTTTATCTACATAAATTTAATAAAAAGGGTACACGTTTGATAAAAGATGATCTGATTTAAAAAATTTATTTCAAATTGCATTTAACATTCGAATGGTTCATCTTGAACTGTGCTGTTATGATAGTGATGACTCTGCATTTCATTTACAATTCATTTCCTGCGTACCTTAAAAGTATCCTTTTTACAAGGTAAATGATAAAAATAAATAGATGCGACATTTCCATACAAGTGCCAAATTTATAAATTTCACTCACGATGTTTTCACCTGTTGAAAGGAATTTCATTCGCAGATGAGTAAACTTTAAGGCTGTTAATACAAATAAATTGCATTTGCAAAGCCTATGAGATTTTTTCGTGATATAAAAAGATTTTATTAAATCAGTTAAATTAATCACTCTTAGAACATTTCCTGTTTGAAGGATCTTAGAAAATCCTATTAAATTTTCTCATTTTGCTATTTAAGCGGATGTGAAGATTAATTTTATATTTACATGTCAAGATTTTTTTAAAGACAAATATATGGTAAGAAAAATACAGTCAAATTTAAGTTGCAAAAGTACTTAAATGTGTTAATAGTCTGTTTACATTCAAGTGTTTTGAAACCGATAGACTGAAAAGATAATTTAACTTTGAAAATAGTAAGTAAACCAGTTCATACAATTTTCTTGCTTTTAAAATGTGTTATTAGGCCCCTACAAAACTATAAAAAATTACATTTAGTTGAAAAGTAACTAGAATTTGTCATTTCAAAACATAGCACAATAGAGTCAACGGATGTGTCCGAGTAAGTACCGTATTTACCTGTTAATGACCCGATAAGACCTTTTTCTGTTCCCTAAACTAAAATTATTACAAGGGTTCGAATAGTAATTAAAAGCCAACAACAAGAATTTAGTTAATTTATTGAATTTTGGCTGATCATACAACGGTGTTTGGAGTAATACTCGAAACGAACCCTTCCAATAGTTTCTTTTCGTCATAAGAACCGTCATATTCGATAAAAAATTAACACTAAAATTATTACTTTGAGAAAGTCCATAAAAAGAGTATACTGTATAAAATTGCAAGTGAGAGAAAAAAAATGTCGGTTCAAATTTGGTCATGAGAGCCGAGTCTATCTGTGCCTCGACATTTAAGCAAAGCAGTGTTGTTCAGTAAAAAAGGTCAAAATTTTTGTTTTTCAGGAGCAAATTATCATCAAGGCCCAAAAAAGCCAATTTTGACGAGCCCATGACACTCTACAGAACATGGCCCTAAGTAGTCAATAAGTGCAAATACGAAATTTCTATGGTCTAATTTAAGTATTAAGGGAAAATTTATCGTCAAAGAATACGTATATACGAGCATATGAAAAGTAAGACAGACAGTCAAACATTCGGACTGACATAATTAGATTGGTTTATTTTATGGAGAAGATAAAGAATAATATAATCTTAACAATATCTTCAGTGACCACCTTATACATTAAATATACTCTCTTCACATTATTTTTATGTGTATGTCTGTATAACATGTGTCTATGGTTTATGGTATATATGTGTGTGGTATAAAAAACATATCTTAAAACATAAATATTTTTAGAAAATTGATTTCAAGGAGTATGAGTAATCCCAAGAACAAAATTTTGGCTACTATTTAATTTTTAATATACTAAAAACCAATTATAGCATTAAAATATTTCATATTTATAAAGTTTAGAAGTAGAAATTAAAAAAATTAAATTTTAACAGAATAAACAATTTAGTCTGTTTGAAATGAAGGTGAAGTTTCATTTTTGGTACTTTTCAGTGAAGTTCAGTTTTTAAGTTCCTTAATATTTTAAGTTTCTTCATATACAATACAGCTTCTTCTTCAATCAAATAATTTTTGAATAAGTTTGAAATTTATTTTTGATTACTTTTACCTTTTTTAGTACATAGTTAATGTGAATGAAAAAAGGGTCTACGATATTCGAACTAGAAAACGCAATTGCCAGAATAAAAATTGTTTGCGAAGATTTTAACGAATCCTCCTCTGGGATTTTTTCAAGTCGTTAATATTTTCTGTACTATTTTTTTTTGTTATTTAAAATATTTGTTTTGCTTAATAATCAAAACTTTTAATTATAAAAAGTTTAGAATTGAATAATAAAAATATTCGTAGACTAGATTTTTATACTGTCTTAATTAAACTCATTTAAGTAAAGTGTAATTTTTAAACAGAATTTGCAATCTCCGTCATTGAACCTTTTTTTTGCATGCCTGTTCCCTTACTATCCAGTTCACTTACTTGCCAATATTCTTCTTCTGGATATCAGGGCATAGTAACTATTGCGGCAACTGGATAGCCAAGTAAAATTTTGCTAATGTATTTATTTAATTATAAATAGTTCAGCATCT
The DNA here is from genome assembly GCF_002237135.1 of Teleopsis dalmanni. Classification (NCBI taxonomy): domain Eukaryota; kingdom Metazoa; phylum Arthropoda; class Insecta; order Diptera; family Diopsidae; genus Teleopsis; species Teleopsis dalmanni. Next base: position 157,479,062 of record NC_051847.1, on the reverse strand, counting down.
TTAAAGAATTGGTTTAAATTTTTTTTGGTTTTTGAATGCTTCCACATCGGAAAATAATGCCTTGATTTATGAAATAAAAACAAAAAACATAGCAGTGGCTAAGTTTTTATAATTACCGAGATTTAGGGTGTTAGAAAATGATCTATTTGAAACAAATAATGATCCATTTCAGTCAAAAAAAATTCCAGTTCACAAAAATAGCTTAATTTAACCACCATACTAATTTTTGGCTTTTACATATTCTTTAATTTGATACTAAATACATTTCTATGAATAAGCTTAAATCTGCAATGAAAGTGGAAGTTTAGAATTGGTTGGTCATTTTTCAACAAGTTTTTTTATTAATATTTTATATATTAATTTTGCATTACTTTGCAAACATTATATGTAGGTTAGGTTAGGTTACTGGAGCCGTCCGAAGATGAACTTAGACCTTGAGATCCATTGTGACACTCTTAAGAATTTGACACCTGTCAATAGAACCATTCAGTAGTGGCCACAAAGCCACTCACATTAGTTAGGGAAATAGAATTTATCGACCCTAAGTAGGTAGTCTATGTCTTGCAAAAGCAGGATACTGTAACAGATGGTGTATTGGTGTTTCCTCTTTATCATCTTGCATGAAATGTCTACAGTGCAAGGAGGTTCTGATATTAAGCCTCGCGGGCAGTGTCCTGTAATAATTCCCACTATCTTAGATAAATTTGCTCGGGATAGGTTGATTAATTCCCCTGATCTTTGCTTACTAATTTCTAGTCAAAATTCCTTAGTTTTAATGCAGTTGGTCACAGTTATTATATTTAAAAGAATTTTCCTTTTTTCTCGTGTGTGTTACAAGGACTAAACTCGGTGTATTAGTTTTGTAAATAATGTAAGTAGTTCAGCCTTTAAATAACTGTTCTTGTCTTACATATTAGTTACAAAACTAAAAAGCCTAACTTGTTGTTGATAGCAGCAGAATAAAGACAATTTAAATGCAGTTGTAGGGGAGACGTAAATATTATTGCCAACCCACTTTTAAGACATATTGCATAGCTCTGTAAAATTTTTGGCTGTTCTTTTATTATATGTAGTGATGAACCGAAAACGTGGTTGGGGTTAAAAAAAAATCGGGAGTTAGCCTATCTCACAAAGGTTTTAAAGAAAAGAAAAGAAAAGTTTATTTAAATATATTCACTGGTTTAGAAAATAACAAATTTTGATCATCCAATTTTAAGTTGGCCACATTATGGTATACAACATCGTTACTGATACAGAGAAGAATATAGGGTTCTTATTAATGCATTATTTTAATATTATTGCATATATTCAATTTTGGGGAAGGAAGTTTTAATTACGTATTAATTTTTCGTTTTCTCGTATAATTATTTTGATTTCAACTTATTTACATATCTGAAATATATTAAACTTCATTACAAATTGTACATTAAACAGGAAATAAGTCATTAAAATTTGTCTGTTGTCTGAGTTTTCAGAGGCTTTTTCTCAAGTGTTGAGCATAACACTTGTGCAGACATTCGCTGTAAGGACGAAGTTGTAGAACATATTGACCAGACAGTAACTCCACGACTGCTTGTCTTTATACAGAAAGTTGCGCGCAATCATATTTTCCGAAGTGCAATTAAATAGTAATTTTTATGCAAAAGCTGTGCACAAGTGCATATTTAATTAATTCATCCTGTAATAAATGAAATTTTTTATTTCTCCAATTATGCTCTGCGATAGTGATCAGCACTACTGCACATCTGCAATAAATTTTCCGGTGCAGAGACCAAATTACTTACTCCGTTTGCGTTAAGCAAATTTTCCAAGGATGCAAATGCCTTGGCTTTGGCACTTGTGTCATTTCCGCTTTTCTAAAACATTTTTCATTTTGCTATTTTGGTAAAATTGTAGTGGATATTTTACAATAGTTTGTTTTTCTTTTTTGATTCATTAAAATACTTTCATAATTACATTGCAATTTAGTGACAATTTATTTTATTTAAATTTAAGTTAAAATAGTTTGCATTAAAGTCTTTAGTGTCTACTGCTACAAGTATCTATTGAAAGTTTTATTCATATTTGTATCTAAAAAATATATTTGAATATTTAATTTATGTACACAATACAACTAATTGTAATCAAGTTGAAAACCATTTAGAAATAAAATCAAAAACTTGTTGAAAATGTGTTGCTTGTGTAAATGAAAAATAATTTTTAAATTGAACTTTAATTTTGCCATTCACACAATTTTATTCAAATTTGCAAAAAAACTTTGTACCAAAAAAATGAAAATCAAATTTAACATTTGTTAACACATCAAACTAGTAGCAATCCGACCTACCTACACATACATTATATTCCTGCATGCTCCGAAATATCTGCAGATACGCACTCACCTACATACAAAACACATTCATCAGCAGTCGAATTTGTCCTTTATGTGTTAAAAATGTTGAAAATTAAGTTTGTCTTTGGTGCCATGCCTCAACAAACCCATATGTAACCATCAGATACATACAATCACTCATATGTACATATACATATACGTATATATTTAAGCATATAGTACATTTGTGCTACTGAAAATGTTGCTTCTGATGATGGTCTATTGTATTTCATTTAATTTATACATTTGTTTCCCCCAAGTGATTTATATTGAACTCCATCTGTATTGAGCATTTTTCGTTGAAAGTCAACAAAATATCAGATTAAATTCTATTATATGGGAAGCAATATTATTTTTAGGTACTTGTCTACATTTTTGTTTATATTTTTAAAAAATTCAATTCAAGATTTGAATTGAGATACATTTATCTTATAATTGCAGAAATTGGTATACGTTCGAAATCTTAATAATAAAGATGAAATAATTATTTTAAAAATGAATGGAATATTTTCAATTATAAGTTATTAATAGACAGGACTATCTATTCTTTCTACGTTTTCTAAAGTAAAACCAATATAGTATATTGCTCAAGATTTAAAAACATTTTGTTTGTATAGTATTTTGCTATTAATTGTGAAATACATAATTCTAAACGTGTTTCGTAGGACATTAGTTGTGAAATAGAGAACTTAATACTTTTACAGAAATTTTTGATGACATATTAGTAGTTAACTAGCAACAATTTTGTCATAACTTGATGAATGTATATTTTCAAATTGTCGAGATTATTCGCATGTATATCATACTTTGCGCATACCTCCAAAAAAGGACCACTAGTGACATAATGGCCAATCAACATTACCAAAATGTGAAATTATATGTCCGGAAAATATATCACACTCTAAAGTCAAAACAGGTTGTGTTGTGTGGTTTGTGGTACCGCTCTATTGAGACTAACCCCCTGTTCTGTGAACTTGACAAATTTGTCAAATATTGACAATTAATCAAGCTTTTATTCTGGACAAATCTTAACAATGCTTTCCACCACACTATGGTGAAAAGTATTTTGCATACATAAATCAAAACTAATGTGTGGACTAGTTATTATATTCATATCATCCCTCATTACTTTTATTTTATTTTAATTCGATATCAAGCAAAAACCTTCTTGCTATTCTGGACAAATCTTGATAAATTTTAAAGCTCAAGTACCTAGTGCTTTTCACCACAATGTTGTGGTGAGAAGTGTTTTGTATTCAAAAATCAAAAGCAGTGTGTGAAGTTGTTATTATATTCATATCATCCTTCATTACTTTTATCTTTTTTAATTAGTTATTTGCTGCTTAGAATTGCATATATATAACTTAAGACAATTATATATTCTCTTACAATACAATAATAATAAATAATCATAAAATCAATAATAATGCTAATTGGAATTTTATAAACTATTCTTATACAATTTATTAAATTTTATTACTATTTTAACATTACAACAGTACTTTAATAAAAAACTATTAATTCAGTAACTATGCTATTTTAAATTATGTTATGCATACAAATAACAATAAAAAAATGCTTGTAAAGAGCATATATTTTATTTGTCAAAGGCACTTGTCTATTTGAAAATTTATCAAGAAAAGAGCTTTTTATTTATAGTACATAATATCAAAACCCTGACAATTTGTCAACCTTGACAAATAAGTAAGATGGTAAATAATTGTTAATATTTGACAAATTTGTCAAGTTCACGGAATCGGGGGGTAAGTATATATCTTTTGGATATAAATTTTCAATTACATGCAAAAAAAGTAGAATTATTGTTCTAATTACATTAATTTTTATTATTTTCAAAAAAGTACGAGCTTACCAGATTCTTCCACCAAATATTGCACAATACAGTGACTTTTTATATGGTTTTTCGATAGTTTCTTGTGGATTTTCATAGCCCCACAGGCGACAATTTTGTTTGTTGTTATATCCACCAAGTAAGAAATGAGTCTTATTACTGAAAAAAATTAGATGCAAAAAATTATTATCATTTTTGTAGTAAGTTTGCAAGAATTAAACACGTACAACGGTTTTTGAATGCTTCTTTATGTAAAATGACCAATGTGATCCTTTGTTTCTAAATTAAGAGTATCTAAAAAATTATACCCATCACTTTACTAACCAATTTCATTATATTTAATTTTATCGGAGCTAGTCTGCCCGATGAAGTACTTTGTTTTGACTGTTGCTTTATAGTTAAAGTAAAGTATGTTTCAAATGAAATCATGTTTCAATTTAACTACGATACTTACAGATCGCTTTTCATACTTTTTGAGACATTGTAGTGCTTTTGGTTTACAGAGAACCTGTTCTTATAACCTACACTGATAAAAACTTTTTCACGCCTACTTATTTATTGCAAAATTTAAATTGCTGGGTTATATGATATCTCAGTAATGCTTAGGGTTTAATGTGAGCAAATAAAAGATCTGTCTCGTTGATAGTTTTTTCATATCCACTTGATTTTACAAAATTCAAATTGTTAAATTATGTGATATGTTTATGTCTTTAACAAGTGTAAGCACTTTCACTCTATTAAGGTCAATAGTCTTATTGAGGATAGTTTTTCAATATTCTTTCTCCAAGTCCGTTGAGTTCAGTAAGGCCAACAAATCTATCTTGGAATAGTCTACTTTCAGATCCATGCGGGCTACACCATGGTATTGTTGTAATACTTCCTAGCATATAGTTAAGTGTAGCAGCTTTAAAGCAAATTTTTAATAGAAAATGTTAGACATACATAAATAGTTTTAACTATCTAAACTCAATAGCAATAGAACTGCTTGTTTAACTGTAAAACTTTACTTTATATTTAAATATTAAGCACTTATTCTATATCACATATATTAACATAATAATTATGATTTTATCTAAAAAATTAATTTAACTGCATTCATATAGATTGATGAGAATAACTAACATTGTTATATCCTTTTTTTTATTATTACCCTATCAATATGTTTGTCATAGATAATTGCTTCTATGCACTAAAAATAATAAAAGTCTTCAGTTAAGTATTTTATAAAATAATTTCATTTTAAATTAATTAAAAATTAGTTAAGTGAAAATATTTGAATTGCTTAAAAACCATTAAACCCATAACTTTCGACGGCATCCACAATACTGCCACCCACCCACCAGCTAATAGAATGTACGTATGTGTTTTAGCCAAAAATGTACTATAAAGACCACGTATGCACGATTATGGAAACAAGATTTTGGCAAAAGTTTTCCAATATAAACTATTTTGTCACTGCGTTTAATTGAGGTTAACGGAAATTTTATAAACACACTCTTATGGCCAAACGAATTTAACGTATCCTTTTCCGCCTTGCCAATTTTATCGTTGATTATGTTGTTTGGCTATTTTCCAAAATCAGGTTAAATACACTTCGAGATTAGACTACCTTCATATATGTATAGATATACTTCCGAAATTATTTTATGGCTTATATAGAAAGCACAAAAAAAAAATATTATACAAAAATAATAAAATAAATGAAGAGAAAAATAAACTTTTTCAACCAATTATTTTTGGTTATTTTCATTACATGGAAATTTTTAAAGTTTTCATTTATTTAAAAATGCTTTTAATTAATATTATCAAATAAAATAATTAAATACATCAAATTTCATTAATACTTCATGTATTTAAATAATTAAAAATTACAAATTATTTGTAATATACACTATTTTATTTTTTTATTTGCAATTTCTAAGGATTAATTTTTTAAATCAATCAAAATCAAATACAAATATGTAATAAATATCAAAAATAACAGCTTATGATTATTATTATCGATAATACTCGTAATATATTCAAAATCTCTAATCAAGAATTAATAATTAGAATTTTCACATTGGGTATCTGGTTATTCGTATCGTAAATCTCTCAGGATGGTGTATGCTAGTTTTCGTCCCCTTCTTTTCTTTTTTTTTTGCCATTGGTTCTAATTTTAATTGGAAATGATACAATTTCTTTGAATGATGTGAAATTTCCATGCGTTTCCCCCACAAGTAGTTTTTGGTCACGCTCATTTCGTTCTTTTTTTGTTGGTCCCAATTTTAATTGAAACTGACTAAATTTCACAGTATGCTGCAAAATTTCCGTGCTTCTTCTCCACAAGCAGTTTTTAATCAACCTTCTTTCTTTTCTTTCCAATCAAATACCGTATAGACGATTCTGTTTATAGGCTTCAGAAGAGCTTGATTCAATCAGCCGTATTCTGGTTTAGTTATTTACGATATAGCTTATGGATTTGTATAGCTTATGGATGTTGCTTAAAGATTGTTCCGAGGCACCACATTTTTAATACCTGTTACTTAATATCTTAAAGTAAGAATTTAAAAAAGTGACGATAAGATAAAGTTAAGTCTTACCCGATAAGTATTGTTAGTAAGCAAATAAATTATTGTGATCCAGATATTGGTAAGTGTTCTTGAGAATATAATAACTATTGCTTGTTGTGCATCTCAACGAGTTACTTGTAAAAGTTTTGAACAATAGCAGGAAGGTTCGGAGATATATTAAATTTTATATCGACCAAACAAAGGTGGAATCTTATAATTTTATAAAAGTAGCAGAATACTTGGTGCGCCAGCGGAAACTTGGAGAAGAACAGTTGAGAGTAAGCTAGCTGAAGCACGATATACATGAAATGACATCTACACAGAAGCATCAGAGTCAGATTTAGAAGAATTATTGAGGCCCTATACCCCACTGGGAACAATGAACAATAGTAGTAGTAGTAATATTTAAAAAAAGTAATATAAATAAAAAAAAATTCCTTGTTTAATGAAATAACAAAAAAAAACCTCCTAACCGAAGGATTCTATAAAATAAGGTTAAGTTAAAAGGTGGCGAGATAAAACTGCCTGTACTTCCACTTGGTGACATCTATTGTTCAAGGTAATGCCCTCAACGTTGTGTGGGAGAGATGAGTTACAGTAATCGTTTAATCTTTGTGCATTATTTTTGTTAATTCATTTGCACTTTCAGATGAAGCTTACAGGTTCCGATAATTCCAGTGTCGTCAGGCCACTAAAAATAAGAATAAGATATTGAAGTCGCTTCATCTGTAGTCCCGGACAAAGACATAGGAAATGATAAATGAGTTTTAGGTGTCTCTCTTCATCTTTGCACCTCTTTGCGGTCCACTTGTAGGAATACGCTGCCGTTAAAGCATCGGTGTAATGGCACAGTGTCTTGTTAGTACTTAAATAAGTACACGAATTGCACGTTTGATAAAGCCCAAAAGGCTTTTCGTTTTATTCCTGCCTAATTTAAGTCATAAGTTTTTAGAAACCTCGTAATCTTTCCGATTATTTGTCATCGCGATGTTAAAGTTTGTACCGTATTTACATATTAATGTACCTTTTAAAACCTCTTCCGACAATCTCGCTCGCTATGTTGTTCCCTTCAATGTGAAGATCTCTCCTAAAAAGAGACCATATGATGTTTAAAGACAATATTTATAAATATGTATATATACTACACATAATTATAAATATATAAATACTGAAATTATCTGAAATCCTACTCGCCCACTGGAGTAAAAATCTGGTTTTAGAGTTTTGAGTTATTACAAGTACAGTGATATTGAATGGTTAAGAGTAGCTTAACTTTAGTGTGTATTGTTGAAGTCGCCTTATATATAAAATCTAATAATCAATAATTTTATTACATTTTTCATATCAAGGATAAATTATGTTTTTATTAAGGTGTTCATTTTTTTATTATTAAAAGAAGTGTAATTTTTAATTAATGTATGCCTATATTTAATAACTTAAAACATTTTTCTTTCCCAAATGATTAATTAATCAAACCTTGCAATAAATAATCACTCAGGGTGATTGACTAAATACCACAATAAATTTTTAAACCTCTGTTAAGTTAGCTTTGTTCTTATGTTGCATATATTTTACATCAATTAGTCTAAGTAGTTACTACTATTTGAAATCATTAAAATAAAATTTAATCCTATTGGGGGATAAATAGTCCCTGAGATAAGTCAAACATTCTCATTAACAAAATTAAAAAAAAAATATAGAGTGCAATAAAAATTTTGTTTTAAAAGTTATTCAAACGATTAAAAAACAATATAATAGATTCCTTTCAGATCTATATTTATAAGTGCATATAAATTAGTAATATTTAAAAGTTGCATACTTTAATAAAAAATTTATTTAACTTCATACCCATTTTATCCATTCCATTAATTCCGTCTCTGGTTCGATTGTAGTATGAGAATTTGATTAACTTTGGCATGACAGATTGAGTTGATTCAACTTTACCTGAACCGTGCGCATCAACGAATGGATTTTTTTTTTACAGGAACCAATTGTGGTATAGGGATTGCACAAAATCAATGATGGTTGGGTTTACATTCTTATCCTTGACAGTCTGAATGTTTCTTTTGTGGTTATTTTCTGAAATAATTACCGACAAGCTCCAAAAAATCGAGGAAATCATGAGGTTCTCCATTCAAATTTACAAAAGTCTTCAAATGAAATAAATAAAAATCTTATTTGATTAAGTCTTACAATTGTAGCATTCTGCGTGAATAGAGCTTTTGCCAAATACCAGCAAGATCCCACGCAGCAATGACAAAATGGGATCTTAAAAATGAACCAAAATCTTCATGTGTCAACCCGACTGTCGATCGTACTCGTGACGATTGCCCGATGGATTTTTTCGAAGTTGAGATGTCCGTTCGATATGTGATGAATACTGGTGCAATAGCTTGGTTGAACATTTTAATGATTTGTTTGTGATTCTTCTATGTACATTTATTCCCACATTATAAAAACATAGACTACATTACATATATCAAGCAATCTGCTTTAAATAGTGAAACAACATATATCCACTATTATCTATCCACTATTTCAATTGATTCGGATTATAATTGCGTTATAATACTTTTGCAACATTCTAAAATAGTCCACGTCCTAGACAGAACAATTCAATACCACGTTTCTAATATGCGGTTCAATATGTGATACTCGTGTTAATATTTGTCATCCTTCATTACAATCTCCGAAGTCATTCAATTGTTCTCATAATAGGATTTGTTTTCACATGTTTTCTGAAAGTTAGTTAACTTCACTCAGTTTCACACAGTGCCTTAAATTATTTGCTACAATGTACGTACATCCAAGTTCTTCATCGTTGATAGAAGTAGTGAGGCACGTGTCATTTAAGGAAAATATTATTTTTACACTCTTGCAATAATACAACTTAAATTTAAAAAATTATTGGAACCAGTGTGTTGTTGTAGAATGATGTCATGTACGACCACAAAGTTTAGTTTAACGTGTTGACATGTAAAAAATACATTGTGACATGTGGTTCCAAATAAATATGAGAAACAACATCTGCGTTCAGCTCAAATCGTCATAGTCGCTTACGCTCTCAACTCTTAGCCACAAGTGCAGCAACATGCGTGACTAGAACCATGTTGCAAGCTAAGTATATTTAATCCAGTGCAATGTTGCCTGCATCTATTCTTGGTTTCAACATGGAACAAAAAAAGTTTTATGCATCACATGCAATTTCCGCACCGACTGCCATTGTCACACTATAAAGCCGTCAGCATGGGATTTCCTCATTTTCATGAGATGCATTTTTTGTGAAACGATTTGGAATAAAAATTGCACATAATCATGCATCCGTTGGTGGATGGTTTTAATGTAAAAGTATTCAAAGTAGAGTAAATTGTGCATATACTTATTCCTATAATTCCATTTTAGCATCAAAATAACTCTGATCAGATAGGTTTATATGAAAATCTGTTTGTTTATCTATTTCATCCGTAAATTTCATTTATAAAACAAATTTAAATCCTAAATGAACATGGATTGTATTTTCTACTTATTTAGTTTTCTTACTATTCTTCTAAGTAGTAATTTATTTTTATGGATTTTAAGTCTATTATATCTATTATCTGTCTATTATATATTTGTATCTATTATATGCATTATAATTATTTATTTGTTAATTTAAGTAGCAATGCGACGATCCTGAGAGTGTGGTATGCGTAAGTTACCCATCATATTTGATTACCATTCCACTATCCGCAAGTAGTGCACTTCTAACTCCTTTGGCCAGATATATCACTTTGTTAATATATATATATATTTGTTTGTATATGTGTGCCATTCATTTTACTGTTATTTTGTGCATTTCTAGGCGTTGTTTAATTATTTTCTTCCAAGTCAGTTTCGCTTATCATCTCTAATAATTTTTATATTGTATTATTTGCATAGCCCCAATTTGTGTATATTTCCTATTGAAATTTACAATAATATTTCACTTTTGTAATTATCACTCGGAGCGGCAAATTACACAGTTTTATTATACTTTTGTAATTAATAATTATTACTTGTACTAAGGATAACAAAAACTAAAGACAGTCGAAATTGAAAGTTTCATATACAAAATTACGTTGCCGTAATGCCTTAGAGGTGCAAATATTTATAAGCATAGTATATTTTTTTTGCTAAATATTATTCAACAATGTGATATTAAATTGAAACAAGAAATAAAATTTCTAATAGTTTATTTACATATACAGTGTCAAAAGCTACAACCATTAAGAAAATATTATACATTGAGTGGATCTTCAAAGTTTTATTTTTACTTGCATTTCATAAGTTTTGTTTTTCTTATCTTATTTCACTTCAGAGTGGTTTGCCTTAGTTTTTATTCTTAGAAAACACTTGCACTTAAATGAGAGTATAATAAAGATTTGATTAATATATATACAAAAATATGATAAGTTAACGCACCTCGTTTTAAACATTAACAATTAGTCATTTCAGGGATTAATGCTTTAAATAGCATTGAAAGAGTCTATTCTAGATACTCTATAATAGTCACATCTGAGAAAAGAATTTTAGTGATAAGTGAATTGGCATACTGTTTGATTATTATTATTACTTGAGAGGGAATACACGTCATAAAAAATTGATGCCAACATGGACAGCATCAATAAAGTTCTGGTAAATATATATAGTCTTCACAAGACAATCACTACACATACATTTTAACGATCTGAAAAAATAATTCCTGTTAATGATAAATTTATATTCAGGGTGCAATTTTACCTTAAAAAATATACACGATTACACGAATTGCTTAAATTTAGATTGAGAGGTAAAGGAAACAGCGAACAAAGGACCTGAACCTTTTTTTTTAATTTCACAGGTTGCTTCGATTTAAAATTAGAGCTAATCAACGGAGCAATATAAACAATATTTGATGGAATCATTCAAATATGTCATTCAACCATGGAATCTGTAATCAAAATTGTGTTTAAAAATATCACTTAATACTGTGTCAAAAATTTTTTTATCAAATATTTAAAATAAATAAAAATTTAATAAAATTTAAGTCTACTCACGGTTTTTCTAACAGCCTAAAGGCTGAAGTTAAAAAAAATTAATTTAATGTGGTGGACTGTACAAACTGGAAGAACAAGAGATATAAATTCCCACCGAACGCTGTATAATATAAAATATAAAATTTTTTCAGTCAGCTGTCAAAATTAATTAATTCAAAAAAAATAAAACTTACATTTTTTTCCAGCTTGTATAGAAATCTATTGAATTTTTAGCAACAGATTTGACGGCGCTTCTTCTTCTTCTTGCATGGATTAGGCTTTTTCTTGCACTTAGGCTTCTTCTTCTTAGCACATGGATTACGCTTTTTTTTAGGGCAAGTCTTTTTCTTCTTCTTTGGACAAGCCGGTTTCTTCTTTCCACATGAGCCACACTCCATAATAGAGTCCTCGCCACTGTCCATTCCTTGGTTATGGTAGAAAAATTTTTCTCTATCTGTCAAAGCATCCCATGCCGCGCGGCCTATCTTTGCAATCTGAAGAGGCGACAGATGTTGATTGCAAACTGAGAATTTTTCTAAAAAATTTAAAAAGCTTTCGCGCATGATTACGTCTTTTTATTAAGAAATTTTTAAATCTTAAATTTACACCAGAAATTTTGAAGAGCTGAAATTTCAATGTTTGTCTAATGAAATAAAAAATAATAATGATTATATACAAAAATATTTACCTAGTCAATATTTTAAAAATTTTCAATGGTGACGTGATGTTCATAAAATTAAGTTGTAATAATAAAAAAAATTTAATCCAATATAAAGTTTTTTAAAAATACTTTTTTGGAAAATATGTGACAATCGAAGCATGCTTTTTGTTAATGTTGCCGCTAAAAAATAATAAAAAAAACCACAAAATTAGTATATAAAAGATATAAGATAATATTAGCATATGAAAAGAACATATACATATTACAATATTATTTGGCCATTAGGATGCTGTTGAAAAAGAGGACAGGATGCTTATGTACAGACTATCAAAAGCAGTAAAGCATATGTAATTCTGAGTGTTGATTAGATATACATATTATATTTAAGTCTAACACGAAGAATCTTAACATGCAATAGTCACTACTGATGATGGTTCCACTACAATGCATTGAAAGTAATCAGGTGAGTTTAGGGTGACAAGGTCTAAAGTAATCCTCGATTCAACAATGGTATAGATATAGGTATTATGACATCTGTATTTTGCATATACGTAAATCGATGTTTTTATCAATTTATTTGAAATATGAATAAAATATTTTTTTTACATGAAAAACTTTATTATATATTTTTATGTTTACCTTTTAATGCTTTAAGATAAGTGGATAATGTCGATAATCCACTTATTCCCACAAATCTTGTTTAGTTAGAAAGTCGTGACCTTAACAAATTTTCCATGAACTTCTTAGTCATAGATTTAATTGATGAAATGATTAAACCTCTTTGAAAAAGAGTAGTTTTTTTGAACTGTGCAAGTTCCGCTTGGTTGCAAAGAGCTTTTCCAAATAATTTAATTTGGTCACGATGGTACAAATAAATACGATGAATATTTCCTTTCTTAACAGGATTCATAAATATTGCAATGTCGGTTAGAGGTACATTTTTCGGCAGATTTTCAACCAATTGGCCAATATTAGTTTCATGAAATTCGATAATAGACATTTTTTATAATTTTAAAGGGTTTAAAAAAAGTCACTAAAAATTTAGAATAACTGCGCAATTTTCTTTAAATTATTTAAGTTACTTTTAAGAAAACGTTTAGTTAGAAATTTTAGATAAATATTTTATAGAAGTTGATTATTCTATTACCTATGAATACTAGATAAAGTATTAATTTTTCCAAATTATGGAACGGATTACAGATTATTTAGTGATAGCGTATTTAGGGAATCGATTAAAAAGATAGACTTAAAAGCACTGAAGAAACTTTTTAACTTTAAAGAATAACAACGTAAAAAATGTTAAAAGATTTAGTTTTAGTTTTTAAACATACATAGTATTCAAATGAAGCTCTTAAAAATAACACCATTAAGCATTTATTTTATAGAAATATATATACATATATATATTTATATATGTATATATTAATTTGTACGTAGATAAAGTTGCTGTAACGCTTATAATAATTATTATTATTATCATATTATCATTGATCGTGCATTGCGACCTAAAAGATCTATTGTGTCCCTTCGGATAAGAGTGTTTCTTCAAGGCCGATTGCTTTAATGAAAGACCTATAGAGCCTATATTTTCTAGTCTTTCATCTTTATAATCCATTAAATACCCTCTTAAGTATTTTCTTAAGATTGGGCACTCCCCAATCAGATGGTATGCAGTTTTTCTCTCTTCTCTACAGTAAATCCCTAAAATCATTTTAGATTGTGATAGTCTTGGTAGCCTTTCCCAATAGAGTTCTCTTTCTTTTTTTTATTTATTAATGAAAAAACTGACGCAAAAAATATTTTTCAGTATTTTCCCTCTCTCCCTTCTAACCCCAATCCAATTTATGAATATTTAAGATATTAGTTTGTATATTCCTTACTTTCTGATATACCATAAGTATTAATTAGTCAATTTTTAAATCAATTGTCTTTCAAAGCAAATAAAAAATAATAGATCGTTATTTTCCTAATCCTATACTAATCCTGTATTTCAATAATGTCTTTGTATAATACTACATGAGTGACATTTGTTAAGAGTGTCATAACACTACTAACGATTTTATTATTTTGTTATAATGACATACACTCTTTGGTGTACGAACTTTTAGTTAGATGTCAGAGTGTAAATATAATTGCTATCCACAATTGCCGACTGGACTTCTCTGAAAACAAAATAAATGAATCTAAGGAAAACTCAACTAATGTTATAGTTTCAGCAAAGGGATAAATAGAAGCAAATATAATTATAATTTTTAAATTAAATACAATATACTCCATATTAAATAGTCTCAAAAAGATTAATGGATTTTTATTTGTATTCTAAAATAAGACCGAATAGTCTAATAGTACATTCACACTGTCTCATTTAGGCACTTGTTCATTTATATTAAGGAATGAACGTTCACATTAGAATGAACTCATTTATGCAACTGGTAGAACTTTTATAAACTTCACTTAATAATAAATCACACAAAAACATTATATATATAATTAATATATTAAAAAATTTATGTACAGTTTACATATCAATTAATGAAAACAAAGATTTTATTAAATACTTACTTCTTCATTATCTTTGTTTACAGTTCAACTTTTGTTTGTTTACATTTTACAATAAAAATATATAACAATTATTTCAAATTTTGGTAGTTTCCCTTGTGGGAAATTTATTTTTAAGGGTTGTATTCGATATTTTTCGCCTTAAATGAGCTGATTTATTAATAATGAGCTCATTTATATGAAAAATTTTTGTATGGTAAATCATCCTCATTAGTAGCTATTAGTGACTATCCAGCATAGTGGATAAATTGCAATAAAATAATAGACGAAGCAATTAAAATTTTTTACAGACAGATTTGAAATCAATTCAAAAAATTATAACTTTGAAACGACTTCCATCATGTGTTGATTTGAATAAAATTTTTAGTAAATAGAAAAATTATATTTTAAGAAATACCAAAAATTGTTTTAAGAAAATAAGTACATTTTTAATATTAAGAATATACTTTTCTTTTTAAAAAAAATTTCAATTTCAACTCGTTTACCAATTTATTCAGTAATATTAAATTCTTCCATGATTTCCCCGGACCATCCAAATAGTCATATGAAGCTATTTCAGATACAATATATATTTTTCAATGTTTTCTTCTCCTTAGTTTCATTTCGTGAATCAATTCACTTATTCGTCTTTCCAATTTCATGAAATTTACTTTAATGACATTTTGTTTTTGGTTCAACACATCGGAGGATATAAGAATATTACTGACATTTGTGCGTTTTCTTGTTATTTGAGCTTAAAACGTTAGAGATACTTATTTGTCTTTGTAGAAGAGTATTTAAATGCATTAAAAATTTAAGCTTTAGTATTTTCATCTAATTCAATTTTATTTAAAATAAAATTTAATAATTAAAATAAAATAAAGTATATAGCTGTATAAGAGTAGGGTATATTTTTGTTATCGCTATTTTGATTATAGTCTACAGTCATCTTCACGGTATCAGGAAATATTTAATGTTCAAGTTAATACTTAGTTTCCAGATTCTAGTAGTGTAACCTTGCGAAAGAATAAAAGCATCTTTGTCTTTTCAGATATTTTGTGTTTAAGATTTAAGATACAAACAGAAGTTTTTCTATGTCTTTAAACAAAAATGTAATGACAGTATCATTCTCTTAGTATAGATTAAAACTGAACAATAGCAGATGCTATTTTACAAATTTAACAGATTTTCTGATTAATTTTCTATTTAGCTTAAATGGCAATTAGTCATCAAGCCGAACGGTCTGGCCAGATGTCTTGTTATGAGACTTCAGAGAAACTTATATCTGCTACAAATGAAAATCCGTACCAATACTGAAGTTATTGTAATTTAATATATCAAATGATTTTGTATTAAAGATCTGGTTCACACAAATCCATTATTAATTAAGTTCTTACAAACACATACGCAATGCCGTTTTTAGTTATTCCTAAGTGATTTGGTATTAACTTGTTCTTCTTGTTTTTGAGTTAGAGCTATTACGCACTTTTACTCTATAATGGCTGGGGGGCTTATCACTACCCCACACTAGGCTTTAACTAGGCTCAGAAATCGTATCACTTATTTGTCTTTTAGTTGATGATGGACCTTAAATCAACATATCTTCCTGAGAGTCCAGAAGTGGACTTGAGGATTGTTAGGGCGGGGTTAAGTAGCGTATCAACTTTAGTGAATAATTTTAGAGTTCTGTCTCTGATATATTTTTTTACTGAGTCAATCCTAAGATCTCTATGTATGTCTGTTGATCTAATATACCATGGAATCTTAAACAGTCTTCTTAAAGCCAGGTTTTGAGCTATCTGTAATTGCTTTAAGGTAGTATTTGAGGCCTTGCTATATGTAACACATTCGTACAGTAGTGCTGGTCTAATTACTTGCGTATAAAGCAACTTTCTGTTTTTAAAGTTGAAGTGATAATTATTAAGTACTAACTAGAATACTACAAGATTTAATACAGCTAGTAGCTGTTGTATGACAAATTTCGTAAAGAGAAGAATTTTAAGAAGGATAATGCTTTGATTATTTATAAACATAAGTACATATACTATTATACGTTTTAAGAAGTTGAATTCAAATGGCGTAAACTTTGGATTGTGAGTCTTTTGTAGTATTTGTAGTATGAAATATAAGTCATTATTATAAGATATATATTATATTATTGCTAGGAACATTATAGGAGAGTGTACTTTGTTTCACACAATTAAAGCAATTTTCCTAAGACATACATTCAAATATCTTGTTAAAGTTCTACGCACATATAAGTTGATCTCCATGAAAACAACTAGCAATCAAAATTTTTCAGATAATGTTTTCACCCATGCAGCAAAAGTCCTTGAAGTTATATAGATAGGTAAATCTATCAATTGAATCCATTTTAGATAGACAAACGGTAAAGTGAAGTACAATATAGATAAGTACCTATCCTTAATAAATGAAAATTAAACACAATTTTAAATCAAATGACTAATAATTTCAATGCTCAAATTAGTTAATCATAGTCCTTAATGAATTAAATATTTATAAATCAATATATTTAAATTAAACTATCATTCCAAATATCATTCCAATGTAATCAAACTATATGCTTCTCATGGCCCACATCAACAAGCATTAACGTAATGGATGAAACTGTAAAAATATTGAAACACATATTGCCTGTGTTTATTTGTTGTTTCTAAAGTATCTTAAATGCCATTGACATCAATAACCACAAATTTAATGTAGTAAATCTACGTGCAAATGTATGTGTAAATATCTAAATATATGTCTAAACGTAGATGTGTATATTTATTTACACAAATATGTATGAGAAAATATATATAAATAAATGTAGCTAATGTATGTCAATATTTTGTATAAAATTCGGATTATTAGAAAACATTAAGGATTGTGGTGCAGACCAACTGACCGCAAATAATGGCACAAGTAACACCTTTCCTAATAAATAATCTTGGTCCAGTGAACTGTAACTCTTCGTATAAAATAAATAAAGTGAAGGTGTGCTTAAAAGGAGCAGGACATATTTTTTATGTAAACAATATGGGTTTGCACATGTATCCGAGTGTGTCATTTAATTAGCAACCTGACACATTTGAACTTTGTCATGTCAAAGATTAAAAATTACATTTTAGCTTTATTAGCAATTTAACTTATGAATTTAATCCGTGTGTTTAAGTTGAATTATTAAGGTCATGATATTATTCAAACATTGGATTAGAGCTGCTATGAGGCGTTCTTAATAGTTTTCTTGTTAATATGCAATTCGAAATTAGATTATATGCAAAATACTCAATAAGCAGATAAAATCGATTTAAATAATAAAACTAAATTAAGTAAATCTCTATTACTTAGAAAAATATAGATTATTTGCATCATATCTTCTCTTTTTGACATTTTGTTTATTAAGATTAATTGCCCTGTGGCTGGTTGGTAATACATATTTTAGCAAATTCTATGCAGCGATGGGAGAA
This sequence comes from Teleopsis dalmanni, assembly GCF_002237135.1. Taxonomy (NCBI): domain Eukaryota; kingdom Metazoa; phylum Arthropoda; class Insecta; order Diptera; family Diopsidae; genus Teleopsis; species Teleopsis dalmanni. Next base: position 157,460,588 of record NC_051847.1, on the reverse strand, counting down.
ACGATACCGAAAAGGTGGAAGAAAGTCTTCTTAATAAAATGAATAAAAAAGAGATAAGAATCTTCATTCTAATAACTTAGATGGAATTAGTCTTTTTGAATGTATCTGCGTATAGTTTTCCATATAAAAAACAATAACACATCATTAATTAATCCCAATTTCTTTTGAAATCGTTAAGGTAGGTCGCTTGAGTGTAACACACTAATGTATGTCAGCGCTTGCCCTAATGCTCGTAGGTCTATTAAAAATGATCTTTATTTAGCGATTCTTTTGTATTACAGCAACCGACTCGAACCATCTAATCTAACCCGGTAAGACCGGTAAAAAATATAAAAACTCGATTATTTAATTTGATAATAAAATAATAATGAATAACTATTAAATAGCTCTATTAACAGTTCAGATTAGTTTTAATATTCTCAAAGTAGTTCTTATATAAATATATATATACATACAATAAATATTTGGCTTTAATAGTATTTTGTTCAATATACATGGAATATAAAAATATTTCTGTTTTCATTGGAAGAAAATTTATTCTTCTCTCTATAATTATATTATCATAGAAGTATAATAATAATTTTATGTTTTTACTATACTTCATTTTATTAAAACAAATTAAACTCAATGTTTCAAGACTTTTATTGAAATAGAAGATAAAAATAATTAAAATGGGTCATAATTATATTTAGCTTAATTATAAAAAATTAAATTTTGCATTCGCACTTGTGCACGTATTTCCCCAAAGTAGACAATTTTTGTTGCACTTCAAATATTTTGTTCCACAGATCCAAATTCCAGCGGCAGTAATTAAAATAAATACATTTCTAATATTCTTTTAATTAAATGAATTTAATTTAAAATAAATAAAAACGATTAGACTATAAAAAGAAATTAGTGATGTTGATTAAACGGTATGTAAAATTTGTGAAAATAATTTTTGAGGGGAGAAAATAGCAGTTACCGTATAAATATAAAAAATATATTATCTATCACAAAAAAAAAAACAATTTCTTGCTGCAGTGATTACCCTAATATTAATTAATCTTAATAAAATTAGGAACAAAGACTGCGTCGTAACTTCTTGAATGTTTTCCTGAATTCATTGCTTATGGTTCTCCTCCATATAATTTCCGTCTTACCATGTCGTCTACTGCTTATTGGGTCCTGAGTGCATAAATTATTTTTTAGATATTAAAATAAATAAAAAAAACTTTCGATTTATATGAATTTTTCTTTCACTGCTTTAAGTAATCAGTCAAAGTATTGGAGCTGAATCTTTATAAATTCAATAAATGGATGAAACTTATCGATTATGGTAACTATTGTATGTATATGTAACATAATTGTTGAAAATAAATTTTCTTATATATTGAAATTAATAAGTTACATATTTGTTATAAAAAATAATTAAAAAATATTCATAAAAAACAATTTCATAAATAAATATTACTTTTATTACTAAGTTCGTGGAACCAAAATGAAAAAACGATTATGTAGTTGAAAAAGTGACTACTATATGATATGATTTTTCTTATCTTAAATTAGCTTATTACAGGGATCCTTCAATTTATGGATTTTATTTCTGCATTGGTTTTATTGAACATTTGCAAAATACTATTATTTATTTGTTAAATGAAAACTCGTACTCTATCAAAATTCTGGAGACGTGAGCATAGGCAGAATTAAGAAGGAACTTTTTGACATATGATGAATATGCTGATTCTTACAGCCAGTCGTACATACATTCACAGTTTTTAGTCATAGATGTGTCAGCCGTTGTATTGTATTTACAAGAAAATGGTCTTTGCCATGAATTTTTGGATCTTAGTTTATTGTTGGGAGGAGGTAATCCACCAACACAGTTCTTTTTGAATTTTTAATAACTCATGTCAACACCTATTTGAATGATTTCTAGACATGTATTCAAATCGTAACCGAAGAGTCGTTTTCATAGCACTCTTTACTCTTCAATTTTGTTTCAGAAATATAATGACAAACCTAAGTTTTATCTGACTATAAGAACTCCTCTTATCTACAGATGTTGCTCCCAAATTTCCATTCGAATATGTTTTTGTTAACGAATACCATAGCCTTTGTGAAAACAGCTGTGTGAAATCCAAAATTTGATATAAAATGCGAATATATTCACTAGCTTCGTTAAAGCAGTGTATCTGATTTAGGTCGCTAATGAAATTTTATTTATCATGCAAAGAGCTTTTGTGTTTTTAACTTAGTGAATAATAAAACAAGGAAAATTACACCAAAAATGTCGAATGCAACATTGTAAAACATATTTTCCAAAATGGAAATGATCGAAAATTAACATATTTGACACGAAACAAACAAACAAGAGTTAAGAATTTTTTAAAATATTTGTTTTTAATAAATAAATATTAAACAAAACTTTAACAAAACTGCTTTCTGCTAACAATTGAAATGTTAAGAAACAAATTCTCTCCTAGAATTTTCACAGAACTTCCATACACTAAAACTCTTGCATAAAACAACTTATGCCAATGGAAACGTCTAAATTTTAATTTGATTAACATAAATTGATTTAGCTGCATTGAAAACATGGCATTAGATCTTCTATTATATCTCTTTTGTTTAATGGATGATGCTCTAAACCTATATTCTGTATTTTCTGGTGTTACAACAATTACAACAATTGCTGGATTTAAAATAATTTCTGAATCGTCTGTTAGATCAATTTTAAACAAATTAGCTTACTAAAAAACACTTGGTTTGGTGAAATACATGCACCCAACTCAATTAACATTTCAGTATAAAGTTTAATTAAGTTTTAACTTTTTTTGATAGAATTTGAATATTACAGAATGTCTTTTTTATTGCTATCCATTGTTAAAAAATAAATTGACACGTCAAGTGTAAATAAAGAATGAATTGACAGATCGAAATGAAAATTCAAGTATATTTTTAAATAAGATAAAATAATTGACGGATACTACAGTTGAAAAATTGTGTTCCGTGAAATTATGGTATATTATTATTTTTAAGTGATGTGGCACTGCGACCGTCGGGTCTATTGTGCCTTCTTCTGGGTTTATACTAGTAGTACAGAACCTTTTTTACAGAGTTTTATTGCCTCTTCCGTAAGAATATACATACCCAACAGTTTACTTCGCTTGTGCATTAGCGCAGGGCATTCTAACAGCACATGTGTGGCCGACTCCTCATTCTCTTCGCAGAATCCACAGTTCATAATCGTATGTTTACCCAGCTTCGTAAGGTAGTGTTTTAGTTTACAGTACCCTGTTAGGATTCCTCTGATGGTTCTAAGTTTTTCTTTTGATAGGTTCAAACAATCCCGATATCTCTTGTTGTTATAGGTACCAATAAGTAATTTGGATTGTGTTAGTCCTGGTATTTTATTCCAGTAATTCTTTTTATTCTGGTTCTTCTTTATTTTTTATAAAGGGAGAGGAATTATTGTATATCCTACTAATATATATAATTGTTTTGTAAAACAACTTTTTGTATAAAAGTTAAAGCCAGAGTTTAATTTTTTATTAAGGCATTTACTTTAGTTTGATCCATTTTCCTTTAGTGCAAAATAAAACTGTAAGATGTTAGTTTCAATAGAAGGAAAAACAGATATATCTTTTCTATTATAAAACGTACATAATAAGTATATTTTAAGTATGTAGATGTAGTATTACAGTGTATAAAATGTATGTGTATAAACAAATACAAATGTGTAGAAACTCAAAGGAATTATTAATATTAAACTCAATTAAGACAGTAATACTAAGTAACGAAAGGCAGATAAACTTATTAACGGTAGTGTGAACTGCTATTTGAACTAATTAGGGCATTATTAAAGAAATACACCATTTAATTGAATAAGTAATTAGAGTAGATTTAATAAAATTAATATGGATTATACAGGCAGAACGTATTATGTTAAATAATTAATAAGAATTGAAGAAGTTACTTGTTGGCATCAAAGCAGTTTGTTAAGATTATGGATTTATTAATAAAAATTGCGAATAAGAGCAAATAAAAAGTATTTATATAAAAACTTCTAAAAATGATAGAGTGGCCACATTAGTCTTTATTACATTTTCTTTTATAACTTTTCTATCTTTTATAAATTTTTCCTAATACTTTCAAAGTTGTTGGTTGTTTAAAAATGTATGAACACTTCTTCTTCCTCTTCAAAAAAAAAAGAATATATTCAATATGAAAAACGAAAATTAAATTTATAAGTAAAATAATTATAAATATATAAAATTAGAAAAACTTTTACTGCACTAATATTTTTCCATTTCTAAAATTTATATAGGTATCTTAGCACTCTGTGTATGTCCATATGTCCATTTTTCGTACAAAAGGCAAAGATTCTAAATTTATCTATAATTTGTATTTAACTTCCGAAATACAAAACTCAGCTTTTGTTTGCCTGTAACATTTATCAAAAAAGTGTTTGATTATCAAAAATTCTTTGCAGACTTTTGAACATGAAACTTCTTTGTCGGTTTCCTTGGTAAAAGTTGTGTCACACAAACATGACACATGGTTTTTATTGCTTAACTTGGACTAATAGAAGTTTCACACGAGGATGTCTCTGGCATAATTTTTGCAATGTGAGAATATTTTAGTTTATTCTGTTGCTTTGGCTTAACTTTATTGTTTATATTAAGTATCATTTTGTATGCCATTACATGCAATACTAAGTGTAAACAAGAAAAAGTTTTTGGAACTTGCATGCTTGGCCACGTAACTATTTCGGTTTTTGTTCAAATAAAATCCTTCTAACAAAAATTAAGAAGTTTAAACAAAATTGTACTTTTTCCTAAGTGACTATAACTTTTGCCTTTTGTATAAATTGAATGCAGCTGCTGTAGACATGATAAAGCCAATACAACATCAACTTTAGATATACTTTATTCCTTTAGATATTAAAATATGAAAATTATGTTCATTTATGTTAAAAATTAAATATGAACAAAAACTTAATAAGTTTTTTTTTCAACTATATGAAAAGCATATAAAGAGAACTTCAAGCCTATAAGTCCTGGACTGAAAATAATCTATAACTAAATCAAGAACCAAAACATACTAAAAACAGCTCTAACTACAGCATTTGTAACAAATTACAAACACTATTTTTATTTATCATTTATATTAAATGCGTTCGCCCGCATAAAATATGCCTTTGTCAGATTTGGAAAAAAACGATAGCTGTTTAAAACCAGAGCCCACAAGATTGAACAGCGAGAGCAACCAAAAAACATTTATTATGATAGTATTTGTGATGAGTTACAAATAGAAACTCATCATTATCAAGATAAATCCCATAGGTTTTAATCTGTCGTGAAAGTTTAACACCATGGTGCTCTTAACACACGTATTAGTACAAAATGTGTCGATAAATATCTCTACTGAAACACCACGGAACTCTACCGATGCCAATTAAAGCAAATTTCCTTTTTGTGTAGAAAGGGGTTCTATCCAACACGTCTGTTGTTGTTTAGGTTACAGCACCCGGTTTTAATATGCAACTCTATAGTGATTGAGAGTAAATGAATGCACTCATTTTACCCACCTAACTTTAGATGTCAACCACAGCAACAACGATACATTCTTTTATTGATCAGAACAGTCGAAGAAGAAAAACTTGCTCACTACCTTTTATACTCCAAACAATATCGGGTGATGATCGGGTGATTTTAGTCGCCTCTAACGAATGGCATGTTTTATCTCAGGAATATTTTTCTATCTCAGCGGAGAAAGACAGAAGCAAAACAGACTATTCTAAAAACACCTGCAAACCTAGTGTGTGTGATGAATTATGTATCACCTGATACTTGTAGCTAGCTAAATATTAATTACTGTAAAAAGCCGACCCTGAAAACACCACGTTGAAGCCTTAGGCTTTTTAAAGAAAAAACAAAAAACAAAACCGTGTAGATAAAATTTTAAGAGTGACTTGAATATATTTGAATAAACCTTATGTATTTTGATTGTGTGATATTAAATTATTTAAAATATCCTTTTGAGATTTTAACAATGTATAGAGATAATTGGCTAGAATTTGATTGTATAGTCACGATTATGAAATATGATAGACTTGGTTTAAAGTCTTGTAGTTAAAGGATTATCATGAAATGCATTGACATCCATTAATTAAATTTCTCGTTGGATCCTTTGTGTTCTCTAGAATATTTTTTTATTAAAATTAAAGTAAAATTCTAATTTTATTAATTAGAAAAATTATAAATTTTGAAATGGTCTGACTTTATGTATAGTTATATACTGAAATCACTTTAAAAAAAACTTCAAAAGGTACTGTTGGTTTTCAAAATACAAAAATTTATAAATTCTTTGTTTTGTGTTTTAGTGAAAATCAAAAAATTGTTTGATTTTAATTCAACACATTTTTTATATTTATTTTTAAAATTATAAATTTTAATTTAATAATATTAGAAAATCTTATTAAATGTTTCCCATATCAATTTATCATCAAGGATCTTGAAGTAATTTTTAGAAAAATTTTAAATATAATTTTAATTCATTTTCGTAACAAAATCATTCATAACCCACTGAGTATGAGTATACTTATAGCTTAAAATGTATATTAAATAGTATATTATACTTTGCATTCTTTACTCACCTGCATTAGTTAAAATTTTAAATATTTGTAACTTAATTACACTATATATATTTCAGAATAAAATATTATTTTATATCCTGTGAAAAGTTACATATGTTGCATTTTGTTAAAAGTTAAATGGAAGCATATCAAATTTTTTAATGAACTTTGTTAATTAAAAATTTTTAGTAATTAACAGAACGAACAAATAAACATAATATTTATGCACGTTTATAATAAATTGAAATTCGTTAGAAAAACATTTTAATTTATGTAAAATTAAATGGTATGCTTATTACAATAACTAAATAGTTTGCATACTACAATGTGAGGAAAAACAATTGAAACATTTGAAATATTTCTGAAATGCCAATTAAAGCAAATTTTATTTCAATTTTATTTGAAACTTTGCTGAAACATAAAATTGTTGAATACGAAACTCAAAAAAACCAGAGTCAGAAATGCATGAAATGCCAGTATTAAGTTTGAACATAAAATTATTTTAAAATTGTTTTCGGTTGCACAAATCGGGTTCAAGGCTGGTTTGTTAAATTGCAACTAAATACATAAATTATAATATATTGCATTAGTTTTTAGCTACAATTCAACACCATTGAGTCTAGCATTAAACAAATAAAAAAATATATAAAATGCACTATGTTGCGATGAGAAAACAATGTTCATTCAAACACGCACATATTCAGGTCCATTTAAGTGGTTACCTACTGTGAACGCTTAATAACACGGTGCTTTTAACACTAGGATTTTTATAATCCGCCCATCACCACTTTATTGTGGCAAGACTCGTTGTTTCCCATACAAGTCATACGAATGAACATGACTTCCTATGAATAGCGATCCAAGTTGATCTAAAACTTGTTTTTGTTCTGTAGGTCATAGTTAGTAATATAACTACACACTGAATGAAAACATATGTACCAACATTGTACCTGTGAAAGTTTAGATATCAAACACAACTTTCACGACGTAGCTAGAAAGAGTGACCTTAAATATCCAGGAGAATAAAATATTGCGAGCACTTGCATTCTGTGGTAACAGATTCGTACCTACGATCGAATCTCGTAGGTGACACCCGCTTACTAGCAGTTATGCTTCTAAATATCTTATGCTTCACCTTCAAGAACAGTCATGCCTCACCGCGGGAATATTCCAAGCTCAATACGTTCGAAAAATGAAAGTAAAAAATATATTTTTAGTTGTAAAATTTATATAATTTCTTAGTGTAATCCGTCTCACCTTCAATAAATTTATACCCAACTATCCTTCAATTAATAGATCCTACGTCTGTAGTAGTTTTAAATAAGGTTTACAAATACACTTATAAAGTAGCTATTATCGTCAAAATTATTTGACGATTTTAAAATTAAATACAAAGGATACTTATGCAATAAATAATGCCTCCACAAAAAAATATTATTGAAATTTAACAATTAAAAATAAAAATATAATTAATTATTATCGTTTTAATATAAACACAGGAAGTAAATTTGTTAATAAACTTTCACAGCAAAATAACAAAACGAACATGCAAGTCGAGTAGGCCTTTCTGTTGGGTAATGAACGTTGGTTCTGAGCTTCAAATTTGGCAGGGCACGAGTTCGAATTATGATACTTGTCTCAAAAAACTATTTATGTATAATTAAATACAAGAATTAATTTCAAGACCACTGCTGATGGGTATTTAGCAATACTTGAAACAGCTGTATGATAAGCCAAAAATTCAGTTAATGAAAATAATATAAAAAAAAATTTTTGTCGTTCTTTTTCACTACTGTTCAAAAAACTTCGTTATTCAATTATAAAAATAGTATTAAAATGTCTAACAGTAACACAGATTTTTGCTATAAGAATTGATGATCTCAATAAAAAGAAACAATTATTGCTAGTACAATATCGGTATTAGGAATTAAACTATTAAATTTTAATGGATTCATGATTCTGTTTTATTTGCACATAAGCATAATTTAATAACATAAATATTTTACTGCAAATGGACGCTATTAAATTACAAAAATTTAGTATTTTATATAACAGGATTACGTTACTGGCTCACATAGTTTATGAAAGTGTAAAAAATAAAAATAAAAAAAAAAAATTCAAATATTGTACTTCACAATTAAAAAAAATTATTTTTGGCGCCATTTTTTATTTTTATTTAATTTATTTTTGTTATCCTTGCGGCAAAATAATAGCCCAGTAGAAAAAATTAAAGGTTCTGTTCGTCTTATTGAAGAAGGTGCTTCAAGAGGGCTCATATATACTTCCCCTACAAACACAATTGAAGAACAAGAATCTGGTGAATAGATATAGTTTTGTGATTATTCTTATAAATTAATAATTTAATTAATATGTTAAGCTAAATCATACCATATTCTATTTTTTTTTTATTTTTATTTTTTTTGGACTATAAAAATATTCTATTTTGGACAGTATATATTATTTTACTCTTAGGTGTTCAGCGTTTATTTTTTTTTTTAATATATATTTATACTACGTGGTGCAAATGCATGTTGTTAGGCAGAATAATATTTCTCGTGGTTTAATTGTAAAAAATGTACTAGAAAATGTGCATATTTATGCTGCATACTAAATTCCATTTAATGCAGACCACATGACATAGTTTTGCTTCTTTGAATTTGTTCACTCTGAACGTTAACACAAATAGCCGGAAAGGACATCAAAAGTGTAAACTTGCACGGAGTTGTACATTACTTAACTATTTAACTGTGCCATTGTCCAATTAGCATTAAATCCGATTTAAAGGAGTCTGAGTACTGGTTAACAATTAGTAGAAGTTATTTTTTACTACGAAATCTAAGTGGATAGCTTGACTGAATAAGGTTAGAATTGTTGTTAGTTTTATTGTTTGTACTTTTTAAGGACATAAATAAACAACAACTTGCAGTTAAAAACTTACTCCTTTATGAACTTCAAATAAATTTATAATTTTAAATAAATGTTAGAAAAAAGATACAAACATTTTAATTTTTCTAAAAATAGTAACCTTAATTTAGCATAACTATTTTTTCTCATTTGCACTTACTTTATATTTATACAGTTCAGTGCAGTTTAATAAAAATGCAAGCAATTTAATATGCATATTCAAGGATACTCAGCTAATCCTTATCTACCGAATGATGACTTTTCAAATTTATTTAAGGGTTTTTTTTTGTTTTTGCACAAAAATTATTTCAGTGATTGCGCAAATTAGTTGAGTTTGAGTTTAATTTGCATTTAATTGATTTCGTTTTGTTTATAAGATGCATTTGTGAACAAACTAAATTCATTTTAATTTAACATAATTGGTTTAAATTGCAGTTTTGAAGAGATTTCTAATAAAACACAACTTTTTGAATTTAAACTTTATGAAAACGCAAAGTAATATTAATTTCCTAGTAATTAATTGAAGAATTAAATTTAAGTAAAAATTAATTAAAAGAATTTCAGAAATCTGTTGAACATGAGCATAATGTTTCACGAATAAATACTGTTTAATAAAAAAATTGCTTTTAAATATTTGTATGCACAAATTCAGAATTAATTATACAATGTTTCAAATACAGTCAAACATTGATTCTAGTTAGAAATTTATTATAAGGTCTTTTAGTTCCGTTAGGTCTAAAAAACACAAAATCATGTCCATTATGCGTAAGTGAAAAATTAGTCAACTGTCTTCCGTTTGAAAAACTTATTTACGTGATCGAAGATACTAATGCCATGAACGTTTACGTTATTTATATAAGAAGAAATATAAGAAGAAAGAAAGAATGAAACAGAACAGAGAAAGAAAGAATATAAATATACACAAAAAACAAGAGACTATGTCCTTGTTTATGTCCTAAAGACTATTCACAAAAAAAAACCTTATCGACCGAATTTACATCTGCGAATCGCTGCTGTAAATCGATACATTTCTGAAGCAGTTGGTGACTGGTAATGAAAAGTGATAATGAGAGGAATTCTGTTCCATCAGGACAGCACTAGGCCATACACATTGACAATGATTCGCTAAAAACTTCAGGTGATTGGTTGAGAAGTTCTTATGCATTCACCTCATAATCCAGACTTGGCATAAAGTGATTACCATCTGGTTCTGTGCTTGGCGAACTATTTTTCTGGTAAAAATTCGATTCTGAAAATCGGCTGTCTCAATCTTTTGCTTAGACAGACGAGGACTTCTATGAGAGGCATAATGAAATTATTGAAGGTAATGGCGATAAGTTATTGAACAAAACGGGGCATAGTTGATCTAAATGGGATCATTTTAACTATGGGAAAAAAGTTTTCAATTTCATGTAAAAATAATGGATTTCTTTTTACTACACCTATTATTTTTTTCCGTGAAGTGCCAAAAAGCTACGGTATCCTGGGTGCCAGTTGTGTTCTTTATGCCACCACAGCACTTTGTTATGTTCTTGTTAATCACTTAATTTATTTGATTATTTTTGTTACTCTGAGTTGGAAATAGCCGCTTTCCAGACGACGGTGTACAGATCAATAATATCAATGTTATATATTTACGCCAGCAGAAATATATAATATTTTTGTATAAAATTTTTGTAGCATTCATTTTTCTTCATTTTTCTTGTTTTCGAGACAAAGAAATATGTGTCCAAAAAAAAAACTTTGGGTCGACACATTCTTTTTGTTTAAATAATAACTTACTACTGTTTCTAAGTTTGGGGAAGTTTGTGCATTTGTGTTTAAAAAAGCAGAAAGTAGCAAGCGTACGATTAACAAAAAATATTTGTTAGATTTTAAGAACATAATACATATAATATATAAAAAATATTAAAATGGTTTTCCGTACAAATGACAGAACATTTTTCTAAACAAATGAACTTTAAACGATCGTAGTCTCCTACCTCTTTTATTGAAAAGGACATAGTAAGCTTCAAATTAAGGAATATTTAATGGACTGAAAAAAGATTTATGATTTACTATGCCTATACTATGGTTTACTATGATACTATTTTATAGAAGAGACTTTGATTCAGGATTTTTTAATTGAAGAGTTCTTCGGGCAGACTTCCGCATATTTCAGTATTTATTGAAAATGTACTTAGTTTTTAATATAGAATTTTTTTATAACAATCACTACGTGTATGTGTAAAAGTTACAATGTTTAAGTATATGAACAATATTTGCTAAATTTAACAAATATACGTATAATTGCTTTTTCCAATTTTCTTGGAATGCTTTTTCAGCATTTGAGTGCTTTTTCAATCAGTTCGCATAAGCAAGCATCAGATGTAGGAATTGCAATTGTGACTTGAATATTAGTTAAAAAGCAGATATCTACGCTTATTGGTAAATACATAAATAAATAAATAAGTGGAACATTAAAAAATTTATGAATTGCACACGTCTGAAATATGCAAATAACTTTCCGTTTGTTCCCGGATTGTAAAACGTATATTTGCCATGTGTCACACACACTCGAATGTGTCAAAATATTTGATACAAAACTTAAATATGTGTTTTAAATACTGCAGTCAGCACATCTTTGTGTGCTCATGTAAAATATTCAAAATCAGCGCAGCTCAGCTCAGCCCAGCTTCCTTCCAATCTCACATTTTTATAAAATATTGAAAATAAATATTAAAAGTTTCCGTGAAACACTGGTGCTGTGCATACCGGGAAAACGCATATTCGGCACAATTTAGTGAAGCCTGAAATCACAGTGCAAATGCGATAAAAAAAACAATTTTCACATTTGAATTAATGGCGCAAATATTGAAGCTTTTAAAGGATAAAACGGCTGCAAAAACTGATAAATCCATTAAGTTTGAGAGATTATTATGAATTGGCCATTTAAAAATGAAATATTAATGCTTTGGATTAATATTTGATGATACTTTGCAGTAATTAATTTTTCTTAAATTACTTTTTCATAAGGAAATTATGTTGCGAAATTGTGTCATTTAAAAGCGTTGTACTATGAAAAAAACATAAACTCATAATTACTTATGGAATGTAATCATCTAGAATAAAACCATGTCTTCAACAAAAGTGTTAACAAGAATCTGTGTAAATATTTCAGATTCGTTCTTTATAAATAATGATTTTACATTGTGAATCGGTATCTTGAAGCTGCACTGCGTTTGTTGAGCCAATGAGGTGGTTATGATAGAGATTTCTTGATTGCGTATGTCATTTTTGTGGGCACTGAAACTGAAACTTAAATAAGGAGACTCTATCTCCATTTATTTTAAGATGTTAAGTTCAGTTGAAGATATTGATGGCCGATTAGATCGAGGAAAATCTTCCAATACATCTCCACCGTTTTTGAATGCAGACAACTGTGTTGGCAATTTAGTCACAAAAATAATTTCGACAATTTCTTTTTATACAATCTTTTATACGACTTTAAGTACTTTTTTGATACAATGTAAAATTATGTATAAATTTGTGAATAATGTTATTTTAAGTTAAATTTTATGAAGTTAATTTTATAGTTTAAATAATCTGTTACATTTACCAGTTTTTAAAATATCATATTTTTTCAAGTATAGTTTTAAATAATTTAATGTAAAAATTACACCTTAAATATTCAATTTATAATTTTAATGTGTTATACTATGCACTAAACTAAATAATATTATTAATTTTATGTGAAACTTAAATTTCCATATTTTACAATATTATTTTTTTAACATATTTTTTAAAAAAATATATTAAATTTTTTCTGTCTATTGTACGCTAGGGTTGCACTGATGTATAGACAAATCTCATTAAAATTATCTCATTAAAATAATATTACCATATAAAAATGTTCTGGATGATATTAACAGAATTGAAGACAAGTAGAGAAAGTTTATTTTATTTACAATTTTTTTTTTGCATAATTTCTTACGATGATTCTAATTTAAATAATTTTCTACATAAAGAGGTTTTCGAACAGAAGTGAAACAACAACAAAAATTTATTTTTTAAATTATTTTAATTAATTGAATTTTTGGCTGACCATACAGCTGTTTCGAGTATTGCCAAATACCCTTCATCAGTGGTCTTGGAAAGAATTCTTGTATTTAATTATTCGTAAATAATTATTTTTGAGACTGCAAGTACCAGGAATCGAACTCGGGTCCTGCCAAATGTGAAGCTCAGAATCAGCGCACCTTAACCAACTGATCCAAAGCCTTGACTTTTTTGTTCGCATATTTTTGCTGGAGTTTTGTTACTTTTGCTATGAAAGTTTTTATGAAATAATGAAATAATGAAATAATTTTCTACTAAATTGGTGAATATCATCTTTCCACAAAGACTTTTTTATTTAATTTTAATTAGAGTACGGCAAAATTTTGCAAACATTTTTGAATTCGTTTCTTTAAAAAAAATAGCGTGATTGTTACAAAAAGTCCTAAAAATGTATTAAAGACCATATGACATAAAGGATCATTTTAATTAGTTTCCTTATATCTTGTTTCCATTGCAGCTAAAACTTTTTATGTTAATCTAATTATGATTTGGTCGTTTCCATTGGCATGAGCTGATTTATGTAAGAGTTTTAGTATCTGAGAGTTCTGTGAAAGTTCCAGAAGAGCTTTACTTTGTTTACATTTAATTTGTAAGAAGGTGATATTTAGGTTTATATTATTAGCAAAAATTAATTCATTTAGCATAGAAAAAAATAGAAAATGCAAACAATTCAATATATATTGTTTGTGAAAATGTTCACAACTTGAATAAAATAATAGGTGCATACAGAAAACGACGATACAATGCATCGGAAAAAATTAATATTTTATGAAAAACAATAAACTACTTTTCTCTAAATTTTATATCAAAAATTTATTTTTTAAATATCTATTGCATATTTTATTTATGAAAACTATAAATATTGTGAAATAACAAATTTACTTTGGCAGCATGCTTCTTTATAGATCAACTTAATTTTTTTTTAAATTTTACATATAAAAGATTTGACAAATATTTTAAATCTTGGTAATTTCCCTTGTCCCATGAGACTTCCCTTGTGATATTTATTTATAAGGGTTGCATTCGACATTTTTTGCTTTAAATGAGTTGATATATTTATAATGAGCTCATTTGTACGAAAGCTCTTTGTATGAAAAATTATTCTCATTACCTAGTGGAAACATGGTATTTAAATTCTCTAATCAATAAAATGATGTTAAGCATGAATAGTTTTGTTTGCATATACAAAACAAATTTAGCCATAACAACTTTACGAATCATTTGTTGATCTCTGATTTAAACCACATCGGGGATTATCGTATAGCACTTGTTGTTTTTGGCAAAAAGTTCTTGAAAAGTGAAATATTTTTTAAATTTGGAATTCTAGATACTTTATAGACTGAATGTTACACTATTATTCCACAGTTGTATTATTGCTTTTCATTTTTTGCTATTTTTTGCTATACATTAAAATTTACTGTTAAAAGGATAAAAAAAATGTTGGGCTGTTATTAACAGTTTTATTTCCTTTTACATAATCTAATACATTCCACACGAATAACATACGTTCTACTATCTACATTGACATAGTGACACATATAAGCTACACAAGTTTCAGTCATATTAATCATTAATCTCAAAATGCATCAAAAAAAGCTACATTGAACATTGTTTTTAATTTTAGAATTGATAAAATATTGAATTACATGAAAATGAAAATAAAATTATATTTGCTGAAATAGAATTCCGTTTCCTTAACTGTCAGTTTATTAATTACATATTAATTTTGCTAACTAGACTCTTATCTAAAATCACAGACAAAAATTTATGTGTAACATATTTGTGTAATATATATAATTTACTATATACATATATAATTAAAATTTTAAAATAATTGCAATTTAATTTTTAAATAAACACACTGGTAGCGATTTAAGGTATTTGTTTCATTTATGGTCGGCCTGGCCTGTATGCACATATAATGCGGTGAAATTTTAATAGACTCACTGCAATTGACATCAGCGATTTTCACTTTGAATAAAATAGCACTATAAGTATTTGAAAATTAAATTACACAAAAAATACCATTAAATAAATAATTGAATCAAATATAAAATAGTGAAACTGACATATTTGCATTACGAGTAATTATAATGTGATTTTAAAAAAATAATGCAATTTAATTGTGTGGTAAATGCTGTCGAAATGAACTGAATGGCTTTCCCGACCTACTATTTCATATTAATAAGTACCTTTTTCTGCAGAAAAAAACAAAAATAAATAAAACAAAATAAAAATAAATATCTAAAACTTGTATGTATACTTGTACACAAAACAAACAGATATAAAAATATGTATTAAATTACAAAAGCATATGAGATATTTGTATAAATATTTGTTAAATTTTATTACATACGTTTTTAAAATAATTTGTTTTATATGTAGACATAATGAAATTACCTGCATTTTTTTATTTTGTTTATTATTTTTTTTTTGCTATTTAGTTTTAAAATACATTTTTTTTTTGATTGTAAGGAACAAGTTCCTTTTTTGTGTAAAATTAATTGACAATGTAAATGTCAATTAAGACTAATATAGCTATAACTAATAGTTATAGTTACATTAAAACAATAGCAGAGAAAAAAAGTAAGAATATCTATACACGGGTGTAGAAATGTGTACGAAACTTCAGATTAATACATTAAAATAAAAACGAACATAACTGAACTTCCAGGTGAAAATCTGGAAGTTTAAGTTTGAAGTAACATTAACAATCGTTCATCGTAACATTACATAGTTGCTTCAAACAAAAAAGATCCTTAACGATGATAGACAACTAAATAAAAACAATCAAGGTTCCATTTACATACACTCAATATTATTAGTAAACAAATAGCAGCATCATCTGCTTTTAGACTCGCAATGGAGGACCAATGACTATGGACTCTTCTCCGTCTTTAATCTTTTTATTCCTAATCCTAACAAAATAAACTACATGGAAGGGATGTAATGGATTCTTAATTTCGACAGAAAATTTAATCTCGTATTTTCATCTAGAAATACTTCTAAACAGCCTGATGTATAACTGCCAAGAGGAACCTCTTTTGAAGGGGGTCTAATCATTTTCATAGATGTATCCAAAAGAAGTAGTAGTATTGAAAGTGCAGTTTTCTCAGAGAAACTGAAAAAATATTCATATGATAGGCTCCTGGATCATTGTAATATTTTTCAAGAGGAAATATATGCGTGTTTCAAGAAAATTTACAATTCTGGTCATTCAAAACATTTTAAGGAGTTTTAAAAAAAACTGACCTAAAAAAACACATAAGTTTCTATACATTTATGATTTTATAGATCAGTAAGGATAATGTCAATTTATTGAAATTATCAACAATTGGTATTTAGACATAAATAAGTGCTGTTTATGGTAAATGGTATTGTAACTGTGAACATTAATAAAGATCATCTGAGTCTCCAGGATTAAAAGGGAGAGATTAAATTATTACTGTTCAAGAAACCCATTAAAAATTTTTTTTTTTCCCAAGGATATACACATGTTTATCTATCTAGTCATCATTATAGTTCGACACTTATGTCGTTTTAGATTAGTAAATCTGGATTCAAACTACATTTACTCTTGATCTGACAAATTCTGTTGCTCAATCGAACATTTTTAGAGCAATCTAATATTTTTATAGTATATAATATTTTTATTTTTTTTGTTAGTGATAGTATACATTCATAAACTAAAAATTTTATATCGGCCGCTGATCTAAAACATAGATTCTCAATGTTAAGCTCCTGATAAACCCATCAAATAACTTTTTGTTTGAATATTTCAGAATATCATTTAAGCTGACATATGTCTACTGTAAATATTTTTTAGTACGTTATTCCTCAGTATTAATGCATATGTGTACATGAGCAAATAAAAAACTTAATAATATAATTAATGCATATATAGCGAAGCAATAACCAGATAGAAATATGTGATTATTTTTCTTGAACGAGCACTCGGAAATATAATTCTTGCCTATCTTTTATACTCATTCGACGTCGTTTAAACCCAAAATTTCTGTCTTACGAAGAAGACTGTTTTAAATCAAATTAATCCGTTTTGCCAAACAAATTGTTATTTGGCTTTTAAAAAGTTGGTGTTATTGTTCTGTTTACTTTGGAATACTGCTTCTATATAAGTTTTCAAGTTCAACTTTAACTTATAAACTTTAAATTCCGACTTTAATTTATTTCGCTTCTAAGGTATTTGCTTTAATGATTAATTTTTAGTAGTTTTTTTATAATAATTATAAACATAACGAGTAGATTTCAAAACATATGCTAGGACCTTGTCATGCATTGGTGCATAAGTGTAATATATTCTTATATGGACATTTCATATCGGATAAAGAAATCCAATATAAGACATAAAGACTCGGTAAAAAAGATTTAATACTACAATTTTTAAAAAAAAATGTTGACTTGTAGAAATGCTCTAAATCCATGAAAGGGAAAATAAAACCTTAGATGGTAGTGTTAAATCCATCAACTTAACAATATTAATAACGAGCAGTTTCCAAAATGGTTGAACGGATTTAATTTTGCATAATAATCATTCAAGGAAACATTTCTGTGATATTTTGAAAAAAATTAGCATATAGTCATAGTTACCATTGTCTGGTGTTCTTGAAAATGCGATATTAAATCTTTTTTCATACTTATCTCTATTTGATATGTATTTCTCTTGTATTTGGAAATATTCGTAGCTCTCATGTAATATTGTACCTTAAAGTGTTGAATTATTTTTTACATGTATGTCTTTACCGGTAGCTATAACACAATATTTGAAAGGGAATTTGTAACAAATCTCAATTTTATTGAATGTAAAATGTCAAATCTAAAATTGTATCCATAACTCAAGAAATTTATGTGACATTTCGTTATGTCAAACAGTTCTGCTTCAAGAGCTCCTTTGAAAATATTCTTTTGGTTGTAAAAAGGGGTTCTTCTTCTTCTGCTTGCGATACTTCCACATACCGTTTCACATACATTTAATTGCAATTAAGGTATTTGGATGAAACAAAGGTCTTAAAATTTTCCCCTTTAAGTATTATATATTCTATATTATTATAAATTAACCAAAACCTGAACACTGAAACTTAACTAATGATAAATTCATATGCATAATAATTTTTTCCCCTTTTAGCGCCAACACATTCCTTCACTCATATTTACAAAATGAGAAAAACCAGAGCACACGAAATGGAAAATGGCAATACTGCCGCGAAAGGAAAATTTATTTCCAAAATGTATGGAAAAGGATGAAGGCGTGCGAAAAATATGCAAATTAACTATGAAAAAAGGTAAAAACCTGAAATCACATTTGTAAAATTTGTAAAATTGTAAAATAGCGGATATGTTTTAAAAATTGCAAAATTTCTGAATGAATTTTATTTATTTTTTTTAAATATCAAATGATTGATGACAATTTTTTATATTCGCATTCAAATGGTGCAAATACTTTTATGCGCAATATTTAATTCATTAATAACAGACACGTCAAATAAACTTGGATTTGTTAATTTATTGTTATGGAAGACACAAGCCAAAAAAATTAACACAATAGTATTTTTTTGTGTGTTTATTTCTTTTAATTTTTTAATTTGTTATGTAAATTATGTTTTTGCAACTTTATTATTAAATAAACAAATATAACTCAAAAAGCATATATTTTTTGTAAACAATTTTAGATTTAGAATTCCACTAAAATAAATGAAGAAACTATTTTTCTTGTCATTTAATTCACCTCATCATTTACACATTATTTTCTCCAATTTTTTAATAATACAACAAAATTAAATAAAAAACTACATTAATTACAGAAAGGGATATATTCAAAAAATACTTCATTTATGCTGCATTTACCATAATCTCATGGAAATTGTCTTCTACGGCAATGTAATACTGCTTTTATTAATTTAAATAAGTACTTGATAGCACCATCTTTAGCCTTGATAATACATTTAACCGTAACACATGGGCATCGAATCATAAGAAACCTTTAAATATTCGTCTGTAATATCTGTGAATAGAATATCTATTCTATTTCTTCTTTTAATTTCACCATAGTTTTGGGCTTCCGTTTTCTTATTTTGGCACTCATAAGGGATTAAAGTCAAGGCTGTTTCGTGGCACATCTAAGGATTTAATATCCAATTTGGTAATCTATAATCTATGGTAATCTATAGTTTAAAAATATTCATATATATTGAATAAGTTATACTAATAACAATAAGTCAATGAATTACTCAGAGAGGGCGCCCAATGACAGGGTGCCCTCTGCACCCTGAAAAATCGAAAAATTATTCGTTCTGTAAAATTGGGTCTTCTCCAGCTTAGTTTGGATTCAATGCTAGGCACAACTGCGGTCAGAATAATATTTTTGAACTCTTCTACATTGACCTTACTCTCAATCCTCATATCATATTGTAAGATAAATGTTTTAAAGCGGCAACACTGCAATTATCTGAATAACGTTCTCTCTCTTTCTTCTGCGGACTCTGCGACAGCCATTGAGTCCAGAAAGTTAAATTTAGGCTCATCTGAAAACAGTAGTCGTGACCATTTAGATTTACTCAAATTTTGTTTATCCTTTGCCCAATTTATTTTTCTTTATTCGACAATTCAAAAGAGGTTTTTTTGCAGATGTCCATATTCTGAAGCCGACGTTGAATTGTTCACCCCAGATGCTATTTCAACAACATTTTTAAACCGACCCTGGACGCTCGTTTTCGTGATTATGCGAACTTTTCGTGCAGTGGTGCATTATGTCTTTCTCGATCCTACTTTCCTCTCCACTTCTCCCGCTTCACAATAATTTTTAAAGGATCGATGCTGACCTTTCATTGCAATATGTTTGAGTTGTCATAATAATTTTTGCTTGTTCCGTTAGGCATGCTTTTAATGTGTATAATGTATAATTTAATTCTGTATAATGTGATTCTAGCAACTGTTATGCCAAAATGCAAAATTAAGTGTAAAATATACGAGTATGAGGAGACTCCCAAAAAAATTTTTGATGCATAAAATGGCATTTTTTAATTTATAATTTAAATAATAATTTTAAGAAGTGTGGCTTTTTTGTTGGCTTTAAAGTTTTATCAGTTGTACTTGAGGTATTATTAAATATATAAATTATAAAAATTATTTAAATTAGCTTAAATAATCGTTTTTCCAGAACAAAATATAAAATCGACAACTGTCGGACTTATGCGTTACTTAGTTGGTTAAACGATTGGAGGCAACTAAACTTTCAAAACTGTGAAGGGTTTCATTTATCATGGCACTGCCATAAACACCAACAATATTGTCGGCGTGAAAATTAGACGAAGATCTACCATTGTTAATAGGTGGTTTAATGGGCAATTGCGACTCTCTTTCGACTGATAATACTTATGATCTATGATATGCTCGTCTTAACTGTGGTTTGGAATGACACAAAAACATAAATGCTACCGCAAAATGTTAAAATAATACTGAAAGTGTTTGAGAATAAAGGTGATCAATAGATATTTGGTCCACTATGAACTGGTGAGGACTATCACATCCAAATGAACTATGTGCTGTAGGAGCTTTATTACGGTATTGACATATACATATAGTTAATAATCAACGGCTTGATCCTACCATGAAGATGAAAGACGGCATTCCAGCGTATTTCAAGTGGCAATTTAAGCAAGTCCAAATTGAGTAATACCCTGTCTATAGTGTAATTATTAAGTTAAGGTGGTGCGCACTCAGTAAGGTGCCTGAAGAGGGATACTGCGTGCTGCTAAAGAAGTAAGAAGGTAAAAAAGTTTTGTACATTCAGGTGCACATTTAAATAGAGTAAGAACTATAGACTGTAAACTATAAGTAAAATTGATTTAATTAACTCTTTTTTGACTTTTGAAATCAAATTTTTAATGATAAATTTAAATTTAAGAAAATCTTTTTAGTTTCACTTTTGCGTATTGGTTTTGTTCAGTTAAAATTAAAACTTTTGCGTATTGGTTTTGTTTCTAAATATTTTGTCACGATATGTTATTAATATTACTGTAGTTTTTCGTTTTAATAAACACTCTTCGCACTTGGATAATCAATATCGCGTAGAAGTCTTTTTTTGCGTGTCTATATGATAAAGATCACATTACAGATTTTAACCCTATATTATTTCAATTATTTTTTATGAATTTTATAAGGTATCTAAATAATTTGGATTTACGCATGTTATTTGAAATATAATTTTTATTGAGAATAGAGCCCAAAAAAATTCATAACAGAATTTTGTTATTTTTTACTCTAAATTAACATATAATATAGTTTTGTGGAAGCCTTCTATTCGACAACTGAGATATTAAAGTGTAAAGCGACATTGTATAATGATATATAATGATCTGCTATTATATCACTCAAAATATTACGAAACCAAAAGCAATACCATAGCGTGCTGTTTTCTTAATAAAAGTATCGAGACAGAAACCGTTCAATATTAATGAGTTTTGGGTCATATTATTATTGTAAAATATAATAGTAGACGTATCAATCTCTTTAACTCTCCAAAGGTGTGTTGCCGCTTCAAATTGGTTTACCAGAGATAGTTGAGGAGGTAAGGCAAATGGTATTACAATGGGTCCCCATTCTATGTGATTCCTAAGATTTTCTGTATTGGAGACTAACATACTAATAAAATATAATAATATGTATGTAAATATATGTTGAATTATATGTTACTACATATCTGTTGTATGCCGTGATGTTTACAGGATATTTTAAGTCTACTATACATTTGGTTCTCTTATAACATTAAACTTTTTATGCGGATTTAGATGGAAAATATTCATAAAATTTTTATTTTTTAAATTATCATTGCAATTTAATACAACTTTTATTATTGTGATAAAAGTCTAGAGTCAAAAGTTTTTTACATATATAAGCTTCTGTTGAATAATACTTATAATACAACATTTTATAGTAGAGCAGTAGAAGAGGTTGAAAATCAAATCTGCTATTAGGTCAAAACACCATAATTATAATTATAAATATAATATAGATGAGACGTAGTGCTTACCGAAACTAATTATAGAAATTAAAGATATCGATTCGGATTAGTTTTTAGCTGAAATATTCTTGAATTTGATTAGAGTTCCTATACACATACTTTGACTGCTTATACAAAGTTTGATATGAAACTTTATTAAGATTTGTTACCAAGGACGTTATTTATACGACCCTCATTAAGCGTAACAGCAATATTTTCTGTTTGTTAAAGTTTAGTAAAACTTTACCAAGGAAGCATTGAAATTTAAATAATTATTTGAACAAAAAATAAATTATTACGTTTTAATATATATTTTCTTTAAATCTAATTAAAGTTAGACCAGACGCAAGAAAGGTTTTGAACATTGGATATTAACTAACACAATTCGAGAAGAAATAATAGGCGTTATATGATGATTTATATCATGTGAGTTGAAATATTTATATTTATAAAAATTAGATAATTTGAATTTTACTGAAAAATAAGTCTTAACATAATAAAAGTTTATACATGTTGTAGCCCTCAGAGTCAACATAAATAAAACACAATTGAGATTCTGAACAGATTTTTATTTCAAAATATTGTTTGCACCTTTTGTTCCAATGATTTGATGACTTGTCTGAACATAATTTGTAATAATATAGTCAAAATGTTGAAGGATTTCCGTTTTCAAAACGTTGAAAGCTTTAAGATTGTGAGCTAATAATCAAAATTGCAACACTCATAAGAATATAAATTGTATTATAGTATTAGTATAGTATAGTATAGTATAGTATTGTACATTGTATCCTATATATGTAGATAAAGTTGTTTACTAGGGTAGATAAGGCAATGAAAAGAAAGCAAAGATTAGTTGAGCTAAGAGTTTTCTTTTGCTGGAAGACAATAAAAATATTAAAGATAAAGTCGGACAATAGATAATTAAGTAATGTTGTATATAATAGAAATTTTTATAAAAAAAAATTTTAATAAGTTACAATTTAAATATAAATTTATATTAACCACATATACCTATATACATTGGTACTATTCTTAAATATTTTTTCTTATCAGATCGTTTCTGTTTTTAATACGAGACCAGTAAATTTCTACTACAAAAATCCTTTTTATTTTCTTTTTCTTTTAGTATTTCCATATGCATTCATAAATTATAATAATAAAATATTTTATTTTATATGTAAAACCAACATTTTAACATTTCGTTTCTTGTCAATAATATAAATAAGATTTAGAATAAGAATTTTTTTTATTCAATAATTTTTTTCATATTTCTAGGTGAACATAAGTTATTTCTAGGAATCAGCGTCGGGTGTTATTTTATTTTTTGAGAAGCAGGATCTTACATTTATATTTAGAGTGTAAGTAAATATAAGCTTAATTTATTAAACTTTGTTTTTTATAAGTTAAGCGTTGTTTTAATGGTACATTATTATTTCGAATAATTGGTAAAATTAATAAAATCGATTTAAATCAGTAACTTTTCTGTTTAAAGTAAAGTTGGTGGTTAGTTTTTCTCCCGCTTGGTCCTTAATTGGGATATTGAATTATTGTGAACTAATCAACTATATTATTTTTTTATATTTTACTAAAAACATAATTATTTAAAATAAATATTAAAACCATTTAATGATAAAATATTTATATATAATTTTTATTAAAAATTTATTTCCAGATAAGAAGTTTAACGTTAACGAAATACTTAGCTTTAAGACTTTTATACATTTTTATTATGTTATTTGGTAAGTAATTATTCAAATTCGTATATTTTAATATTATTAAAAAGTTATGATTTTGTCCACTAAACTGAAAAATATTATAAAAAATTATTTTATTAATAAAAATATTTATTTATTTGAAACAGTAATTTAAAGAATATATATTAATTGTTCTGTTTAATGTATTTTTAAAATATATTTCCAGTTAAGGAACGTTTACTGTGAACATCCCATATTACCTTCTATATGTATTATACTCAAACATTCGATTTTTGAAAGTTAATTGGTAAGTGTTTACACAAATTAATACATTTTATTATTATTACAATATTAAATTATTAAAGTATTAAATTATTTATTATTTAAATAATAATAATAGTATTATTAAACTTGGAGAATGTTGGAAAAAACTTTTTTAATTATAAAAATATTTATTTATTTTATTTTAATTATTAATTGCATATTATTTTTGAAATATTTCTGATAATTTTTGTTACAATATTACTACTTATGTTGTTTTATTTAAACACTCTTGGCTATTTGATAGCCAAGATAGTGTATATTTTTTTGTGGACTTTTTTAAATTAAAATAATTTAATTTCTATATATGCTTATTTATTTTTGAGTTTTTTGAGTTGTTTATTTGTATGTTATAATATCTCATCATTTAAAAAAAGTTCACTTTAAATAAAAAAAACACATTAAACAATTTTAATTTCTACCGAATATAGGCAATATTTCATATTTTATTTCACTTATAAATTGATCACAATAATTAATTGAATTTAAATATTTTTTTTGTTTCCAAAATATTCTTCAAGTTAAGATTAGTTGTTTACAATTGTTGGACATTTCTATTACGGATAATTATTATACTCATGCACTCATGCTCTAATGCTTTCATGTAAGTACTAAATATTATATTTGTACATATATATAATACATAATTTATATTTTATACACATATATAATTAGTATCGAAAGTATGAGTTATATTTTATATAGATAGAGTAGTGTGTGTGGGTGCAAGTCGCGATTAAATTTTAATGGTGTTTTTTTTTGGATTAATTTCAACCTAACCTAACCTAATATCTTCATCTACAGTACGTCACATTTTATGGATCTTAAACATTTTCACTACGTTTTTTGATTGTGTTTCCACTTTTTCACATTAAAGTATTAACATAGATTTGTAGGTAAAGAATATGCTCTACAAAAGTTTTTTGTGAAGGTGAATAAATTTTGATTAACTAGAGTATTATGTAAATGTTCGCCCACATAATAAGCATGAAGCTATTAGATACACGTAATAAATTCAATTAAGTTAAGTTTGCCAAATCTAATCCCATTAAAGGCAGACACCAAATAATATTTCCCAAATTTCCTTTTTGTTCATCATTGTGGGTTCGAAGAGGTTTTCTAATTAATTAAGTGCGATTCATGTGTACTTGAATACTGAATTTGCATATGGCAGACATTGCGTGAAATATAGTATTTGATTGTGTTTATTCAACTTCGAGAAGTTTCAATTTTTATATTCATTTAAGTAAACTTTAGTTATATAAAAACCGTAATTAATTAAAACAAGAAACTTTCAAATATCTTAATTTTATACTGACACATAACTCAGAGTGATATTAAATGCATTGCTTTTTAATTAAGGTCAAGTGACATAAATACAATTCCTTTTAAGTAATAAGGAAGGAGTTTTTTTTTATATCACATATATAATATTGAGTATAATATTATTATTTAAACTAATAATTATTACCAAAATATAGTTTTTGTAATACGTCTTCTTATATATTATTTGTTGAATGTAAATTGACTAAAAGAAGGACTGTTCTTGACTAAATCCTTTTTAGTACATTGAATATTTTGGATAACAATTTCAGATTAATCTGTTTTTCAAAAAATGACTGATAAATATTTAATTCTAATGTGACCGTTTTTAAATAGTTATATTTTAAAGTAGATATCACTGCTATAATTGTACATTTAGTTATAAATCTGTGTACATATGTAAAACCCTAAGTGGTTTAATTCTAAGTGATTTCAGTAAAATTGACCTTTGTTATAGGTATTTAAGGTGTAATATTCTTACAGTTAAACTTATATAATTTGTTAAAGATGCTACGGATTACTCCTTCTTCTTTTCGAAATAATCTAAAATAAGAATTCAGTTTGAATTTCAGATAAAAATATGATTAATACTTATTACTCCAATTTCAGTTATTAAGATCAATGTTATATGAATTTGTCTGACACTTCTAAACAATTTTACGACATTAAAACTATCAGAAATTAGCCGATACCAATATTTCTCCGATAGTTACATTGTTCTGTTAAAGATATACTCAATCTGACTAACACGTCAAACCAATTTATCGACCCTTAAGTTATTAGAAATGACCCAGCATCTACGCCTTAGTCTTGTAGGAACAGTAATAAGCTTTAAAGTGGCCTCCTCTTGTATTGGATGAAATGATCGAAACAAATTTAAGTATTTGCAAACAGTGTGAAGTCAAATTGCATCATTAGAAGCCAATCTTCGGAGCCGAAGTTTAGTTTCCGACTTGTACAATAGTATTACTGATTTGATTGAACTTATTCTTATGCCATCATGAGGTACGATAGTAAACTTAAAATAAGTTCCATGTCATAAGGTCGGTCGATTAGAAGTTTTTTTTTTTCAATGACTACTATTCTAGTTACGGGTCGGAGAAAAAAAAAGAAATTGTAACATATTTGCTTTGACACCACCCAGCACTTCCTAAAATGCTTGCCGAATATTACTAGTATGTGAATTAAATATGTTTGCTTTATTAAAACATCAAAATGGCTACTTGGTCTAAAATGGGTTTGCTTAGAACAATTACCCTGCCCATATACATAAGTTGTGGTGTCAAAATGTGCCAAATTTTTGAGGCCAAAATAAGTCAAGTTTTTGCAAGGTCCCCAGCTTGTACGCCTCTACCCCACTCTAAGATAATCATTATTAAGTTTCAGAAGGAGAAAGTAAAAAATTTATATTTATTAATACGAAACAATCGTTTAACTTTGTTTGGATTCATTTCAACCTCTTAATCTTTACTCCTTGTTACTGAAATGGAAATTTAGTGTATACCATATATAAGATTTTACTTTTAAAACATATTAATTTTAACACTTTTATATAATTTGATAGATGGCATTACAAAATGGTTAAACGTTATCGTACTTTTGAAAAACAAAACAATAATAATAAAGGTAATATTTATAAAAATGTGTTAATATTTTCATAACAATTAAATTTAAATAAAAAGCAGACCAAAATAAACAAGAGAATGAAGAAAGCAAAATTACTGTAAATCACCAATATGATCAAGGTACTTACAACTTTACACAATATTGTGCATCGTCAGCTGAACCCAGCAGTTCAAGGAGAACAGAAGAAAGTATTTATAGAGCAGGTTTGCTAACAATATTAAAAGTCTCAACAAAAAAACTTGATTTTTCAATAACTTATTTTTGAATTATATTTTTAGAAAAATCTTCAGAAAATATTAATCAGAAGGAGAACTTATTTAACAGATTTTCTTTAGAAACTGATTCACAATTTCAAGAGAACCCAAAGAGTAATAAAAATAAACAAGATTTCATCACTATTAATAGGAATGAATTTCTGTTTGGAGGTAGATCAAATAGATTAGCCGGTGGCAGTCAAGATGATAAGAAACCCTATTTTGTTCTCAATATATTCGGAGCAGCACCTTTGCCACTTTATTATGATCCAGAACAATATGAGGATAATGCATGTGCAATTGTAGATAATAATCTAACAATCAAAAATGACGTATCAGAAAATGTTCCTGAATTAAATAAAAGTGTTTTACAAATAAAAAGTAGATTGCTCACAAATTCAGGTGAAAATAATTGTGAAAAACAATTACAGAAACAAATAAACGATAACACAACTCCAAAGTCAAAGGAAGAGAATAAATTGCCGGATGTTAAACAGAGGAAGACTAAAAATCAAGAGCTAGAAAGTCAGTTAAAAAAAGAGTCAGGACAGAAAAAACAAATCAATGATGGAGGATCGAAAAAATCTAAGGGGAAGTCAAAAAAAGAAATGAAATTAAATATGGTATCCGAAAAAGAATCTCAAAATCAATTAGAAGCTGAGATTTATAAAAAAATGAGGAAAGATGCAAGACATTTAACAGAAACGGAAGTATATGCGCCGACAGTCCAACAGAATAATTGTCAATTAAAAAATGGAAGCAAATCTAAGTGGACCGATACAGAAAAAAAAATTAAAAATACTAAGGAGAATACTACAATAAAAAAACATCAAGATATTTTTATTAGTATTAAGGATAATAATGCGAAGAAAATACCTCCGAATTACCCCGTTCAAAATATTATGCAATATTGTCAAAAGAAGAATAACAATGGCAGAAAACAAAACGATAAAATTGGGCGACAAAAGAGAGAAGATAAGGTACCTAGACACTTAACTCAATGTTTAAAATGTCACCAAAATAGTCTCAAAAATAATGAACTGCAAATAAAGAAAAAAAAAATGAAGAAGATTGGTTATTTTAAACCAATTTTCGGCGAAAAGCAACGAAAACAGATTAAGAAAATAAATGTGCCAAAACATAAAACCAAGGAGAGTCGAAATTCTGTAAAACTTCAAAAATCTTATACGGCATTTTTCGATAACAAGAAACAAAAACGAAAAGAAGAAAAACTAGTGAAAAAAGAGAAAAAAAAATCTAAAATAGGTTTCAATGAACTGCGAAATGGAAAGGGCAAAATCATTAGAAATGAAAGGACTAAGAAAAAACCTGCTCTACCTAATTTTAGGATCAAGCCCAAAGAGCCGGAAACGACTACTGAATATTTACATATATTGAATATTAAAGATGATAACCTT
This sequence comes from Teleopsis dalmanni, assembly GCF_002237135.1. Classification (NCBI taxonomy): domain Eukaryota; kingdom Metazoa; phylum Arthropoda; class Insecta; order Diptera; family Diopsidae; genus Teleopsis; species Teleopsis dalmanni. Next base: position 157,431,315 of record NC_051847.1, on the reverse strand, counting down.
CAAAAAAAGAAGCCTACGATCGAACGCAATAATAATTTCAAAGAAAAATGCACACAAGATGATAAAATACCTAAATATACCAATAATTTCTCAAATGTCCTTGAAAGTGAGAAAGAGAAAACTGATGAAGTAAGTAATACTGCGCCATCCAAACAAGAAATAGAAAAAAGAGTTATTGAGGCTATAAGGCGGCGGAAAAAAGAAAAGAAAGATCAGAAAAAACTGACAGAATCATATAAAAAAACACAACAGTCAGTTGTAAGCGAAAATATCCAAATTCGAAGAGAATTAACAAAATTACTCAAACATAAAACTAAAATGCAAAAGAAGAATATGGAAGGTAATGTGAACGAAGAAGAAAACGAAGGTCAAAAAGAAAAAAATGATAAAGTGGAGGATTTACTAGAAGACACTTTGAAAAAAGCCAAAAAGCTTAAGAAAGAAGCGAAGAAGAGCATTAAGTTAAATAGTGGCGGTAATCCACGCAGTGTGAAATTACTACAAGAGCGAAAGATAATTTCAGCCAAAAATGAACTAAAAGAATCAGTTAAAAAATTATCAAGAGAACGTAAATTAGCGATAATAGAAAAGAGTAAAGAAGTTTTTTTTCTGGATGCCCCAAGCACATCATGTAGGGAAACAATTAGACACAACCTTGGAAAAGGAATTAATTTTCCTACATCAAGTACATTTAGAGAAGCAATTAGAAAAAACTTCGTACAAGAATCCGATGCAAATGAACAAGTTGAAGAAAATCAAATAGATGACCAGAAAAGTGTAGATACTACACAATTAAAGAAACAGACCTGTAATAATAATAAGGAAAGTCTGACTAAAGAAGTCACATACGTAAAAACCTACAACAAATCTGATACAAACAAACGACTGATTAGGAAGAAAAATCGAAATTAAAAAACCAAAAAATGGAGGGAATTTATATATTATGAAAATCTAAACTTAACCTAAAATTCTTATAACTTTCAAAACTATAAAAGGAAAGTGGAATAGGGTGTTGCATGCAAAATTGTAAAATACAAAAAAAACTGGAATATAAGGGAATAAAATATAAAATAAATACAAAAGACTTTAGAACAGAAAAAAATTAAGTATAAAATCAATAAGAAGAAAGTGGAATAGCAAAAATAGAAAGTGGAATGGGTTAATTAAATTTAATACAAATTAAATTTAAATTTATAATAATTTTAATAATAAAATTTTAATATATTATAATAGTTTTCTTTTCTTCTCTGTGATTTTCAATTTACTGAAGTAGATAAGCTGTAACTTGCACTGTAGGTGAAATGCTATACTTAATATTTTTACTATTTACTAAGTAAATCTCTAACTTAGTAAATTTTCAGTATCATAGCTCAAATATACACATTAATATAAGCAAATTTGAAGTGCCAGCTTATAGCAACAAAAAAGTCTATAAAATAAATTAGTGACAGGTCAAAAAAACTTCAAAAAAAAAGAAAAATAATGAAACATAAAATTATTAAAAACAATTTCATAAGAGCTTTTTGCACTTAATATTAAAAATATTAACTAAAAAAATTTGATATTTGAAAATAATAGCAATTTTCCATAAATGACAGTTAATATATAATACAATATATAGCGGAGTACTTTCATATTCCATAGTTGCATATTTAATATTGTTTCTTTAATATATTTATTATAATCTAAAATCATGTTTGAACTTATGTTTATGTTATTTACATTTACCGGATTTTGGATTGTTTGAAGTATAAAGTATTATATATATATGATACATATAAATATATAAATATAGAAGCACCCTTTATGTCGCTAAGTCTGAATTTGAAATCCAAGTAAAACTTATACGCCTATGTAAAATGACGTTGAGCAACACTACCAGCTGTATTAGAATCGAAAAGAACCTCTCCAACCCATTTGATAGCAAACGAGGTTCCAGACAGGGTAACTCCATGTCGTGGACTACTTTAACCTATTAAAACTATTAACCTATTTCAACCATACTGGCACAATATTTTACAAGTGTGATGCTGCTTACGTATGCCGACAATATTAATATAATTCGCTTGAACACGCGCGCTGTCAGTGCGGCATTTTCTATCACGCGAAACAAATGGATCTTTTGGTAAATGACAAAACAAAGTAAGTAACTCCTATCAATAATCAAATTTTCTGAACGTATTGGGTACCACGTTATTGTTGGCAATTATAATTTCAAAGTTGCGAAAGATAGTTTATTTGAGACCTAGCGTAGGTTTGGGAACCTGTAGTAGTAGCATTCGAAAGAAAAATTTTTCGAAGTATGTATAGGCCCTACAGCGTTGGCTGGAACGATGACCCATATGATCTATACTGCTACATTGACATAGTTAAGCGCATAAAAATTCAGGGGTTTTGCTGGCTTCATCATGTCATGCGAATTGATGAAAGTAGTCAGGATATAAAGGCGTTCGATTTGGTACCCACAGGTGAAAACGCGGTAGAGAACGTGCGAAAAGACCAGGTGACCAACAGAGTAGGAACGCTCGGTATTACTAATTAGTGATAGCAAACAACTAATCGGCGGTGTCTACTCGACGCGGCCAATAACGAATCTTGTCTGTAATAGTCAACTAAGTAAGGAAGTAATTTATATATATTTACCATATATACAAAATAATAAAATTAAAATTCATTACAACAGGAAACATTGAATGAACGAGTTCCTAAAACTACTGATGAAACATTAAACTGGATTCTTAAAGTTTCTAGTTAAACTCTACGCGAGTCTTAGTTCAATAAATTGGTTAAATACATACGTTCTTTAAATATCTTTAAATTTTGTTTTTATATAATCATTTTTAAAATTTTTATATAAAATACATTCTTATAGGATTAATAAATAAATTACTAATTGAAAATATATTAATCAAATGAATATTAATAAAATAAATGAATAAAAATTAAACAAAATATTTGTAATATATCTAAAAGACGTACATGACGTACGTAATTCGTTATCCAAATATGGTTAATATAGTATTTAAATATTAATATAATATTTAGAAATTAGAATTAAAAACTAAACTGCAAACTAGTTAATGTCAAATGCAGAAATCTACATATGAATAAGAAAAAATGTTTCCAGTGTCGTCACCAACACAAAAATAAAAAAAAAATATATATATTCAAAAACTTTTTCATTCTCTATTAACTTAGTTTGACTGGGAAAAAGTAGTTCCAAGCAACGTTCCAAACATTTTACGGTTTAACGCCATAAAATGAAAAACTTTATATTGAATGGTAAAATAAAAAGTTGGTATCACAGAAAATATTTTGTGATTAATAGCCTTTTAAGAATTTTCAGAAAAAAACGAAAAAGTTTAAGATAAAAGAATGGAATGCTGCCCAAGGACATGAGGAAGTTTGAATTTGTTTATGTAAAATAAATTCAATTTATTTAAAATTGAAATTTTAACAATAATATTTTAATTACATTTATAGTTTAAATATTTTATTAATTTGTTACTTTATTTATTTCAAAAAAATAAACACTTTTGGTACTTGCAGTCTCAAAAGAATTATTTACGAATAATTGAATACAAGATATAATTCCAAGACCATTGATGATGGGTATTTGGCAATACTTGAAACAGCTGTAGGTATGCTCAGATAAAAATTCAATTAATTAAAATAATATAAAAATAATTTTTGTTGTTGTAGTTAACTACTATTTGAAACCTCTCCACCAAATATGCTAGTTTCTATTAAATATAATAGTCACTTCTGTCGTAACTGACGTTAAATTACAACTTATAATAAAAAACAATTAAATAAAAATTATTCAGATATTCATTCTGTAATACCCCATTTCCGAACTGCACAGTAAATATATGATTTATAAGTGGAAGCATTTCTCTTGTAGCCTTGTTTGTTCTTCTATAAGAATTAGGTAATCTTATGGGTGTATATGCGTTAGTTTGAAATGATTGTATTGCAGATTTTATAAATGAGTTTTAGGTGTAGAGAAGGAAAATAGAGAATACACAAAAAAAAAAAATAGAAAACAATAAAGAGAGCAGATGGAGAGAAATGATGAAGGAGATGAGAGAGTAGAAAGGAAGAAAGAGTGTGAGGAGAGAACCGAAGAAAGAAAATAAATTGATGAGATGAGAGAATAAACGTTGCTGATAGTAACGAAGGAGAGGGGAGACCCAGAGGTGAAATGGCAGAAGTGAAGATAGAAATGAATAGAAAGTATAAAAAAGAAGAAAAGAAATACAAGGAGAAAGTGAAAGATAAAAAAAGATATAAAGAAAGAAAAAGAAGGACTAAAATAGGAGAGTAAAAGACGAAAAAGAGAAAGAGGGAGAAAAAAAATTAAGAAAGGAAGAGAAAGACACGAAGAAGAATAAGAGAACAAGAAAAAAAGGATAGAGAAGAAACAGGGATAAAGATAGATATATGAGAAATGAAATTTACTACTTTTAGGGTAGTAAAAATATTGCAATTTATATTACATTAATACTATAGGTGCATTTGGATACCTAGGATGAAATATAGGACGAAAAACGAAATCAAATACAAATATCTAGATTAAATGCAATATCTAATTGTTATAAAAATAATTCTCTGACAGTCATTGAGAAATTTATATCCATATAAATTTATATTTATTTTGCGGCAACATAATACGTCGAGAACTAAATATTTATTTTCTGGATTTTGGAAATGTTTTTATTAAAAAAATTATTGATTCTTGACAATATAATATTTGTTTAAAGTACATCATCTTATTTCTGTTAAGATATATCTGTTTACTTGGTGAGTATCTCTAATAATATCAATTTATTGTTAAGGAACATCATGTTTCTGAAGATGAAATATGCTACTAGAATAGCACTACATATACAACACTTGTCAGAAAGTTGAGTTGTGTGGTCTCACATAATCTTAGCAAACTTAAGTGATTTTTCTTTGTCCAGGTAAACTTTCAAATGACCGTTTTTTAGTTGAAATTTTTAATTTGATTTTTGTTCACAGAGTCTTCTCCTACGCGAATTTTGTTAAGCCAACACAGGGGATATATTGATTATTTATTAAATTAATTGAAAAATTTTATTTCGTAAAAATAATTCATTTTTATATATAATTTTTTTTTCACATTAAAGAGCAATATTCTATAAGCTCAACAAAAGTGCTAATTTCGGATAAAAGAGGAGCAAGTGTATTTAATCATGATGAATATAGTTGGAAGATTAATTTTTGTATCCTTTGCTTCCATTAAAGCAAAATGGTTTCATGAAGGTCATTTTTCGGCTCCTGTGGAGATAATTGTGTTAAATGTATTAAGCAGCTGTCCTTGCTGGTCATGGTAGGACTAAATTAACAGCATGTGGCACATGCATGCATGCATATTTGTTCAAGCAATTGGCTTAAGTGTCGTAATTTGTGCGACAAACTAAAATGTAGTTTTTTTTTGCTTTAATGTAAATTAATTAAAATACCGTAGAGATAAAACTTTTTAATTATTTCATCTTTTAAATATTTATTTTTTTGCATTAAAATTTAATTAAAATTAAAATAGTAAACAGAAGTAGTGAAAAAAATAATTGATTGAGGACCTAAAAGTATATTAGTTCAGAACTAATTTCTTTAAGAAATTTCCAGTTATTTCTCCAGATGACCTTATTTATCCTTGTATGTGTTTACAAAATTTAATTTTTTTTTATATATTTTCAAATGACTAGCAGACTAGACTCTTAAGTGATTTCTAACTATTTTTTTCTACAGAAAACTCATACTCTTCAGCTTTACGATTTGCTTTGAAACACTATATCTTGATTAAAATTAAAAATGGATCACTTAAAAATATTTAGTTTTAAAAATTTACACTATACGAACGAATTTTGAGAAAACTAAATACATTTAAGAAAAAAATTTTAGTAATTAAAAATTTAGCTGTATATTTACAATATTTAATAACAAGTTTTTTATAGCAGTATTATTTTTATTATTATTATGTTGATGCTAGTTGAACCAGTGCACCTGAGAACTTTTACTCTCTATTAACTGCGGGGTTTCTTCAAAACCCCCTCTTTGCGCCTTGACTAGATTATTGTTTATCACTTCATCAGACTAAGTAATAATTTACCTCAGATCTGTATACCTCCGAGGAGCCTGTAAACATTCTAAGATTTAATAACGCGGTGTTGGTAAGTCTGTTAGGTTTCGCAAATAATTTCAGGGCTCTATCCTTTATGTATTTTTTGGTGGGATCAATCTTGATGTCCCTGAGGATGTCATTCGTCCTAATGTACCATGGAACTTTGAAAAGTCTTCTCAGAACCTGGCTTTGTGCAATTTCTAGCTGGTGAACAGTAGTGTTTGAAGCTTTGCTAAAAGCTACACAACCATATAGAAGTGACGGACGAATTATTTGGTTATACATCAGTTTCTTGTTCTTAGCATTGAGATTTTCATTTCTAAATAGCGGTTGGAGATAATGAAAATTTATAATATTTATAACCAATTATATTACTATGGAAAGAGTGCGAAATTTCAATTATCTTTAATACCATATCAATGGCAACTCGGTATTATTACAAATAAATAAAATACCGAGTATAAATAGCGGTTAAAAATTTTCTTAATAACGAAAAAGTACTGAATAATTTCGATCTAAATATTGAAACTAACTTTCGTTTTGTAATATGCTATATTAATGAAATATACGAAAACAATTTCATTTCAAGAAGAGTTTGACTTTGATAGCAAAATATATTAATTATCTCGAATCCATGTTATGAAAAATAAAAATTCACTAAGAATGAACTGCAGTTTAAAACTGATAGCAGATGAAATATATTTTCTGATGTTGTAGTAACATCTACACTATTATATTCTGCATAAGTGAGAAGACTGAGATATACCAAAGATAGTTAGTTCAATCAATCAAACTTTCTCAAAAGGTTTTTTATTCTACCGAAAGTCACGCCAAATGCATATCTTATGTAATATCTCGGAATTTTGAAACTGTCCTCAAAAGTTTATAAAAAATATGTCAGGCTATTAATAATAACAGAGAGGAGAATTTAGAACATTTTTGATGAAGATTTTGCAGCTTTTTAGAGACAATCATCTATACGACAAAGTTGCTAGTTACTTTTCTGAGCGGTCATTTTTATATAGCTAAAGTCATTGTTCAACCGAGACTAGCATACAAAATTGATCAAAAGAACTATATATATTTAAACAATATACAACCTCAAAGGTTCGGACACTTTATATAACTTTTTGCATTATAGTAATGCAATTCTGAATAAATTGGCAATGTATTGAGGGCATGGGTTCATAACCATTAAGGTGTATATGGGACCATGAGGGTGATGTAGCTCTAATCTGCCAATTGGGCGACTGCAGGTCTGGACGACAGCACAAATGCAGAAATTTAGATACATTTTTATTCCTGTTATCGTATTTTACTATTTTATGTTTTAAGTATGTTATAAGAATTTTCTAGTACTATAAGGTTATGTAAAAACTAAACGTTAAATAACATTTTACTAAATTCTAATATTTGATAAGCAGTATAAAAAGAATAAAAAAAATTTTAAATAGCTAATAATTTTGTATACGTATATATATTTATATACATTTTAAATGTGTACAACTTTATAATAAAGACTCAATGTGATGAATATGAAAAAAAAACAATGCTATAATATCACTAATATAACAGCCACAATATAATAGAATAGTTTTAATTACATTATGTTTTAATAATAGAATCTTTTTGGTGATCTTCTCTTAAATAGATGCTCCATTTTTTACAAAATTGCACTTGTGATTCATAGAAAACTTTAATGATATGTTTTTATATTAAATTCGCTGCTTTAATGTATATTATATTTAAACATTTTTCACTTTAAATTATCGGAAAATGTTCTAGAGAAATTTCACTTTAAAATTTTATGCAGAATTAATTTTAATGACTTCTGTACAGGTGAATTATATATATCCTTTTCAAAGGCGCAAGGAAACATCTGTTGTTTCCTTTTGCCTGAAACTATTTTGGTGGCTTAAAATGTCAAATTGTTTTTAATTTTGTAAAGTAAGTACAATTTAATTACTCCCCAACCTGTAGTTTCAAAAACTTCGAAATATACCATATATTTAAATTCAAATAATGTAATTAGCATCAAAATGCAAAATAATTTTTATTTTTGAGCATTTATCTGATTCTTATGTCTTTCATATTTTTCTAATCTTTTAAGTGTTTTAAAGTTATTAACTTCGGTGGAAATGTAATTTTTGATTTTTAATTTTTTAACTATTTACTATTTCATATTTTATGTGACACTAAAAATGCTTTATCTTAACATAAAATGTGGTTTTATTGTCTTATACAAATTTACTACATAAATTTTTGCTTACAAATGTAATTTTTAAAAAGTTTCCAACAAAAGAATAACTTTTTGAAGCATCAACTTACAAAGCTGAAACAGTAGTCGAATAAAACAACTGAAAAGTCGAACTTTTATTGCAAGCGGTAATCAAATTGTGGAGAAAGTCAAAGTCCTTTTCGTACCATTGAGACTAGCCCACATTCAGAAGGAATTCAGGAGCTTCCAATGCAGCAGCAATTGCTTGCGGTTGAAATGAGGTTCGTTGGGCTCCATTCACACGTAACTTTTACAACTTTGTAATAATTTGAAAATTTTCCCATGAGGTTTGAGTTGCTGTGGCTGCCGGGGTACATGTTTGTGAACTTGTAAAATTAAACCGCACTTTTCACACCCTTTTCGCAACTGAGGGGCGGTGAATAGTAGGAGGTTCACTGAAAAGCTACATTTTACTGCCAAATTATTCATAACAAATACTAAAATATTTAAGTAAAAGCTAAAGTTGTTCTACGGTTTCTATTTATAAATTTGATTCACCTTAGTACTGATAAGTTAGCCACAACTTATTTACCAAATAATTTCATACTTTCATTTATATAGTGTTTCGTTCAGATTTTTTTTATAAGAATTTTTTCTCGACAGTTTGTTTCATAAATTAAAACTATCCGAAATACAACAACAAAACTATGATGGTATCATGATGATAATTTTCATCCATTTTGTTTGATCAAAATTTAATTGACAGTGAATATCTGCTTATATAGGAAAATATTTGTAGTTGTTTGGTTCATTATAAAGATATATATTAAACGTATATCAGATTAAACTAACAAATATGTAGACTACAAGATTTCTACATATATTAATACAATCAAATTTGGAAGAATTTCTTTTTTAACTGTTTTGAAAACCATGTGTATTAAGTAATAAAAATCCTTAGCTCCAAAATTTGAATTTATTTACATATGTTAATATAAGATTTGTAGAAGCCAGATATAAAACTTGTATTAAATAATAGCACTCTGATTATAAATAAATAACCAAAAAACAACTACAAAATCTGAAGTGTGGATTGAGGAACAATAAATTACTAAACAGTCAGAAGTTACTACAATCTAAGACAAATACGTATGATCTTCATTACAAGATAAACTGTACAGGTTAGATCATTTCTTATATAATATAAGAATATTTTTATATTCTTATTTATTATATATATACATTTATTATTATATATTATCTACGCTTAACTTAAAGTGAAATATAGTATCTGCCATGACTAACATGCGATTTTAAATTTTTACAATATCTAGCTAAATTTGATAATTCATAATGTCAACCACCAGATTTATATATGCAATATCGTAGTATTATCTCATCGATGGTGTCGATTTCATTATCTTCTCTTATATATAATTACTCTTCATTTACTCAGATCCAAGCAATTATTTTTTAGAGCTTTAATTAGTATATTACTGAAACCTGCCAAGTATTTAAATGCCATCTATTTAGGTACATTATCCATCTAAATAGAAATTTAGCAAACGCAAACTATTATTAATTACTTTATGATTTTAAAGGAAAACATGATAGCTTCATTATGATATATAATATATGAGAGGCGTTATAGTCACCAAAAAACATCTATAACAATAAAATTTTAAGTCCGCTCACAAGTGGAGTGAGACAAGGTTGGGCTCTATCCTCATTTTTGTTCATCACAGCTTTGGATGCTGTACTAGAAATTTCTCTCAACGAACAGACGGGCATAGATCACCGATTGTGTAACCAATGAAGCAATCACAGACAACACATCGAAATTGAATGTACAAAATTGGTCTCAAAATGAATATTGACAAAACGAAATGTAATTGAATCAACGCTAATAATGATGCTCAAATTACTATGAGGGTAATTCCTGTGAATACAATGAAACTAAATTAACGACCAACGGTAGTGCTCTCGACGACGTTGGCAACCGGCCTCGTAACGCTAGATGTTTGTTTGCCAGCTTAAACAAAGTTTGAAGGACAAGGAGCTTACAACTAAAAACAAAAATAAAGATCGTTAACGCTTGTGTTTAAAGCCTGCTACTGTACGGCTCGGAAATACGGTTTGTAACAGTCGCCATGACAAACAAGTTACAAACTTTATCAATAGATGCTTGAGACCAGAGAATATCTTCTTTGCTTGAGACAAATTTTAAGAAAATAGTGGCCTAGAACGAGGGCAAATCTTTCAGTGAACTAAAAGCTATAGAGCGGGATAGATATAATTGAAAATCTTTTGTGATTAGACTAAGTTCTTGAATCTCTATTTTTAAAAATATTAATATTGATAATTCTAATGTTCTTCTCTTATGCTAAAAATTATATGTTAATAAATAATTGATAGTTCACTTTTACTCAGGGCATGAAGTGTTCGCGTCCATAATGTGTTTCGACACCCTCTTCTTCGCTTTCTATTTTATAGTTCGCGTTACTTGTGATGCCTATTTTCAGCGCTTTCATTTTATTTGTGTTTATCTTAAGTCCAACGACATCTGCAGCCAATCTAGGTCATTTATTTTTGATTGCATATCGGAGTGCCTGATAGCAGGCAGATTTTTGATGGCTGATGTGATCTCTTGTGTTCCTGGCGGGTTTGAGTTTATTTATTGACTGTTTGCGTTGATAGATATATTACGTGTATTAACAGCCGATGAAATACATACATGAAATACATATTTCATACAATGTTTTTATATCTTGTCGACTAGCTGCTTGCTTTCCTTCGGAGGCTAATTTATCAAACCAGGCTCGTTTGTCATGTTTGCATGCTTTTTTGACGTTTTTATTCAGCATGTTATAAGTTAGCATGGCTTGTTGTTGTTGATCTATGACGTTTGACTGGTCTCTTTTCATTTTAGTACCTCTTCTGGCTTCAATCAGCATTTATGTATCGCGAGTTATCCAGTCTTTTCTTTCTTTTCGGCGATAGTCTAATCCATTTTGACAGACTTGTTGCAGATAAGATTTAATATGGTCCCATTTTGCATCTATTGTGGTATTGTTTAGGGGTGGTATTGCTTAAATTGTGTCATTTGTAATCTTTGCTATTTTTAGTTGCAATATACCAATTCCGAGATTATGGTCTGACCATATGTCAGCGCTCTTTTTTACACGAACATCAAAAAGTATCTTTCACCATTTTTCGCTTATGCATATATGGTCAATTTGGTTTTTAGTTTTGCCATCTGGAGTGATACACATGGTTTTGTGCGATGTTTTGTAAATAAATTGCGTTCCACCAATTATTAAATCATAGTTCCCCATTCTGGTTCATATCTCCTATTCCATGTTTTCCCATGATGAGTTCAAAGTTAGTGTTAATGGTGCCAAATTTGGCATTGATTATTGCTTGCAAAGAGTTGTAGCGAGTGTCGTAAAAATTCGCTTTTGCTTCATCAGTAGCTTCAGTTGGTGCCTATGTCTGAATAAATGTAAAATTTCTTGCTTTTGAATATAGTCTGGTTGTTACTATGCGTTCATTTATGGGCTCCCAGGAAATGCTATATTTTTTCGTGGATCGACTACGGATGATTCCTACGCCATCAAAGTGCATATCGTTTTCCTCTCTGCGAGAGTATATCAACTTTTCACCGTCACATAAATTGTGATCGCCAAATTCATTCCATTTGCATTCAGCTAAGCCTAATACTTTAATATTGAGACATTTCATTTCAGCAGCGGTCTGATGTGAGCAACCGCATTGGAATAGGGAACGTTAGTAAAGATAAAATTATTAGACTTATATATAAATAGCCTTGCGGTTTTTTTATTTTACAACGTTTATGAAAAATTGTACAGATAGTGTTGAATTCAAAGGTTTCGTCACCGAAATGATATATTCCATCACTGTGATTTTAACAGCATCGTAGTGATAAAGTGGAGCTAAAAAGATTTGCAATAAAAAAACACATTGCAAAAATGCGTAAACGTCCTAAACTAGGACAACACAACGCAACGTAACGCATAGAAGTGTTGCGGTTTGAGTTGTTCCGGTACTATTGCCAGAGTTCTTTTAGATAAATGGTCATCATGGCGAAACCATTGTAGATTTACTTCAGAAACATTTTGCAGTGTATAGTACGAAAATTTAATATGTTAAAAGGATTAGCAGAAAATAATTTTAACTTACAGTCATGAAATCCAATATATACAATATCACAGCTACTCCTTAAACAGCATAAATTGTTCAATACTAAAATTCATGCATAACAATGTGATTTATTTTTAATGAACTGCATACTGGGATGATGACTTATATCAGAATAGACACAATTACTATGGATGAGTCGTTTCTGGCATAAAAACATGGAAATTAAAGAATATGGTGTAAATATTTTAATATAGAGTGGAAACGTCAATAGTGAACGTATTTATATGAATGTTTTTAAAAGCATAATACGGAAATTCAATAATTTTATTCGTATATTATCTAATGATCCATCGTACATTCAATTATTGTATTAATGCATTAATTGAGGAGTTCTGTTTTTAAATTAATATGTTGAGTTGGTATTAGATTAAAAATAAATCTGATTCTTTAGAAGAATTACAGATATGAGATAGCTGTCATATTGTATAATTACCAGGTTTTCGAATAAAAGAATAAAATATATCGGTATATCTCGATTCGGTTTAGCTCTAGTTTAAGCTGGTTCTAACTTCATTTAATATATTTTCACTTCAAATTTTATTACGCATATTTTAATTACATACCACGAAATTAAATTTTTAATAGTTTATTTAAATTCATTTATACATATACATTATTAACTTTTATATTGTATAATTGAGCAAAGTTTTAATAACTCCAACTGCAAAAAAATTACTTCGAATGGGTCTGCAAAATTTTATTTTTGCTTGCATTTTTAAATAAACTTTC